>NW_028319909.1:5010000-5317500 GCF_062004578.1 Staurois parvus
ACCCCTACCTTCTTAAATACCCCTGCTACCCCTCTCCAACCCCTACCTTCTTAAATACCCCTGCTACCCCTACCCCTCTCCAACCCCTACCTGCTTAAATACCCCTACTACTCCGACCCCTCTCCAACCCCTACCTTCTTAAATACCCCTGCTACCCCTACCCCTCTCCAACCTCTGCCTGCTTAATTACCCTTGCTACTCCCACCCCTCTCCAACCCCTACCTGCTTAAATACCTCTGCTACCCCTACCCCTTTCCAAACCCCTACCTGCTTAAATACCCCTACTACTCTGACCCCTTTCCAAACCCTGTCTGCTTAAATACCCCTGCTACCCCTACCCCTCTCCAACCCCTGCCTGCTTAATTACCCCTGCTACTCCCACCCCTCTCCAACCCCTACCTGCTTAAATACCTCTGCTACCCCTAACCCTTTCCAACCCCTACCTGCTTAAATAGCCCTGCTACCCCTACCCCTCTCCAAACCCTGTCTGCTTAAATAACCCTGCTACCCCTACCCCTCTCCAACCCCTACCTGCTTAAATCACCTGCTACTCCCACCCCTCTCCAACCCCTACCTGCTTAAATACCCCTGCTACTCCCACCCCTCTCCAACCCCTACCTGCTTAAATACCCCTACTACTACTACTACCCCTCTCCAAACCCTGTCTGCTTAAATACACCTGCTACCCCTACCCCTCTCCAACCTTTGCCTGCTTAATTACCCCTGCTACTCCCACCCCTCTCCAACCCCTACCTGCTTAAATACCCCTGCTACCCCTACCCCTCTCCAACCCCTACCTGCTTAAATACGTCTGCTACCTTCATGCCAATGCCTTCAATCTGATAGGCCAAAAAAGGAGGACTCCAGATACGGACATCCTAACCTCCAGATAGAATGACAAACTCAGATTGCCCTGTTTATCCCCTGGTCTCAGTTAAGTTAAATATATACCTTCCCTCCACTGAGCATTCTATATTGCCAGCTACTACTGCTCAATTAATATCAGAGGAGTTTTACTTTTATCTGTAAATTTCAAATCTTTAGAATAGGGCTGATGCAACTAATCAGCATTATCAATTATAAAAATACTTGTCAACTATAGTTGGTTAGCTGATTAGTTGGCCTGTGTAAAGAATGCATTATTTGTTTACATGTCCATATACACAGTGCAGCACCCATAAAACTCAGTATTATTATTATTATTATTACTCCACTCTCCCACTGACCCCAACACCTCCACTAGGAGTTTCTCACGCTCCTGCACATCCCGCTCCCATGCCACCTTTCTCACCCTTCTCCTCCTCCTAGCCGCGGGGGACATCTCCCCGAATCCTGGCCCTCCACCTCCCTCACCCGCTCAACACCCTCCCACCTCCACGTCCTACTGCAACCCCCACAACTTAGTATCTGTCCCCCTGCTCCCTAAAATCTCCCCCCCATTTTCATGTGCACTCCTGAACGCCCGTTCGGTGTGCAACAAGCTTACCGCCATCCACGACCTCTTTGTTTCCCGCTCCCTCAACCTCCTAGCGATCACGGAAACCTGGATCCAGCCCACTGACTCTACCTCCGCTGCTGCACTCTCCTACGGAGGTCTCACCTGGACCCACTCACCCAGGCCTAACGGTCGTAAAGGTGGTGGGGTTGGTCTGCTCCTGTCACCGCAGAGCACCTTCCGAGGCCCACTGCCTCCGACTATTCTCCCCAACCCCCCTGAAGATTGCTGTGATATACCGGCCTCCTGGATCCATACCCCGCTTCCTGGATGACTTTTCCTCCTGGCTACCCTTCTTCCTCTCCTCTGAGCTACCCACCATAATTCTTGGGGATTTCAACATCCCTGTCAACCTCGACAACCCGGACACAGCCCGTCTCCTCCACCTAACCTCCTCCTTTGCACTTGCACAGTGCATACAATCCACCACCCACTCCGACGGAAATATCCTGGACCTTGTCTTCTCCAACCGCTGCGCTCCCCACAAACTCACTAACACCCCCTTCCCTCTCTCTGACCACAACCTGATCACCTTCTCTATCTCCTCGTCCTCCAATGCCTACCCCTCCAAATGTCACACTACTACCAGCCGTAACCTCCGCAACCTTAACCCTGCCTCCCTCCACTCTGCAGCTGATCAACTCCACGACCGCATCCTCCCCCTGTCCTGCCCCGACTTGGCTTTGACCGCCTACAACAATGCGCTCTCAACAGCCCTTGACTCACTAGCGCCTTTAACCACACGCAACATCAGACCCCGACCGCTCCAGCCCTGGCAGACTGATCACACCAAAACCCTCAAACGACAAAGTCGTGCCCTGGAGCGACTATGGCACAAAACCAAATCCCAACAAGCCTTCACCCACTATAAATCTGCCTTCCTCCCTCCATGCTGCCAAACAGGCCTACTTCTTGACCCTCATCAAGGCCCTCTCCTCCAATCCTCGCCGACTCTTCTCTGCCTTCAACTCTCTACTCTCTCCACCCCCACCTCCACCCAGCACCTCACTCACTGCCCTTGAGATTGCCAATCACTTCAAAAACAAAATTGACACAATTCGCAAGGACATTGCCGCAACTCACACACCCTCTCAACCCGTCCCCTCTCACACAGCTACCCCCTTATCCCCCCTCCCCCTCGACATAACCCGCAGGGATTTCGTCACTGCTCAAACTCTCTCCAACCCCCTTCACCCTCACTCAGCTACCCCCTCATCACCCCTCTCCCACGGCCCCACCACTGCTCTGACCTCCTCTTCCACCCCACCCTACATTCCTCATACTGAAGCTCCCCCCACACTACGCACCTTTGACCTTACTACCATCGAGGAAGTCTCCAAGATCCTCTCTGATGCCTGCCTCACCACCTGCCCCCTCGACCCTATCCCCTCACAACTCCTACGACCTCCCTCCCCCTCCATCCTACGCTCCCTCACCCACATCTTCAATCTCTCCCTCTCCTCAGGCACTTTCCCCTCCCCTCTGAAACATGCACACATCACCCCCATACTTAAAAAGCCCTCCCTGGACCCCAATGACCCGAACAACCTCAGACCCATCTCCCTGCTCCCATTTACATCTAAACTCCTCGAGCGCCTAGTCTACACCCGCCTATGCTCTCACCTCAACGACAACAACCTCCTCGATCCCCTACAGTCCAGCTTCCGTCCCCTACACTCCACCGAAACTGCCTTACTCAAACTCTCCAACGACCTGCTAACCGCCAAAGCTAATGGCCACTATTCAGTGCTCCTACTCCTTGACCTCTCTGCGGCCTTCGACACAGTCGACCACCCCCTCCTCCTCAAAAAACTACACTCCCTCGGCCTCAGAGATTCTGCTCTCTCCTGGCTCTCATCCTACCTGTCACAACGCTCCTTCAGCGTTACCTATAATGCTACCACCTCCCCCTCACTCCCCCTCTCTGTTGGGGTCCCTCAAGGCTCTGTCCTCGGGCCCCTTCTCTTCTCCATGTATACCTCCTCCCTTGGCCAACTCATACACTCTCACGGCTTCAACTACCACCTCTATGCCGACGACACACAAATATATCTCTCAACCCCCCACCTCACCCCCTTGGTCTCAGCCCGAATCACACACCTACTGAGCGACATATCAGACTGGATGTCGCTCCACTTCCTTAAATTGAACCTCTCCAAAATCGAGTTTCTTGTCTTCCCCCCAGCCCGGACACCACCCCCCACTGATTTCTCCGTCACATCCAACAACTCCACCATCAAACCCGCCCTGCAGGCCAGAGTACTGGGTGTCATTCTGGACTCCAACCTATCCTTCCAGCCCCAAGTCCAATCTTTAACAAACTCGTGCCGACTCCACCTCCGCAACATCACCAAAATCCGCACGTTCCTAACCCCAGAAACCACTAAACAGCTCATCCACTCCCTCATCATATCACGACTCGACTACTGCAACTCCCTCCTCACTGGCCTGCCTCGCCGCTGGCTATCCCCGCTTCAGTCGATCCTGAATACGGCTGCCAGACTCATTCACCTTTCCAACCGCTCTGTCTCCGCCACCCCCCTCTGCCAATCCCTCCACTGGCTTCCGATTGCGCAACGGATCAAATTCAAAATCCTAACGCTGACGTACAGAGCTGTCCACCATACTGCCCCGAACTACATCACTGATCTAATATCCAAGTACCACCCAGCACGCACACTCCGCTCCTCACAAGACCTCCTTCTCTCTAGTTGCCTGGTCTCCTCCTCCCATGCCCGCCTCCAGGACTTCTCCAGGGTGTCACCTATCCTCTGGAACTCCCTGCCCCAACCCATCAGATTATCACCTACTCTCCTCTCCTTTAGGCGCACCCTGAAAACCCATCTCTTCAGGGAAGCCTACCCCACCCCCTGCTAACCTGCCGACCTCTTCCACTCTTCCTACCACTCCATCCCCCACAGCTATCTCCTCCTGTGCCGCCACCCCCTCCCTCCTAGATTGTAAGCTCGAAAGAGCAGGGCCCTCGATCCCCTCATGTTTTGCATTGTATTGGTATTGTTCTGTCACATGTTCTGTCCCCCTTTGTAATGTACAGCGCTGAGCGAACTATTGGCGCTTTATAAATACTGTATAATAATAATAATACCTCTACCCCTCTCCAACCCCTACCTGGTTAAATACCCCTGCTATCACTACCCCTCTCCAACCCCTCCCTGATTAAATACCCCTGCTATCACTACCCCTCTCCAACCCCTCCCTGCTTAAATACCCCTGCTACTCCTACTCCTACCCAGACCATTCCTGCTTAAATACCCCTGCCCCTTTCTAACTCCTACCTGCTTAAATACCCCTGCTACCCCCACCCCTCTCCAACCCCTACCTGCTTAAATACCCCTGCTACCCCTACCCCTCTCCAACCCCTACCTGCTTAAATACCCCTGCTACTCCTACTCCTACCCAGCCCCTCCCTGCATAAATACCCCTGCTATCCCCACCCCTCTCCAACCCCTCCCTGCTTAAATACCCCTGCTACTCCTACCCCTCTCCAAACCCTGTCTGCTTAAATACCCCTGCTATCACTACCCCTCTCCAATCCCTACCTGCTTAAATACCCTTGCTACTCCCACCCCTCTCCAACCCCTACCTGCTTAAATACCCCTGCCACTCCTACTCCTACCCAGCCCCTCCCTGCTTAAATACCACTGCTATCCCCACCCCTCTCCAACCCCTCCCTGCTTAAATATCCCTCCTACTCCTACCCAGCCCCTCCCTGCTTAAATACCCCTACTACTCTTACCCCTCTCCAACCCCTACCTGCTTAAATACCCCTGCTACTCCTTCTCCTACCCAGCCCCTCCCTGCTTAAATACCCCTACTACTCTTACCCCTCTCCAACCCCTACCTGCTTAAATACCCCTGCTACTCCCACCCCTCTCCAACCCCTACCTGCTTAAATACCCCTACTGCTCTTACCCCTCTCCAACCCCTACCTGCTTAAATACCCCTGCTAAAACCACCCCTCTCCAACCCCTACCTGCCTAAATACCCCTGCTATCCCCACACCTCTCCAACCCCTACCTGCTTAAATACCCTCTGCTACCCCCACCCCTCTCCAACCCCTACCTGCTTAAAGTGCCAAAATGATTACAGCATTGAGCCAGGACAGGTTCTTCCCAGCCGGCGCCCTTTGTATGAGTCACCACATTGGGTCATAGTGGCACCTCTAAGAAATTTTCTATGTGAGTCGAAGGTCACCTGTTTCAAAACTACCAAGATGTTCGGATTTGTACTAAGCAGAGGAAATGTTTGTGATATGTACCTTTACACAGTACACCATGCACAGTACACTGCCTAAAACAGTCACAAAACAATAATCAGATCGTAATAAAACCATCTGATAAGGGAGGAAATGTTGTAGTTATGAGTAAGCAGAATGTTCAAACTACAGGGGGGGATTTACTGAAAATGGAGAGCGCAAAATCTGGTGCAGCTCTGCATAGAAGCCAATCAGCTTCCAGGTTTTATTGCCAAAGCTTAAAGGTTCACCTTTGGGAACATGTTACATGTTGCACCTGTTCTTAGGGTGGAACATGTAACATGTTTCCACTGCTGCAGCCGCCACCCGCTGCCCTCTCTCCCCGGGACAGCATTACGAGGAGAAGTTCCCCGTAGCAGCTGTCACTATTTGAAACCAGGGCGGCCATGCTGGGCTCCGCCCACACGCCTGCGCCATTCTTTCACAGAGTTCTGTGAATGAATGAACTACAAGTACTGCAAGGATTCAACCTATGTCTGTAGCCCTTTAACCGCTCTAGCAGTCTGATTATGTCAGTATTTCTGTGCTCAAAGCGGTACATTTTTTTGCATGGAAATATGTTGTTTTTTTATTGTAGGCCTGTAATTCTTAGGAATAACTCGCTGAAATCTGTCCGAACAAGAGTCTAGTAAACATCCCGGGGATGATAAAATTTGAAACACGAAATCATAATATTTATTTATTTCAGGTACTTATATAGCGCCATCAATTTGCACAGCGCTTTACATATATATATTGTGCATTCACATCAGTCCCTAACCCTCAAGGGGCGTACAATCTAAGGTCCCTAACTCACATTCATACATACACATACTAGGGACAATTTAGACAGGAGCCAATTCACCTACCAGCATGTCTTTGGAGTGCGGGAGGAAACTGGAGTATCTGGAGGAAACCCACGCAGGCACAGGGAGAACATGCAAACTCCAGGCAGGTGGTGCCGTGTCTGGGATTCGAACCAACGACCCGAGTACGGCCAGGCGGAAGTGCTAACCATTTAGCCACTGTGGTGCCCATAATAAATAATCATAAAAAATAATAATATAATAATGAATTTAATTCAATAATATAATCAAACCAAAAACACTGAAATGTGAAATAGAGCGCCAAGTTCGCACATCGCTGAGCTCAGTCGCAGAATCGTTTTCAGTGTCTGATGAGGAATTTCCCCCACGAATCATTATCACTCAATTCTGCAAGTGGTTCTGATTTACTATCGCTGTTCTCTAGCCGGTCTAAAACCGATTTCGACCTAAAGGGACGCTTTTTGGACGCCATGGACGTTTCTCAGTTTCCAGGCAGAAAGAACAGTAAAAATGCAGGCACGGCGCCGGACAAAGCACTCGGGACAACATGTATGTGAAATGGTTTGATACAGGAATGTTAGATTTTAGTGTATTTAGTGAATGTCACTTTTAAAATTTTTGAATTTCCCGCCGTTCCAGTCCCCGTAAGTCCCGACGCTCGCAGGGAACGGAACCCAGAAGACAGATGCCGGCATCGGCAGGAGGAGATGGCCGGGGACGCTGCAGGGGGGACATCGCGGGAGCGCAGGACAAGGTAAGTGCTGGAGGGATCCCGGAGCAACGCCGCAGTGTTTTCCAGAGTGTAGAAAAAAGGAATTGTGAAAAGAGATTCACAGAAAAGCGGCTACATTTAGGACAGAATGCGATACTCAGAAAAATTTCCAAAAATTATGCTTTATTAAACATTATTAGTAGACAATAGGGTAATTACCCCGGTTCACCATCACCTCAGTATGAGATAATACTCACAGACCTAAAACCACATAAAACCACATCAAGACCGGTCTAGATATGAATATGCTGCAAAAACAATAACAAAAACCCTTGTCTAAAGCATTTGCAGCATCACCACATTGGTTACACTACCAGTAGGAGGTATATATCAAAAAATTGTACCATAAGGTATATATAATTATAATGACATGCTATGCAAAATCGCTAATACAGCACCATATGAAAGAGACATAACCCTTGGCCAAAACAAGGCAGTGTGGGTAAAAAATTGTTGTTATGGAGGAATAGAGCCCTAGTAATATCTATATGGACTGATAATACTGAGTGTAGCTTGGGGGGGGTTACTGCTTTTGGTACTGAAACTTTACCCCGAGCTACACTCGGGTATACTGCCAGGGAGGTTAAATGTCCTCAGATATTCCCAGCCTCTGAGCTCAGGAGAAGTAAAACTCCAGACACCGAAGTGTGCAAGCAAAATCTCTGAAAGAAATGCCCGTAGCGAATAGGGAAGAATGGAAATAGCGCAGGGCATACATGACTAGGCCCAGAGTGGTGTAGGGAACGGAAGGGGTTAAATTTAGCTCCAGGGGGTGGGGAATTGATTGGGGAATTATATTATTGGCAGATGTGGAGTGTAGGAGGGGTCTGTGGTACCTTAGGGTGGGGGGTTCTGCGGAAGGGGCGTTAGTGGAGCTGGACGTGGCGAGGATCAGAGCTTCCCTCCCGCCCTCCCTGTTTGGTTGGGTATAGGGTCTCGTCCGGGGGCAGGTGAGTAAGACAGAAAAAAAAAAAAAAAAAATGGACACCAGTTGGAAAGGGGTTTTTTTCTGTTGGTTCATGGGCGGTTGTTGGTCTTTGGAGGCGGTTCTCATCTTGGAAGGTAAAACAATGGTGTGGGACCCCATCCGTGGTATGGGGCGCCCGGTGGATATTCCCAGTTAACCAAGGTTTAACTGGAAGGTGGTGGTGCTGCACTGCGGACGGTATGGTTGTCTCCGAGCTGGTTGGTTGCGGCTGGAGGCCTAGTGTATAGGTGCATTTTGGATCGTTTGTGGGTGCCTTTGAAGACCAACAACAATTCTTTGGTTTTCCGTTAAGGAACGGTTGATGTATGTTAAAATGTGAAGTTGTTAATAAAAGGCCATGTTGGCCATTTACTCCAAATGGTGTCATGTTTTTTGTAAAGTTTAGTTGGTTAAGGGGGTGTGGAGGGGTATGGATAGGTAATGGTGGAAGTAGGAGTGGACAAGCCTATCTATGGTGCATTAGTCAAGTTTAATGTGTACTACCAGTTTTTACAAAGTCAGAATGACCAACGAAATATTGTAACGTCCAATGAAATATTACACTCTTATGAAGAAAGATAACGACCACAAATGACTGAAGCCCACCATATAAGGCAGTTCCATTTCTACAGAATGGAAACTTAATTCATGAAACAAAGAGTTGTTACAAGTGACATATAAAAATGAAACTAACTTGTTCACACATCTAAACTGGAGGCATTAAACCAAATGGATGCCTGTTAATAAGACATTTTTCCTTACAAGTACCGACATCCTTTTGCGTATGACGGCTTGTAGTTCTCAATGAGTTATCAATAGGGGCGGACTGACCATTTGAAAACTCGGGCACTGCCCAAGGGCCCGGGGTCAGTAGGGGGCCCCATGAGATACCCCTGGTTTTCATAGGATTTTTTGAGTTTGGGCAAGGACACAGGGGCCCCATGATCCCTTATTGCCCGTGGGCCCCATGAGTTGTCAGTCCGCCCCTGGTTACCAAGGTGCTGTTGAGCACTGTGGTAGTTCATTGAGTGTTCCTATCAGTGTAAAACCGCCTGCCTGTATGAGGTACGAGCACACAACTTATACTGACAGTCTACCGGAGACCTGCAAAATGGAAGTATCCTCCTGCGCTTAATACAGGTAAGGTCCCTAAAATAACAGCTGCTGTCACTCTGCCTTAAACCATTAAGTAACCAATTGTGTAACCTTGAATTAGTGAAGCGCTACAATAATAAACCTATACACATATTAAAGTGCCATCAATAAATGATAGTGCTTAGTAAACAATAATAATTAGACCCTTCTAAAGATCAATGAAACACTATAAATAATATATACCTAATTGGCATTAAAAGCTCCCGGTGATATAAATTAAACTAATCCTTCCATATAAATAACACTGTTCAACAGGTAAAAAGTTTTGGGCATAAAATTAGCTAATCTTACATAATTTTGGGGTGCTGAAAACGAAAATGACCCTAAAAAATGTTGATTGGCTCTAGTTTCCATGATATATTCACCCATCTAATGACGTAAGCCATTCAAAATTATGATGCAACTTCAGCTGCATATTGCGAAATTGATACTGGTGACCAATAGAAAATTGCATGTATACTGAGATGATGCAATATTAGCCTTTAATTGCATCACTTCACTCCATAAAAGCTGCAGTATCTGTAGCTGATTGGAGTTGGACAGCGTCTTTACATTTCGTTTTATGCTTATATAGGCTACTCAGTAATGCCTCGAACTTGTGTGAATAAAGCAGATAATTTCTGCTATATCTGCGGTGAAATAACTTTTATCTCACAAAAAAGGAGGATAACAGGAATGATTAAGAAAGCCTACAACTTGTATTTTGGCTGCAAGATAGGAGACCAGGACAAGAGCTGGGCACCACATATATGCTGCAATTCTTGTGGGACGGCACTGGAGCAATGGTTGAATGGAAAAAAGGCATCTATGCCTTTCGCTGTGCCAATGATTTGGAGAGAGCCAACAGATCATGTTAGTAATTGTTACTTTTGTATGGTGCCTCCAATTGTAAAAGGGCTAAATAAGAAAAAGTTATCTGTGCACTATCCAAATATTCCATCGGCAATACGTCCAGTTCCTCATGGAGAGGGGCTACCAATTCCTAAAGCACCAGAATCCTTTGTGGTTGAGTCAAGTGAGGAAGAACCTGAAGCGTGTAGTCACGTGCAGTTGTAAGAGATAGCCCTTTCCTCGAATACAAGAGAAAAGCCAAGAGAAGCAAAACCGACACAAACTGAAGACAAAACTAGTGAGAATCCTAAGTATTAAAATGATTCAACTTAGCTTATGGCTATAATTTTTCTTGGTAATCCTATGCAATATATTATGCCATTTAGGCTTTGTTATGTAGTCAATATCACTTGCTTTATATTTGTGGAAAGACATCTATCTATATAATTATTGTGCATTATGTAGTCATTACGCCTATAGTAGAAAACTTTCCGTTTACAGAAAAACTAGAGCCAATTGACAAATTTCATTGTTATATTTGAACTCAGAATGTGAAATTCATTAAGAAATGGATCCTTTTGTTTCCAAAACTGGCAAAAAATAAAAATTTGTTGAACAGTGTTAGTGATACATAATATGATCCGTGATAAAAATTATATCTACAATTAATTCATACTTCAAGTCAAAGTGATAAATAATTTAAGTGAAAAATATATATCCAATCAATTCATAAAAAATCATTAGATGTACTAATCTTTGTGATTAATACACATAAACTTTCAATGTGCATATACAAAAAATATATAACCAAAAGTCCATGCAGGTGTAACTTGTGACAAAACGAACAGTGATCTTCACTTCTAGTGCTCAAAAGAATCCTCAAATGGCAGAAATGCCTGCTCACCTCCCCACCTTGACCCACACAGGGCCACAAGGCTATAGCTCTCCTCAAAGGCAATCCTTTAATCCAGGCAGCTCAGCAAGGGATCACAGGACTTCCACTCCACCTCCTTTGTTTTCTCAACTAGTGAAAATTCTGGACCGAAACCAAAACCAAAAATTCAGGATGCTCATGGCTGAAAACTCCAATTGTTGCCTAATATATAAAAAGGAAAAAAACACTTTTTGTCCTGACAGGACAGATGAAAACTACTCCTGCTCCAGATCTCTCACTCAGCTGGTTGCACGTTGTTGCATGCTAATGATCCACCTGGTGTCTCTCCACAATGCTGCTTAATAAGATGGATATGGAAGGATTCCTCACTACCGGAGACCTGCATGACACCAGCGATCTGATGATCACCGGTGCAATGCTTTATAGGCTCAAAAAAAAAGTAGATGTACATTTAATTGGGCATTTATTTATTTTTTTTAAGTGAACATATCTTCTAATTGAGCAAGCCCAATTAGAAGCTGATTGGCTACCATGCACAGTTGCAAAAGATTCTCTAATTTTATTACAACCCCCCCACGTGCCAAAACATCCTTAGAAAGAACGAATAGTACAACGTTCCCAATTTGAAAAAGTAGAGAAAACCCAATGGGAGTTTGTTATAATATATTAATTTATCATGCATATCTTTTGTCCATTATCGGTAAAGAAAAGTATGACTTTCTGAATATTAAAGAACCACACACCACCACCTTCTATGCCTTTCCCAAAACTCTCAAGGATTTACACAATCCTCCAGCCTATTGTATCAGGTATAGGGTGCCATATGAAAAATGTATTGTAATTCGGTTAATTGATGATTATTTAAGGCCACAAGCCTTCCATCATAAGTAGAAGACATGATAGACCTACTTAAGATGCTAAATGATATCCATGTCCTACCAAGCACATTGCTAGTAACCATGGATGTCAAGTCTTTATACAGTAGCATCCCTCAAAGAAAGGACTAGAGGTCAAAGAATCCTTCCTTAGAGAGTGAGACCACTCAATGTGGGGGTACAACCATTTTGTACTACAACTCTTGGAACATATTTTGCCAAAACATCCTTAGAAAGAAGGAATGGTACAACGTTCCCAATTTGAAAAAGTAGAGAAAATCCAATGGGAGTTTTTTTATAATAATATAATATAATAATTTATCATGCATATCTTTTGTCCATTATCAGTAAAGAAAAGTATGACTTTCTGAATATTAAAGAACCACACATCCCCACCTGCTATGTCTTTCCCAAAACTCTCAAGGATTTACACAATCCTCCAGCCTATTGTATCAGGTATAGGGTGCCAAATGAAAAATGTACAGTAATTCAGTTAATTGATGATTATTTAAGGCCACAAGCCTTCCATCATAAGTAAAAGACATGATAGACCTACTTAAGATGCTAAATGATATCCATGTCCTACCAAGCACATTGCTGGTAACCATGGATGTCAAGTCTTTATACAATAGCATCCCTCAAAGAAAGGACTAGAGGTCAAAGAATCCTTCCTTAGAGAGTAAGAACCACTCCAATGTGGGGGTACAATCATTTCGTACTACAACTCTTGGAACCAGGGGCGGACTGACAACTCATGGGGCCCCCTGGGCAATAGGGGATCATGGGGCCCCTGTGTCCTTGCCCAAACTCAAAAAAGCCTATGAAAAAGGTACCATGGGCATCTCATGGGACCCCCTACTGACCCCGGACCCTCGGGCAGTGCCCGAGTTTTCAAATGGTCAGTCCGGCTTGGAACATATTTTGACCCAGAATATCTTTTTGATATCTTCTTAGCAATGAGGTCATGTTGCGCCCCATTATACACCAACCTGGTGCTGGGAAAGGAGTGTTTTTTTTCTGGAGATACCTGTTCACTTGGCGTGGAAAATATACTAGCCGGTATAGTTATATCGATGATGTACTAATGCTATCAATGGGTACTAGGCATGAGTTGGATCTCTTCTTGGATATGTTTAATAAAAACTAATTCAATCTAAAGTTCACAGTGAATTGCAGTCAAAGGAAATTCACTGGTCAATCCCAATATGGCCACCCACAGAAAACTTCTCCAAGATAGTGGCATCCTCTCCAATAGGGCTACCCCCATAAGACTTCTCTAAGATGGCAGTGGCCATTTGCGTAGTACTATTGCTGGTTGTTGAGAGATCTCTTTCATTTCAAGATGGCGGTGGGAGTTTCCCACTGGCCATTGGGCATGCCCACACCCCCCAGCGACACTTGATACACCAATTTCTGGTGGTGGTCATGCCTGGAGGTGGGGAGTAGAGGCCCTGGGTGGGCATAAAGGCATCTGGGATTCCTTGGATGAATTTAAACACCCAGAAAGGAGGATGGTCACTGTAAACAGCTAAACGAGTGCAGGTGAGCACCTGTATGCTTCAGAAGTTTTTATGGTTTCAATAATGCAAGTTATTTTTTAATTTTTAGCAATAATAAATATCCCCCATAGCAGGACCCAGCTACCCATACTACTTTTTTAACCAAAAGCTTGAAAATAGGCCTTAAAAAAAGCAACTAGGAAAAAAATCCCAAAATTTGCCTCCTATAGACCTTAATGGGATTTGGGTGCTATGTACATAGTTTGGGGATTTTTTTTTAGGTGTTCAGAGAACGTCCAATAAACCAAACTTTTACTACTCTACAGCTTACTAATCACTGATAAATTAATATTTAGCAGAGGTTCCCCAGGACCTGTACATTCTTTCACAGGTTCCTCAGTAGTAAAAATATTGAGAAAGGCTTATCTGAAAGTCTGGAAGGGTTGGCCCTTATGCCTAAAATCTTTGACTATTAAATTTTTTTTTTTTTTTTTCACAACTCAGAAATATGAGTAACTGACGTTCACAAGGGTCAATAACTCTTGACTTTGAAAACTGTACTCTATTACAGGCCTTTAATGAGGATTATAAACTTTGTCTGTTATCTTGCATGACGCAATATATTTATTCATTTACCGTAATAAACCTTTCCACCCAACGAGCATAACGATATAAAAAAGGCATTCTCCAGCCACACTAGATCAGATCCTCCTTTGATTCAGCCTACAGATACAGAGGACTCTCCTAATGGCATCACTTTGTCAGGTTCTTGGTGTTTTCTTGGCTTTGGTTGTACCTAGTAAGTGTATTACTCTTTAAGGAGCTATCGACTGTATGTATGTCCCTGAAAGAATGTGCCATTTTCTTTTTATGATTGTAAAGAATGAATGCTCTCTTAAAATAAATAACAGAAAATACTCTTAATGTAAAGCAGTCTGATGAATAGGGATGTATAGAGAGATTTTAGCAAAACCGATTTATTATTTGAGGGAATTTTGTCACATTGGAAGAATCTCAGTCGTGATCATTTAGCTACTTTGGTGAAATGTATTTAGAAAATGAGATATTCTTTTTTCCCCTATATTTAGAGGTTTTTATATGTATTTAATAGTGTGCTTTATATGTGTGTGCTTTGTGTAGTGTGCATTTTTTCATGATCTTTATTTGTGTACTGTTGCTTACCAGTTTCATGTAATGCTTCCAATAAACATCCCTTTCCCTCTTTCAAACTCCTCATTTCCCTTCCATCTTCCAAACTCCATTTCCCATTTCTCTTTCAACCCTTCCCCTTCACTTCTCTCTTCCAAACACCCCAATTTCCTTCCCAAACTCCACTTTCCTTCCCATCTGCCAAACCCCAGCCCCCTACCCTTGACTAAACCCCCCACTTCCCTTTCCTCTTGCAAACCTCCAATTTCCTTCCAACTGCCAGCCCTTACTTCCATTCCCTCTTCCAAGCTCCATTTCCCATTTCTCCTCCAACCCTTCCCCTTCCCTTCCCTCTTCCAAACACTTCACTTCCCTTCCATCTGTCAACCCCTGGCTTTCATTCCCTCTTCTAACCCCCCAATTCCCTTCCGTCTGTTAACACCCCACTTCTCTTCACTCATTTAAACCCCCCACTTCCCTTTCCTCTTACAAACCTCCAATTTCCTTCCAACTGCCAGCCCTTACTTCCCTTCCCTCTTTCAAACTCCATTTCCCATTTCTTCTCCAACCCTTCCCCTTCCCTCTTCCAAACACCTCACTTCCCTTCCATCTGCCAACCCCTGGCTTTCATTCCCTCTTCTGATCCCCCAATTCCCTTCCGTCTTCCAACTACCCATTTCTCTTGCCTCTTCCAAATCCCCCACTTCCCTTCCATCTGTTAACACCCCACTTCTCTTCACTCATTTAAACCCCCCACTTCCCTTTCCTCTTACAAACCTCCAATTTCCTTCCAACTGCCAGCCCTTACTTCCATTCCCTCTTCCAAGCTCCATTTCCCATTTCTCCTCCAACCCTTCCCCTTCCCTTCCCTCTTCCAAACATCTCACTTCCCTTCCATCTGTCAACCCCTGGCTTTCATTACCTCTTCTAACCCCCCAATTCCCTTCCGTCTGTTAACACCCCACTTCTCTTCACTCATGAATGAATGCATGGCCTATTTGAGTAGTCATGTGTTAACCTCCACTCTAAAAAAAATGTGTTGGATTTACTTAAAAAAAAAAAAGATAATATTTTGAAATTCAGCTTTTGATTAAATTACAACATAAAACAGACATTGCCAAAACTTACATTTCTGTCTTGAGTCTAAATTTATTAACATTTAGCAAAATGTAAAATAGTGAGCCATGCAAATTTTGAATCTTGTGTTAACCAAATCTTGCCTTATGTATGACAAACATCGATGTAGTACTGAATATTTTACACAGCCCCTTCCATACTTTCACTTCAGTCCTTGCCTTAAAGGAGCTTACAATCTAAGTTCCCTATCTCACATACGTGCTTGGGACAACGTAAGCAGAACCAAATTAACCTACCAGCATGTCTTTGGAGGGCGTAAAAAAATGAATGCAGGCACAGAGAGAGCATACAGAGGTTGTTCTGGTCAGAATGCAAACTGAGGACCCCAGTGCTGTAAGTGCTAACAACTGAATTTTTCATTTCAATACATTTTTATTAAGAGTTTTGCAAAAAGAATACTAAGTTACAACAAACTTTCATAAAGGAGAACACAACAAGTCAAATAAAAGTTCACAGTCAAGGATTGCATAGTATGTCCCAATGACAATACCGATAAAGTAGCAAAGCCATTCTCAGTAAATCTGACCATGGCTGCCATATGGTAGTAGCTACCTGATAGTTACCAATAGAGGAGGCAAACATTAATTCATAAGTGGCGTAATTTTGGGTAGTTTGGATTACCTCTCTGATTGTGGGAGCCTTAGGGTCTTTCCAGTGTTTTACTAAAGTCGGACATACTGCCAGTAAGATAGGAGTCACTATACTTCTCAGCTTAGGTAGAACCAACTCTATCCCCAAAGGACATAAGACCATTCCTAGACATATTGGGATTTTGTCCCTACCACATGTGATTGTAATACAAGTTTCTGGTCAAAAGGTGGTTAAGGAGAGACATGACCACAATGCATGGTGGAGTGTGCCTACTGCTCCACAGTTTCTCCAGCATGGGATACATGCCACAAAATTTTTTAAACTCTATGGAGTTAGTTACGACCGTAACAGCAACTGTTAGGGATCCGGGTGTGACCAGAAATGTGTGGACTGACACAGGGAAGTAGCAGGCTTCAAGAACACAGGCGTAGTCAGGGCTGGAGAGGTGGAATGGTCAGGCAGGCCGTTTGGTAGTGTTAAGCCACCTGGCAGAGTCTCTAGCAGCCCACCGCACGAACGCCCTTAGGGCGCGGGGTCTAAGTCCCAGCCTGTTGTTCACCAGGGCCCCTGATGGTGGGAATGGACTTGGTGCAGACTGGAACCAGGTCGCGACCCCCGAGTGCAACCTGCGGTGGTAGAGAGTACTGGCAGGGGAGTGCAGGAACGGAGTCTAATTTGGAAGAGGCAGACAGATACACTGGTCTGATCCGAGCCGGATGGATGGATGGATGGTCGGGTATGGTATGCGTGGTCAGACAGGCCGGTCGGTATTATGCGGGCAGCAAGCTAAGAATGGTCAGGTCACAAGCCAGGTTCAGCAGGGTGCGAGCAAATACAGTACCAGGGATCAGACGGAAGAGTAGTCAGGCAAGCCAGGGGTTAAACAGGAGAAGAGCAGGATCAGTAACAAGCAGAGGTCGGCAACGGAGTCTACAGCAACACAGGAACAGGATACAAGGGCTCATGGGAAACATTTACACCAAGGCACAGATCACAGGCCTGGTCATTCCTTAAATACACCTCCTGCAATCAGCCCCAGGTGTTGGCTGACTGCAGAAGTGAGCTTCTGGCTGCTGAGAGCACCCGCTGGTCAGCCCTGGTACTGCAGCCCACACGGCAGGTGAGTCCCACCACCAGTGCTGAGTCCATTCCTGACAGCAACTTTAGGTTAATTCCTATAGGTTAACACTTTTGGTTGCCTCATATGTGATGCTCAACACTTTTTGCTCATTTTCTGAGGTGTATACTACCCTGAAGTCACATTCCCATTCACCAATGGGAGAAGATTTGATAAAGTTAGCTTTGTGGTAAGGTATGGTATAAAATATTGGGGTACCCTTGTTTTTAATGGAGGTATTCAACCTGAATTTTTCTTTTACTTCTCATTTTTATTGTGAATTGTATATTTGCTGGTTATAAAGAAATAGCTTTTTTGTTAGTGTAGCAATACGATTCTGTCAAAAAAAAATTCCTGCATGTACAGTACATTGCAGTTCATGTGTAGAAGTGCTAAGTAAAGTTGAGGCTACGTGGCTTCATGGTTCGCACTTCTGCCTTGCCACGATGGTATCCTTTTTAGTAGGTTAATAACTTAAAACTATATAAAGTGCTGCGAAAAATGATAAAGAAGGCAATGTTGCCAGCCTCTGTAAATTATTGAATCATTATGATTAGAGATGAGCGAATCGAACCTGGCGAAGTGGAATTTGTTTCGAATATTAGGAAAAATTCGATTCGCGTCGAATCCGAATATTAGCAAACTTCGGATGCACGAATCGAATTTTCCCCGATCCACCGATTTTCATCCCTTCTACAGCCGGCAAAAAGTGTCCCTGCAGAGAGCTCCGCTATTTCTGACAGTTCTCTGACAGTTCCTTCACATTTACAGTGGTTGAAACATTGTATCTATTTGTTTCCATTTAGGATACAGATGTTTTTATTCGGAAACAAATAGATACAATGTTTCAACCGCTGTAAATGTGAAGGAACTGTCAGAGAACTGTCAGAAATAGCGGAGCTCTCTGCAGATACACTTTTTGCTGGAATGGAATTCTTCTTCATCCTCATCCTACTTCTTCTTCTTCATCCTCATCCTACTTCTTCTTCTTCTTCATCCTCATCCTTCTTCTTCTTCTTCTTCATCCTCATCCTACTTCTTCTCCTTCTTCTTCTTCTTCTTCATCCTCATCCTACTTCTTCTTCTTCTTCTTCATCCTCATCCTACTTCTTCCTCTTCTTCTTATTCTTCTTCATCCTCATCCTACTTCTTCTTCTTCTTCTTCTTCATCCTCATCCTACTTCTTCTTCTTCTTCTTCTTCTTCTTCATCCTCATCCTACTTCTTCTTCTTCTTCTTCATCCTCATCCTACTTCTTCTTCTTCTTCATCCTCATCCTACTTCTTCTTCTTCTTCTTCTTCATCCTCATCCTACTTCTTCTTCTTCTTCTTCATCCTCATCCTCATCCTCTTCTTCTTCTTCTTGCCATGGGCCCCCGTACCGCCTCCTCATGCTGCTGCCAGGTCCAGAGTGTGTCATGGGTCCCTGTACGGCCTCCCATTGCTGCTGTCTCCATCGCCACACTCTGCCATGTGCCACTTTCAGGTCTCCTCACACTGCTGGTGGGTTCCATTTTGTCATAGGGTGCTGTATGGCCTCCCATTGCTGCTGCCTCCACCGCCACACTGTGGCTCCACACTCTGGTTTTGGCCCCGTGACTGCCCAAATGAGTGAAGTGTGCGGTGATTCTAAGATCGACGGCACTCATCTGCATGTCATACTGACTGACAGTATTATTTCTCTTCCCCAGCAGACTCCAAGGGCATTTAAATTAAAGGTACAGTGTTCTGCACTAATATTAAGTCTCTCTGAAGCCTAGAAACCCTTTTTATAAGTTAAATTTGCAGCGAATAAATTCGCATCGAATCGAATTTATTCCACAAATTCGGCGAATCAGCCGAATCTAATTTTTGAATAATTCGCTCATCTCTAATTATGATATAATACAGGTCTTACATTGCTCAGAGAATGGGAGACAGAGAGGAAGTGTTTGTTTACTAGTTCTCAATGACACGCCATCTTGCATCTGACCGACATTACTTCTATCTGTTCAAAACTACAGGAGACTAAAAATAAAATACTAATGGGTTGGCATAGGATTCCAAAGTTGTTGGCTGTGAGGTATCAGTTTGTCTTAGATAAGTGCTGGAGAGGTTGTGGTCATGAAGGTTTGCATATTTACATATGGTGGGAATGTTCCAAGCTTAGATTATTTTGGATGGCAGTTAGACAACTGCTTTCAGACATCATTACAGTACAAGTCATTGATGACCTGGCACATTGGCTGTTACACATTGTGGCCATCTCAATAGGGACTTAGAAGCAAGGAATTGTTCCCCACCTTTTAAATGTCGCTAAAGACCTAATTCCTTTAAACTGGAAAAAAAACATAAATAACTTCAATTGGGGACTGGATTAAACAGGTCAGTACTATTATGGAAGAGGAGGAAAGTGGTGCCCATAGCAAAAAAGAGAAAAAAAGAGAAGAATAGCAGACGCCAGACATGACTAGGTGAAGGAAAGGAAAGAAAATGGTTAAGTTAAGGTGGGATGGTCGTAAAACATGTACAGTAGGTTACTTTATTGGTGATGGGTAGTGCGGGGTGGGGTCTGCTGCATTTTTGGGAGTGGGGGGGGGGGGGGTCGGATGATCCAGTGCAGGAGTTGCAGCTGAAGAGGAAACTTCCCTCCCACCTTCCCTTGGGGTTGTTTGGGTCTTGCAGTTCCTTGTTTTTTCTGACTTTGGGGGTAGTTGTTGGTCTTTGGAGGCAGCAAATTATTTTAAGCAAAAGCGTATGGTTGGGACCCATCTGTGGTATGGTGTTCCCCGGGCGCATTCCGGTTAACCGAGGTTTAACTGGAAGGTTGTGGTTCTACACTGCGGAAGGTGTGTTTTTGTCACCGAGCCAGTGCGTTGCGGCTGGAGGCCTAGTATTAATAATATGGTTAAGGTTCTGCAGGGGGTTATGGGTATTGTTTGGTGCCTTCGTAGACCAACAACTTATCCCGTATGTTTCTGTATGTTTCTGTTTTAAGGAATGTTTTTGTGATTGAAGTTGAATTGTTAATAAAAGGCCGTGAAGGCCATTTTTACCCCAACGGTGTTTGGTCTCCTTTATTGGTATACTGAGACTTGGGGGGAGGGGGTATATCGAGAGAGTCAGGTTGGGGATGGTTTATTAGCTATGGTCCTAACTAGCACATCTCTTCTACATTTGTCAAGTGTACACACCTGTCAGGACATATCTGAGAAGTTCTACCAAAGTGGGCAGCCTTGGATGCACTTTATTTCTTCTAAAGGAGGACAGTAATGAATGGTTGCTTTGTCCCAATAGGTGCAGGAATTTATAAAGGTTGCTGTACCCTAATGTTCATATAGCAGTAGCGGTTATCTGCTACTCGGAAAAGGAACCCTCAGCTCTCTCTTCTTTGTGTTCACTTTGCTGTTATGGTGATTTTCTTGTTGATTTGTTTCCTATATTTCCTTACCTCTCGACCTTTGTAGTTTAAGACCAGAGCCATTGGGCCTGGTATGCCAGGGGAAAGGAAAGGTTTTGTTTTCTCTGCACTTTTTTTATGGCCTTCTTCCACTGGGGCCTGTCTGTTCATGCAGCTACATGTATTTGGGTGATACAGGCACTTCCGTTCTAAGCTGAGACAACGATCTCCCCGCCGGTTGCAGTGAAGGGAGCAGGTGGCACCATTCAGGGGTATGGAAGCATCACTGAAGAAAGAAAAGAGCACCGCTAACCAACCCAGTGCGTAAATATGTGGATGAATGTGGCATCAGCCATTGCTGCTCCAACCAGACCCTCTGACAAGTTTCGTCCCGCACAATGGGTCTTGATCACAGAGGTTGAGAAAACAGAGCCAAGCATAGGTTTATATGAGCATCAACAGCCGTGAATAGAGTCAATACAGGTGTATATGATGAACATTGATGATGAAATTTGAAATGGTGGTGTGGGAGTGGAGAAAAAAAAAGAAAAAAAAAAAACACAGAATCATGAGAAAAGTTCATGTGGGGCAGCACAGTGGCTTAGTGGTTAGCACGTCTGCCTTGCAGTAAATGGGTCATGGGTTCAATTCCCACCCATGGCACCTCCTGCATGGAGTTTGCATGTTCTCCCTGTGATTGTGTGGGTTTCCTCTAGGTGCTCCAGTTTCCTCCCACACTCCAAAGACAGGCTGGGAGGTGAATTGGCTCCTGTCTAAATTTGCCCTAATATGTGTATGTATGAATGTAAGTTAGGGACCTTAGATTGTACACCCCTTGAGGGTTAGGGACTGATGTGAATGTACAATATAAATGTGTTAAGCTCTGTGTAAATTGACAGCACTATATAAATACCTGAAATAAAATAAATGTGATGAAAACAGGAATGCAGTTGATTCTGTTTTTTTTTCTTCATTGTCTTTCTCCACTTGTACACCGCCATTTCACAGCCTTCATCACTATTCATCACACACGCCTGCATTGACTCTATTCATGGCTGATGAAAACCTATACTTGGGTCTGTTTTCTTAACCTCTTGCCGTCCGCCTGCTGTTTATAAACGGCAGGGCGGTGGCAGTCCAGGGTCGGGTTGCCGTTCATAAACGGCACCTGCCTTTTCTAGCTGTGCGCGCTCCCTGGGAGCGCGCACCACCGCGATCCGGTGCCCGCTGTGTCCTCCGGACACAGTGAAACACCGATCGTCGGACGGGACCTCTGTACGAGGTCCCGATCATGTGATCACTGATTGGCGAATCAGTGATCACATGCAAAGTAGTAAGCAAGATGTCACTTGTGACATCATTGCTTACTATGTGTGAAATCTGTGAATGATCACAGAGGTCACATGGTACAAGGCTATTCACAACAGCCTTGTACCATGTGACAAGCTGTGACCAATCACAGCTCACTCAGTAATTCTCAATGACTGCAAGAATGCAGACAGAGAGAAAGAGAAATTATTGCTTTTACATCCTATATGGGTGTAAAAGGAATCAGTGTAAAAAAAAAAAAAAAATCTTCATCACCCCCCACAAGTAGTACAATGTCACCATGGTGACACTGTACTGCTAGGGTGACCGTATGTAAAAAAATAAATAAAAATAATATAAAAAAATAAAATAAAAATGTAAAAAAAAATGTTTAAAAATTATAATTTTTGGTTATAAACTAATTTGGATTTTTTTTTTTTTACTAAAAAAATAACGGAATAAATTTTGGCTAAGATTTATGATGAAATATTATTTATTTGCAAAATTTTATTTAAAAAAACACTTTTTTTCAAAATTTTTGAACTTTTTCATTTACATAGTAAAAAAAATAAAAATCCCAGCGGTGAATAAATACCACCAAAATAAAGCTTTATCTGTCTCAAAAAAATGGTATGGGTACAGTATTGCATGACCGCGCAATTGTCATTCAAAGTGTGATAGTGCTGAAAGCTAAAAATTGCCCTGGACAGGAAGGGGTAAAAGTGTCCGGACAGGAAGTGGTTAACCTCTGTGATCAGGCCCCAGTGCGCGGGGCGAAACATGTCAGAGGGCCTGGCTGGAGCGGCACACTTACCCAAATATTCATGCACTGGGTCAGTGAGCGGTGCTCCTTTCTTTTTCCTGATATTTTGAATTTGGGGGTTACTAATATTTTTTATTTCTAAATGCCATGTGGTTAATGTTTGATTAACATTTGATAACATATCCGGACGTGGGAAAGGTTATGTATGTTTTTTTTTCTACTTTTGTGAATTTATTTTGAGTTTGTTATTCTTTGTGAAAGTTTGGAAAAAAATAAAAGATTATGAAAAAAAGAAGGCAAAACATTTCAAAATTTGTATGACTCCCTTAAATAAAGTTTTCCCAAACTAAAGCAACTAAATATGTTTAATTGGGAAAACACAGAATGTTAAGTTAGAAAAGCTTTCAATATATTATTGAAGTTAATTAATTGAGGGTTAGGGACTGATGTGAATGTCCAAAAAAAAATATATATATATACTGTATATATATATGTGTGTGTGTGTAAAGTGCTGCGTAAATTGACAACGCTATACAAGTACCTGAAATAATAATAGTTTGTTAAGTAATAGTTTTCTATTCTAATCTAAATTTTGGTAATTTATGTTTTATAATGTGATTAAACTAAAAGGCATTTTTTTAATGACATCCAACACAACATTTTTTTAGGAGGTTATGAAGGGCAATAGCCATATACTCCTAATCGTGACCCATCTTGGGAAATAACAACTGTACAAGGTTATTGACCTTCTGATGGATCTTTACTGTTTTGTGCCTGTCAGCCAGGGACATAATCTGGTGTAATACCTGTTATTTAGCTTCAGCTTTTTTTTTTTTTTTTTTTTTTTTTTTTTATAGATACGTAATCTAGCACATGACAATTTCAATAAAAACAAGTGATAAGTCTTTATGTGATGAAAAAAACACAGAAAATGTGGATTAAAAAAAATAGCTTTATTGCACTTTTTACAGCAAATCCTTACTTTACTAAGTGCGAATTCCTTCCAAAGGCAATTTAGATGGTAATTGATAAAAAACTGACTTCTTGCCATAAAGTGTCCAGTAAATCAATAGGTTTCTATGTATAAAAGCCAAGCAAACAGAATGAGATCCTGGCACAGGTGCCTTGAATAAAGTTATCAACAGCATTTAGGAGGAATAGCTTGTGTGGGAACAAAACCATAGAGCCTTCCATTGACCAATCATTATGACGTCATCTGGATGGATGTTGGTTGGCTGAAAGTGTACTGTGTGTTTTAAAATCACAGGGGTAATGATCAGGGGTGGACTGACAACTCATGGGGCCCCCGGGCAATAGGGGATCATGGGGCCCCTGTGTCCTTGCCCAAACTCAAAAAAGCCTATGAAAAAGGTACCAGGGGCATCTCATGGGGCCCCCTTCTGCCCAAGTTTCCACACCAGTGAAATACTCCCGACCTCCACCTTACCCAGTGGGTTTCTTTCCAGGGGCGGACTGACAACTCATGGGGCCCCCGGGCAATAGAGGATCATGGGGCCATTGTGTCCTTGCCCAAACTCGAAAAAGCCGATGAAAAAGGTACCAGGGGCATCTCATGGGGCCCCCTATTGACCCCGGGCCCTCAGTCAGTGCCCGAGTTTCCAAATGGTCAGTCCGCCCCTGGGCCCCTGTGTCCTTGCCCAAACTCAAAAAGCCTATGAAAAAGGTACCAGGGGCATCTCATGGGGCCCCCTTCTGCCCGAGTTTCCAAATGGTCAGTCCGCCCCTGGTAATGATGTTAAAACAGAATTAAAGGAGAAGTACAGCCAAGGCTCTTTGGCTGTACTTCTCCGGTGGATCAGAGGAGTGCAGTTCGTTCTGCACTCTTGTGACCCATTTTCAGCTGACAGTAGGCTGAAGCCCACTGTCATCTGATGTCACTCAGCCGGTCTAGGCTGGGGAAAGATCCTGGCTGTTGATTAAAAGATGGTTTTGAAGGCCTCCACCTGCTTAGGGATGGTTGTTCCAGTTTTATTTGGACTCTTTAACGCTTTTTTGTGAAACATTTGTCCTCTCTGTCCAAAATCACCACCTCATTGTTCTCCAAATGATGCCCATTGTCTGTAGGGTGTAGAAAAAGTCCTGACCTGTAGAGTTTGCCTTCTGTCTCATTGTTATTTTCTGAATTTGGAAGATACAGGTAGCGATATCTCTGTTTCTGCCTCAGTGGTTAGTGGAAGCAATTTCCCAGTGCCTGTGGTTAGTGGGAGGTAACAGATGTTTCCTGCCAGTGGTCAGTGCAAGGAATTTCCCAAGGCTGATGTTCTGTGAGAATAAGCAACCCCCCCAGCATTAAGGTTCAGTCAATAACATATCATTGGCGTTCAATCTTACTTAACTAAAAGACAGAGGCTCCATGTCCTATACCACCAACTCCTGACTTTGATGAGTAAGATGAGCACCGAGCATGGGAACATGTACTGGACCCATGAGCTCCTAGGATGCTCTCAGATCCCAAGCCTTTCTTCAAGGAACCCAGAACAGTTGGGGAAGGGGTGTTACAAACAGCAATGCCATGTAGATAATCTGAAAAAGCAAGCGAGCGCTTAAAACAAGATAAAAGCTGCTAAACACCAAAAAGGTACCATATAAAACCTACAAATAAATAGTAAAAGCAGGGTGTAGCGCTAAAAATGGCAAATATCTGTACTTATATCGAATAATATAGATGCATTAAATAAAGTGACTTAGTGATGTGAAACGTGTCAATTTCATGAATAATAAATGCATGCATACATCATACAAAAATGCATAAAACCAGTTAATAATAAATTAATAAGCATAAAGTGCGACATGAAGTGATGGCCGTGTCACTGAATAGTGACAAATCAGGTGCAAAGTGCCAGACTGGTAAATCAAACAATAGTCCACAATTAAGGTGCACAGGAGATCCTGATGATCCTGTGATGTATATTCTTCCTAAAATACATAAGAACCCGTTTGTTATGATCCGCCAGGTGGTGCCTCAGGCTGCCCACTGGACAGACCTACCCAGAGCGTGGAGTCTAAGCCCCGGTCTGTGCTTTCACCAGGGCCCCTGATGGTGGGGATGGACTTGTAACAGACCAGGGCCAGGTCACGACCTCCGAGCAGGCCCACCAGTGGCAGAGGGAGCCTCCGGGGATGTATGCAGGTACCGGGAGAGCCAGATGTGAAAAGGACGGCGGGACCTAGCAGGATGGTCACGAGCCGTGGTCCCGTGGGGTAAGCGAGGTACCGAATCAGCAGGCGAAGAGTAGTCAGGTCACACGCAGGGTCAGCAGGATAAGTCAGTCCGCAGAATGGTCAAACAAGCCGGGGGTCAGGATAGGAGAAGGCAGAGTAGTCAGGGCAATCCGGGTCAAAGCACAGGAGAAGGCAGCATAGTCAGGGCAATCCGGGTCAAATCACAGGAGAAGGCAGTGTAGTCAGGGCAATCAGGGTCACAAAACAGGTACAGGAACTTCAGGATCACAGATAGACCTTGTGGCAATCTGTGACAGTGCAGGGCATCTTTAAATAGTGCGCCCTGCACTGTCATTGGCCGGCCAGGACGCGCCCCCGGGCTGTCATTGGCCGCCCGCGGCGCGCCCGCGGCTCCTACTGCGCATGCGTGGCGTCCTGTCAGCCGCAGCCCGCCGGGACCTAGTGCCTGTGTCCCAGCGTGAGCTGTCGCAAGTGCGCGTGCGCTGGGAGAGGCGCCGCGATCCCTAACACCGTTAAACCCGCCATGGAGACCCATTATTAGTGGCATTGGGTCCCTCTGCTCTAAAGCGGGGGAATACATTGATTATTTCTTGCAAACGTTAGTGCAAAAAACTCCTTCTTATCTTAGAGATACTAAACAGGTCCTACAGGATATTAAAGACCTGATTATTGAACCTGATACGTCCCTAGTTACAGCATCACTGTACACAAGTATTGATCACATACAAGGAATGCAAGCTGTGGAATTTTATCTAGAGGAATCTGCCAATATGCCTATTTTACAAAAAACTTTTATTCTTACCCTTTTAGATTTCGCAATGACCAGAAACTACTTTTGGTTCGATGGTAAATTCTACCTGCAGACCAGGGGAGTTGCTATGGGGGCGAAGTTCGCTCCCAGTCTGGCCAATTTGTTCATGGCTAAGTGGGAGGAAGATGTAATTTATGCAAGAGACTGGCCAGAGCTATTTTTTTATAGACGGTATATTGATGACATTCTGCTTATTTGGAAAGGAGAGGAACAGGCATTAATAAACCTTTTTGGTACGCTAAATAACAATACCTTAAATATTAAACTCACATATGAGTATAGTAAAATTGGCGTCAACTTTTTAGATTTGACATTAAATAATCAAGATGGAACTATTGTTACCTCTTCCTTTTTTAACCTCCCTAGCGGTATTCCCGAATGTAGCTCGGGGTAAAATATCAGTGCCAAAAGCGGTAACCCCCGAGCTACACTCGGGCTTACCATGCGGCGTTGCTCTGGGAGTCCCTGCAGAGCTTACCTTGTCCTTCGCTCCCGCGATGTGTCCCCTGCAGCATCCCGTGCCATCTCCTCCGGCCGATGCCGGCATCCGGCTTCTGTGTTTCAGTCCCTGTGATGTCGGGCGCCGCCAGCGGCGGGAAAGTTGAAAATTTTAAAAAATTTCATTTTTTTAAAAACACATTTTTCATAGTAAAACATTGCTGTTTCAACCCATTTCACATACATTTTGTCCCGAGTGCTTTGTCCGGCGTCCTCCCTGTATTTTGTCTGTTCTTTCTGCCTGGAAACTGAGAAACGTCCATGGCGTCCAAAAAGTGTCCCTTTAGGTCAAAAGTGGGTTTAGATCAGCTAGAGAACAGCGATAGTAAATCAGAACCACTTGCAGAATTGAGTGATAATGATTCGTGGGGGAAATTCCTCATCAGACACTGAAAACAATTCTGCGACTGAGCTCAGCGATGTACAAACTTGGCGCTCTATTTCAAATTTCAGTGTTTTCGGTTTGATTATATTATTGAATTAAATGTATTATTATTATATTAATATTTTTTATGATTATTTATTAAATTATAATTTATGATTTCGTGTTTCAAATTTTATCTTACCCGGGATGTTTACTAGACTCTTGTTCGGACAGATTTCAGTGAGTTATTCCTAAAAATTACAGCCTACAATTAAAAAAAACGACATATTTCCATGCAAAATAATGGTACCGCTTTCAGCACCAAAAATCTGAAATAATCATGCCACTAGGGAGGTTAAAGAAACGGATCGCAACAGCTATATTCCGATCAGCAGCTGTCATCACCCATTATGGCTTTCTAATATACCCAGAGGCCAATTTCTAAGGATTAGGAGAAATTGCACTTCTTTGGATACCTATTTCTCACAGGTTTCTGTTTTGAAAAACAGATTTGTTGAGAAAGACTATGATGAGACAGTTCTTACACATACTATGCAATCGGTAGCTGACCTGGATAGAGAAGTACTGTTGACTAATAATACCAGAAAAAAAGAATTGAAAGTCTGGCCGTTTGTTACTACATTCTGCTTACAATATAAAACCATTACTAGAATCATTACCAAATAACTGGAAGATTTTGAAAGCAGACCCTGTCCTACCGCATAAACCAGAAATCACATTTAGGAGAGCAGCACCTTTGAGAAATCGAATAGCCCCTAACATTATCAACCCGCCTAGCAACGTATCCTTTTTTAATAATTCGGTGGGTTTTTCCCCATGTAACAAGTGTGTTATATGCACGTGTAATCAATATAGGAAAAAGAAAACTGAGAATTTTACATCAACTGTCACTGGGAAGACCTATAATATTGATAGTTTTATAGCAATAGCAGATACGTTGTCTACCTCTTACAATGTCCCTGTAAGAAACAGTACATTGGTCGAACCACTAGGAGATTAAGGGGCTGTTTGCGGGAGCATGTATATAATGTAAAGAGGGGCTATAAGGAACTGTAAGGGACCACCTGGCGCCACCTCTAGCAATCCACTGGTCAGGTTCCCCCGGAGCGCAGAGTCTAAGTCCTTGAGCACTTGTTCACCAGGGCCCCTGATGGTGGGGATGGACTTCGAGCGCACCGAGACCAGGTTGCAACTACGGGGTACACCCACCAGTGGTCGAGGAGTCCTCCAGAGGCTCTCGCAGGATGAGATCCTGATGTGAGGAGACTGGGAGGTCCCGGTGGGATGGACGGATGGATGAGCTAATGCAAAGTCAGACAAGCCGAGTCGGTAGCCGGGGGGTCGTTGTGGTATAAAGCAGCAGGCAAAGAATGGTTGGGTCACACGCCAGGTCAGTAACAGGAGGTCAGATCTATACAGGGGTATTCAGGAGCAAGGTCAGGCAAGCCAAGGGTCAGGACAGGAGAAATCAACAAGGTCAGGCAATCCGGGTCAGTAGTACTCACAACACAGGTTTCAAGGAACAGGAATCACAGGAAGACCATACGGCAACCAGTGACAGCATAGGGGGGATTTAAATGCCACGCCCTGCACTGTCATTGGTGCCAGGCGCGCACCCGCGAACGCCAGTGCGCATGTGCGAACTCCGTCGCCGTTGCTGGCCGGGACCTAGCGCCCGCATCACCGTATGAGACGGCATAGTGCGCATGCGCCGGGACCAGCGCCGTGGCGATCCCTGACAGGAACACTCATTCTCCATCACTATAGGTTACATCATAACAGAGATCCATCTTCCCTAACCTTTATGGGTATTGATATAGTACAGGCCCATTGGAGAGGAACTAACAAGAGGAGGGCGGTATCCCAAATGGAAACAAAATGGATATTCCAAATGGGATCTATGCACCCTAGGGGATTGAACCTTGAGATGGACATTAACTGTTTCATCGACAATAGCTGAGTTTTACTCCACTCCTAACTTAGAACATATATAATAGAGCCCCACTTGTCGTTCTTTTGCATAACTGTTTTTTTTTTTATTATATCTTTTTTATCTTTGCATAACTTATTATGTCCTACTAAATTATATACCTTTGAGGTTGGGTAGCTTGAACTCTATAAAAGACAGCCTGGATCACTTTACCAGGTCACAATGGGACAAATCGATTTGCCCATGCCCTCATCTTGTTTCAATCCAAAGGGACTCAAGAACCATAACCTTTCTGCTCATCACTAGCAAAACCCATCTGCATTAGCTTTGACTATTGGGTAGGGATGGGGTTTTCATATTTAAAGATCCCATTGCCAAAATCACCAAGAGAGTAGAGAAAATTGTTTAATTCATAGTTACATAGTTAGTCTGGCTGAAAAAAGACAAAAGTCCATCCAGTTCAACCATTAACCCCCTGGAGGTGTTCCCGAGCAGGGGCGGACTGACCATTTGGAAACTTTGGCACTGCCGAGGGCCCGGGGTCAGTAGGGGACCCCATGAGATGCCCCTGGTACCTTTTTCATAGGCTTTTTTGAGTTTGAGCAAGGACACAAGGGCCCCATGATCCCCTATTGCCCGGGGGTCCCATGAGTTGTCAGTCCGCCCCTGTTCCCGAGTGTAGCTCAAAAGCGGTAACCCCGGGCTACACTGGGGACTACCCTGCAGTGTTACTCCCGGATCCCTCAATCACTTACCTTGTCCTGCGCTCCCGCGATGTCCCCCCTGCAGCTTCCTCGGCCATCTCCTCCGGCCGATGCCGGCATCCATCTTCCGGGTTCCGGTCCCTGTGAGCGTCAGGATGTATGGGACGTATGGGGGATGGAACCGGCGGGAAATTTAAGAATGTTAAAAAGTGACATTCACTCAATACACTAAAATCACATAGTATAACATTCCTGTTTCAAACCATTTCACATACATTTTGTCCCGAGTGCTTTGTCCGGCGCCCTGCCTGCATTTTTACTGTTCTTTCTGCCTGGAAACTGAGAAACGTCCATGGCGTCCAAAAAGCGTCCCTTTAGGTCAAAAGCGGTTTTAGACCGGCTAGAGAACAACGATAGTAAATCAGAACCACTTGCAGAATTGAGTGATAATGATTCGTGGGGGAAATTCCTCATCAGACACTGAAAACGATTCTGTGACTAAGTGATGTGCGAACTTGGCGCTCTATTTTACATTTCAGTGGTTTTGGTTTGATTATATTATTGAATTACATTTATTATTATTATTATTTTTTATGATTATTTATTATATTATAATTTATGATTTCGTGTTTCAAATTTTATCATCCCCGAGATGTTTACTAGACTCTTGTTCGGACAGATTTCAGTGAGTTATTCCCAAGAATTACAGGCCTACAATAAAAAAAGACATATTTCCATGCAAAAAAATGTACCGCTTTGAGCACAGAAATAATGACATAATCAGACTGCTAGAGAGGTTAAAAAAATAAAAAGTTATAATCCTATACCCAGGGGCGAACTGACATCTCATGAGGCCCCTGGGCAATAGGGGATCATGGGGCCCCTGTGTCCTTGCCCAAACTCAAAAAAGCCTATGAAAAAGGTACCAGGGGCATCTCATGGGGTCACTCACTGGGGGCTCACTAACAGAGCGAAAATCGGCCGGTGCCATTGACCCACTAACAGAGTGAAAATCGGCCTGTGCCATTGACCCACTAACAGAGCGACAACCGGCCGATTATTCTTAGGTCCGATTTTTTGGCCGAAAATCGAAAACGTGGTTCGCTCGGTAATCCGATGGCGCCATCAATGATTTCGAAAATCAGCCGACCGAGTCATAAAGTTCACCAGCTTAGTGAAAACCATGTCTCCTTCCCCGGGGTGGACTGAAAACTCATGGGGCCCCCGGGCAATAGGAGATCATGGGGCCCCTGTGTCCTCGCCCACATTCAAACCACACCTATAAAAGCCTATCAAAGGTACCAGGGGCATCTCATGGGGCCCCCTACTGACCCCGGGCCCTCAGGCAGTGCCCGAGTTTCCAATGGTCAGTCCGCCCCTGCCTATACCCACAGTTGATCCAGAGGAAGGCAAAACAAACCAGCAAAGCATGATCCAATTTGCTCCTGCAGGGGAAAAAATTCCTTCCTGATCCCCCGAGAGGCAATCGGATATTCCCTGGATCAACTTTCCTTATAAATGTTATATCCAGTTATATTTTGTGTATCCAAGAAAGAATCCAGGACTTTTTTGAAGCAATCCACTGAGCTGGTCAGAACCAACTCTTGAGGGAGTCTATTCCACATTTTCAAAGCTCTCACTGTGAAGAAACCTTTCCATTGGCTTGGCTATCAAGAGCTAAAATGTTGGTATAGGAGGAAATGCCTGGGAGGAATACAGATCGCTCTCATGAAGCCACTTTGGTAAATGTGTTCTGTAGGCAGGGCTGCTACCGCTGATACCCTCAATCTATGTTGTGATCTTTCTCTCGTAGGCGACTCACTCTCTTGTAAGAACTGCACATCTCTAACAACGGTATGCTATGGCTCCAGTTCGCCTTGTCCTGATGGCTCTGTGTGTTTAGCCACTTATACACAAACCAGAATGAGTAAGTTCTTCAATATCAAAATTAAATTATCATTAGCATGTGTTTGTGGCCCCCGGAGGTGTCTGATTTTCTGCTGTACAATCATAACACATAATGAAAACATGAATGCTGCAATTCAGGCAAACGTCTAAATACAATTAACAACAATTTGACTGTCCATCAAGTCTCCATATTTGCACAGCCCAGCCAAACAGCCAGCGGCGTATTTACCACAATGCCTACAAGGCACTTGCCTAGGGCGGCATTTTCCAGGAGGAAGCAATCCCCCCCCCCAGAAGAAGGGATGAAAGAAGGGACATGTGCACCATAGGAACTAGGTGGGACCCGAGAGAGGCTGCAGGCTGCTTGATGGTGTATGTAGAGCCTGACTCTCGTTCCAGAGGAGCTGAGAAGATGAGTGTCTTTCTCTCTATGGCCAGGGGGGGTGGGGGTAGTGGAAGGCTCTCCCAGGTGGGGTCAGGGTTGTTGTTGGTCAATGTCAGGCTCTCTGCACAGGAGAGGGAAGGGGGGGTGTTGGTCGATGTCCATGGGGGGGGCAGGCGATTTTTGTGTTGCCTAGGGCAAAACCTAAGTACAACACTGCACTCAGCAAAGCTTAGTGACCTGACTTTTCTCTTCCGCAGTTAAGCATTACAGTCCAGGCCAGGGGTGGACTGACAACTCATGGGGCCCCTGGCCAATAGGGGATCATGGGGCCCCTGAGTCCTTGCCCAAAATCAAAAAAGCCTATGAAAAAGGTACCAGGGGCATCTCATGGGGCCCCCTACTGACCCCAGGCCCTCGGGCAGTGCCCAAGTTTCCAAATGGTCAGTCCGCCCCTGTTCCAGGCACTCCCCTACCCCCAGCCTGTGATTGGACATTAAACAAACAGCAGCAGACTGATGAGGTCACAATTTCGCTCACTCTGCTCTTTTAACCTGTCAACATGCTCCTAGTCAGCCCATTTGCATTTAGGACACCTGACTGGCCCTAAGCACTGACCTTCCTTCTCCCATGTCTGAGTGCTCTTGTACGAGGGATTGCGATAGGTTAAAATCTATTCATATTCAGGCATACAGACCAGCCACTCCTCATCTCCACCTACTGATTTCTAGAGACTTCTCCAAGTCTCTAGATCAGGTTGAGGCTTCAGAGAGCTGATCTGCAGAGCCTCTCCGCCCTGACTCAAATCTGACCCTCTGACTATTGACTAAAAAATAATTAACCAGCCCCCCCTAGCTTTCCTAGGAGGGTACTACATTAGGAACACTAAGGTGAGGACAAATAGATTTAGGGACATCTTTTTCCCAAAGACCTTCAACATAACAAGTACAACAATTAAAACAAGTTATTTAACCAGTGGTAAGAGATTTCGTTCCACAATGGGGTACGGTATAATCTTTTTTATAATGATATGATTGGTATATATATTTTTTATTCACATATATATTATTACATTTGTCTTTTTTTCTTTTAAGGAGTATGCAAGCATTACTATTTGTAATGTGGGAAGTGGCATTGCAATTTTATTTGACAATTCCAATAAAAGCCTTCTCACCTTATCTTATCATATTATAAATGATCCATTCAGGACAAAGTCCCTCGTATATTTCCTAGCCCGCCCCATCTGCTGATGATAATGACGTTCCTCATTCTCCCCTGCTGCCTTTAAGCCCCGTATACACGATCAGAAGATTGGATGAATAATCATCCAAAGCAGGGGCGGACTGACAACTCATGGGGCCCCCGAGCAGTAGGGGATCATGGGGCCACCGTGTCGTTGCCCAAACTAAAAAAAGCTTATGAAAAAAGTACCAGGGGCATCTCATGGGGCCCCCTACTGACCCCGGGCCCTCGGGCTGTGCCCGAGTTTCCCAATGGTCAGTCCGCTCCTGATCCAAAGGGCCCGGTATGGATGGGGGGGGGCCCACACTGTTTTTGTCATCATTTGTAATTGCTGGCATGTTTTGTTCACATTCGCCTGAGAGAGGGACACCCGCTGGCAGCTGAAGAGTCATCCGTTGTCAAGGACTCCGCGGCAGGCTTCCTTAACCGCTTCCCGACCGACCTATAGTAGAAATACTGCTACAGGGCGGCATGGGTGCGCAAAATCACATGTATATATACGTGATTTTTCATTTCTAGGTAGAGGGCGCGTGCCCTGCCCGCACTGCCATTCATGGCAGCGGCTGTCAATCACTGGACCCCGACCGGTGATTACTGACCGGCGCCTGGTGATTACCGAGGATCTCCGATAGGGAGGAGAACTGTTTGGAAACAAAACAGTTCTCCACCCTGTCAGCTCGGGCACACTACACAGTACAGCCATCCAAAGCAGTGTGCTTATAGTGAAGCACACAGACACCGCCCCCTAGTAAAACACTCCTAGCACACAGTTAACCCTTTGATCGTCCCTCATGTTAACCCCTTCCTGCCCAGTGCCATTAGTACAGTGTCAGTGCATTTTATTAGCACTGATCACTGTATTGGTGTCACTGGGAATGTCAGTGACACAATGTCAGTTCCCCCCCAGTGTCAGAATGTCCACTGTAGTCCCGCTATAAGTCGCTGATCGCCTCCATTACTAGTAAAAAAAAAATAAAGGGCGGACCTTCCCGACCGACCTATAGTAGAAATACTGCTACAGGGCGGCATGGGTGCGCAAAGTCACGTGTATATATGTGATGTTTCATTTCTAGGTAGAGGGCGCGTGCCCTGCCCGCACTGCCATTCACGGCTGCGGCTGTCAATCACCGGACTGGCTGGCGCCCGGCGATTACCGAGGATCTCCGATGTGGAGAACTGTTTGCAAACAAAACAGTTCTCCTCCCTGTCAGCTCGGGCACACTGCACAGCACAGCCATCCAAAGCAGTGTGCTTGCAGTGAAGCACACAGACACCGCCCGCTAGTAAAACACACCCAGCACACAGTTAACCCTTTGATCCCTCATGTTAACCCCTTCCTGCCCAGTGCCATTAGTACAGTGTCAGTGCATTTTATTAGCACTGATCACTGTATTGGTGTCACTGGGGATGTCAGTGACACAATGTCAGTTCCCCCCCAGTGTCAGAATGTCCACCGTAGTCCCGCTATAAGTCGCTGATCGCCTCCATTACTAGTAAAAAAAAAACTAGTAAAAAAAAACTAGTAAAAAAAAATAAAAAATAAAGGGCGAACCTTCCCGACCGACCTATAGTAGAAATACTGCTACAGGGCGGCATAGGTGCGCAAAGTCACGTGTATATATATGTGATGTTTCATTTCTAGGTAGGTGGCACGCGCCCTGCCCGCACTGCCATTCACGGCTACGGCTGTCAATCACCGGACTGGCCGGCGCCCGGCGGTTACCAAGGATCTCCGATGGGGAGGAGAACTGTTTGGAAACAAAACAGTTCTCCTCCCTGTCAGCTCGGGCACACTACACAGTACAGCCATCCAAAGCAGTGTGCTTACAGTGAAGCACACAGACACCGCCCGCTAGTAAAACACACCCAGCACACAGTTAACCCTTTGATCGTCCCTCATGTTAACTCCTTTCTGCTTTGTGCCATTAGTACAGTGTCAGTACTTTTTTTTAGCACTGATCACTGTATTGGTGTCACTGGGGATGTCAGTGACACCATGTCAGTTCCCCCCCCCAGTGTCAGAATGTCCACCGTACTCCCGCTATAAATCACTGATTGCCGCCATTAATAGTAAAACATTTTTAAAAAATCCCAGTATATATACCGCCATTTGTAAACGCTATAACTTCCACGTAAACCGATTAATTTACACGTGGTGGGATTTGTTTTAGCAAAGACATGTTGCAGAATACATTTTGGCCTAAATATATGACAAAATCAGATTTTTTAAATTTTTTTACTAGATGTGTTTAACCACTTGAGCCCCAGAGGATTTACCCCCCTTAATGACCAGGCCTTTTTTTGCTGTTTGGTGCTGCACTAATTCAAATGATAATTGCGCGGTCATGCAATGCTGTACCCAAACAAAATTTACGTCCTTTTTTTCACACAAATAGAGCTTTCTTTTGGTGGTATTTGATCACCTGTGCGCGTTTTATTTTTTGCGCTATAAACAAAAAAACCACGAAAATTTTGAAAAAAAACAATATTTTCTACTTTCAGCTATAAAAAATATATCGTAAACTCAAAGTTAGTCATAAATTTAAGCCAAAATGTATTCTGCTACATGTTTTTGGTAAAAAAATCCCAATAAGTGCATATTGATTGCTTTGTCTGAAAGTTATAGCGTCTACAAACTATGGTATAGATACTGTAATTTATGCCTTTTTTTGCTATACAGCGCTGCACTAACTCAAATGATAATTGCGCGGTCATGCAATGCTGCACCCAAACGAAAATTACTTCCTTTTTTTCACACAAATAGAGCTTTCTTTTCGTGGTATTTGATCACCTGTGTGCTTTTTATTTTTTGCGCTATAAACAAAAAAACCACAAAAATTTTGAAAAAAACCAATATTTTCTACTTTCAGCTATAAAAAATATATCGTAAACTCAAAGTTAGTCATAAATTTAAGCCAAAATGTATTCTGCTCCATGTTTTTGGTAAAAAAAATCCCAATAAGTGTATATTGATTGCTTTGTGTGAAAGTTATAGCGTCTACAAACTATGGTATAGATACTGTAATTTATGCCTTTTTTTGCTATACAGCGCTGCACTAACTCAAATGATAATTGCGTGGTCATGCAATGCTGCACCCAAATGAAAATTACGTCCTTTTTTTCACACAAATAGAGCTTTCTTTGGGTGGTATTTGATCACCTGTGCGCTTTATATTTTTTGCGCTATAAACAAAAAAAACACAAAAATTTTGAAAAAAAACAATATTTCTACTTTCAGCTATAAAAAATATATCGTAAACTCAAAGTTAGTCATAAATTTAAGCCAAAATGTATTCTGCTACATGTTTTTGGTAAAAAAAAATTCCGTGCATTAGCGGGCAAACTGGCGCTAACACTATCTAGGAGGGGCGCTAACACTATCAGAAGTCACCAGTGACACTAATACAGTGATCAGTAAATATCTGTTCACTGTAATCAATGACACTGGTGACAGGGCAGTGAAGGGGTTAACTGGGGGGGGGGAGGGGGGCAATCAAGGGGTTAAACGGGATTTCTGGTGCACTAGCGGGCAAACTGGCGCTATCTGGGAGGGGCGCTAACACTATCGGAAGTCACCAGCGACACTGATACAGTGATCAGTAAAAATTGGTTCACTGATCAGTGACACTGGTGACAGGGCAGTGAAAGGGTGAACTGGGGGGGGGGCGATCAAGGGGTTAAACGGGATTACTGGTGTACTGGCGGGCAATCTGGTGCTATCTGGGAGGGGCGCTAACACTATCGGAAGTCGCCATCGACACTGATACAGTGATCAGTAAAAATCGGTTCACTTATCAGTGACACTGGTGAAAGGGCAGTGAATGGGGTAACTGGGGGGGGGGGGATTAAGGGGTTAAATGGGATTACTGGTGTACTAGCGGGCAATCTGGCGCTATCTGGGAGGGGCGCTAACACTATCGGAAGTCGCCAGCGACACTGATGCAGTGATCAGTAAAAATTGGTTCACTGATCAGTGACACTGGTGACAGGGCAGTGAAGGGGTTAACTGGGGGGGGGGAGATTAAGGGGTTAAATGGGATTACTGGTGTACTGGCGGGCAAACTGGCGCTATCTGGGAGGGGCGCTAACTCTATCGGAAGTCGCCAGCGACACTGATACAGTGATCAATAAAAATTGGTTCACTGATCAGTGACACTGGTGACAGGGCAGTGAAGGGGTTAACTGGGGGGGGGGCGATCAAGGGGTTAAACGGGATTACTGGTGTACTGGCGGGCAGTCTGGCGCTATCTGGGAGGGGCGCTAACACTATCGGAAGTCGCCAGCGACACTGATACAGTGATCAGTAAAAATTGGTTCACTGATCAGTGACACTGGTGACAGGGCAGTGCAGGGGTTAACTGGGGGGGGGGGGCGATCAAGGGGTTAAACGGGATTACTGGTGTACTGGCGGGCAAACTGGTGCTATCTGGGAGGGGCGCTAACTCTATCGGAAGTCGCCAGCGACACTGATGCAGTGATCAGTAAAAATTGGTTCACTGATCAGTGACACTGGTGACAGGGCAGTGAAGGGGTTAACTGGAGGGGGGGGGCGATCAAGGGGTTAAACGGGATTACTGGTGTACTGGCGGGCAATCTGGCGCTATCTGGGAGGGGCGCTAACTCTATCGGAAGTCGCCAGCGACACTGATCAGTAAAAATCGCTTCACTGATCAGTGACACTGGTGACAGGGCAGTGAAGGGTTAACTGGGGGGGGGGGGGCGATCAGAGGGTTAAATGTGTCCTAGAGTGTTCTAACTGTAGTGTAGTGCTTGTGTACTCACTTTTTGGATGTCTTCTTCTCTGTCTGGAACGGAATGTGTCCAGGCAGAGAAGAATGACATCATATCCTGCCCTGTGTGTATGTCAACACAGGACAGGATAGGACAGGGACCGATCATGTGATTTCAGCCAGAAATCACTGGCTGAAATCTAATGATTGATCCCTCCTGGATCAAATCGTGTCACCCGCGGGTCGGCGGAAGCGCGCGCGCCCCCTGCCGGCGTAAGTGTCGGGAGCGCGGAACCCGTTTTTAAACGTGGTTTTGCGCTCCACTGCCGCCCTGCACACGTATATACACAGTGGCAGGGCGGCAAGCGGTTAATAGCAAAAAGTCAAAAATATTGTTTTTTTCTCAAAATTGTCAATCATGTTTTATTCATTGAGCAAAAAATAAAAAAAATGCACAGGCTATCAAATACCACCAAAAGAAAGCACTATTCATGGGGAAAAAAGGAAGTAAATTTAATTTGGGTGCTGTGTTGCATGACTGCGCAATTGTCAGTTAAAGTAACACAGACCAGTAACGCAAAGAGTGGCCTGGTCAGGAGGGGGGGAATCCTCATGAGGGCAAGGGGTTAACAAACATTTGCGGTAATTACCGTAATAACGATATTTTAGCACATTATTAGCGAGATATTTACCGCAAAATTCATAGCGAATTGCACATTTGCAAAAACATTTATCGCATGCGTTATTTTACCGCATTTTTTCAGTCATTAGTTAACTCTTAGTGAATGGACCCCCAGGCAGCTAAACCTACATGCCCCCGTTCTCTAGATGGGTAACGCACAGGTTATTTTTTTTTTCCAGAAATTTATACATTGTGTTTACTTCTAGGTGGTGTGACCTCACATTTGTATGCCATGTCATGCTCACCTCAATACAAGTGTAACCTGCGGGCTAGTGCCAGCCTGCCTTCTGGATGGAAGTTAAAGAGGGGCACATCCTGCTGTTTCACTGACAACTGCACGCCAGCTTTGCCAACCTGTAAGTGACTCCGTCTGCTTCTTTCTAATGAGTATTAAAGGGACATTTATCTTTATTAAGTTTTACAACCGAATATACAGAAGGAGAAAAAAAAAAGGGACCAGCGATTGCACATTATACATACGGACAATCAGCAGGCTCAAGTATGAGATGAGCCAAAGAGTTAATCACAAATTCAGCAAGAGTCACTATTATTATTATTATACAGGATTTATATATTATTATTATTATACAGGACTTATATATTATTATTATTATTATTATTATTATTATTATACAGGATTTATATATTATTATTATTATTATTATTATAATACAGGATTTATATATTATTATTATTATACAGAATTTATATATTATTATTATTATTATACAGGATTTATATATTATTATTATTATTATTATTATACAGGATTTATATATTATTATTATTATTATACAGGATTTATATATTATTATTATTCTACAGGATTTATATATTATTAATATTATACAGGATTTATATATTATTATTATTATTATTATTATTATACAGGATTTATATATTATTATTATTATTATTATTATACAGGATTTATATATTATTATTATAATACAGGATTTATACAGCACCAACAGCTTGATCAGCGCTTTACAATATAACGGGAGACAATAAAGCAACAATACAGTTCAATACAAGAGCGATAGGAGGGCCCTGCTCCTTGGAGCTTACAATCTAAGAGGGAGGGACTGGTGATACAAAAGGTAATAACTGTGAGGGATGGACTGGTAGGAGGAAAAGAAGATTCCATTATTAGCTGAATGGCAGGATAGGCTTCTCTGAAGAGATAGGTTTTCAGAGATCGACTAAAAGTGAGCAGAATAGGCAATAGTCTGATAAATTGGGGTAGAGAATTCCAGAGGGTGAGGGAGGCTCTGGAGAAGTCCTGGAGACAAGCATTGGAGTAGGAGACGCAGGTGGTCGTGCGAGGAGCTGAGAGTGCGGTTTGGGTGATATTTGGAGACAAGATTGGTGATGTAATTTGGGGCGGAGTTATATATGGCTTTATATGTTATTGTTAATGTTTTGAATTGTATCCGTTGGGCAATGGGAAGCCAGTGGAGGGATTGGCACAGAGGGATGGAGGACACTGAGTGGAGGCCAGTGGAGGGATTGGCAGAGAGGGGTGGAGGACACTGAGTGGAGGCCAGTGGAGGGATTGGCAGAGAGGGGTGGAGGACACTGAGTGGAGGCCAGTGGAGGGATTGGCAGAGAGGGGTGGAGGACACTGAGTGGAAGCCAGTGGAGGGATTGGCAGAGAGGGGTGGAGAACACTGAGTGGAGGTCAGTGGAGGGATTGGCAGAGAGGGGTGGAGGACACTGAGTGGAGGCCAGTGGAGGGATTGGCAGAGAGGGGTGGAGGACACTGAGTGGAGGTCAGTGGAGGGATTGGCAGAGAGGGGTGGAGGACACTGAGTGGAGGCCAGTGGAGGGATTGGCAGAGAGGGGTGGAGGACACTGAGTGGAGGTCAGTGGAGGGATTGGCAGAGAGGGGTGGAGGACACTGAGTTGAGGCCAGTGGAGGGATTGGCAGAGAGGGGTGGAGGACACTGATTGGAGACCAGGGGAGGGATTGGCAGAGAGGGATGGCGGATACGGAACGGTTAGTAAGGTGGATGAGTCTGGCAGCAGCAATCATGATAGACTGAAGAGGGGATAGCCTGCGATGACTAGCCAAAGTATAAAAATCTTGATAAATAACAGGTATATAACAGGGACATATATTTGAAGGAACTGTCCCATATAAAGGCATGAAGAACATCAATACATGTCCATGTAAAGTTCACCATATAAAACAACATAGAGAAGAGAAAGAAAAAAAAACCAACAAAACTAAAGGGAGAAAAATAAGAAGTGAACAGAGAAAGAAAGGGACCAGAAGTGGTAAAACTGCATCTAAGCTGTCTGTTTATAATACCCCCTGGTCACCTGTGTGAAAGAGCCCTAACAGACCAATGTTTCCCCACCTATATAATATTTATTCCACTAGGCCCATGCCCCCCCACTTACATAATATCACCCCCCATGAGGCCCATGTCCCCACCTACATTATATTACCCCCAAATACCCAAAGTGGCCTTACAAATATAATTAACATATACTTACACATTCTTAATAGCATTCAATGACTGTTGTCACAAAAAACTCACCCCAGGGGAGGCCTGGGTTAGTATTGAAAGTTCATATGATCAAATTCCAGAAGTCCAAAAGAAAGTTGACGCTGGAAGATTTAAAAAGCCTTTCATGATGGTCACCAATCAATGAACTGCCATAAAACACTTTGCATGGTACACTTTCTTTAGCCCATGATGATCTGTTCCTACCATTAAATGTCTAGTTGGTTAGGCTTGTCCCCAGGCCAGGGGCGGACTGACCAGTTGCGCACTCGGGCACCGCCCGAGGGCCCGGAGTCAGTAGGGGGCCCCATGAAATGCCCCCGGTACCTTTTTATAGGCTTTTTTTGGTTGGATTTGAGTGTGGTCAAGGACACAGGGGCCCCATGATCCCCTATTGCCCAGGGGCCCCATGAGTTGTCAGTCCTCCCCTGCCCCAGGCCAGACATTTCCAATCCTTCCTGACTCACGCGCATTCTAATCATCCCACTCTGGCCCTCATGGCCTTCATGTCAGCAGGCAAACAGCTAGAGGCAATCAAGGCTAGAGTAAACCCTCAGCGTAGGCATTCCATACCAACTTTATTGCTGAAAGGACTAAATACAGTGATTGAATTTTGTATTCATTTAAATTTTTTTAATATCTAACCCTGTTTTCTCTTACTCTTAGTGCCAAAAGACAACTTGGCTCCCAATGGGTTGATATGTCCATCCTGCTACTCTTTTAATTCAAACCAGTGTTACGATGAAGGTCAAATGCAATGCAGGGGGGAAGAGAACACGTGCCTCCATATGACTACAGAATTATTTGGTAAATAATCAGAGCCAATAGGGTGTATTTACTAAAGACATAGAGGTGGTTCACCTAGTAAAATGAATGTTTTCTTTGCAAACATTATTGAAAACATCCAAGTGCAAGCAAAAAAAAATTTTTTTTAATCCCCCTCCCAACCGCACATGATTGGGTGTTCCAATTACAGATGAGATAGGCAACAAGTTTAACTAATTTACCAAATTTTCATTGCAAAAAAAAAGCCTGTAGTCCTTTAGTAAAGTAACTAGTGTTCAATGAAGGGTTGGATGCTGCTCAACTGACCCCAGGAGTCTAATGTTGAGGAATGGCCTCAGCAGCCATACTGGCCATGCCCTCTAAAGTGTTTCACCCTACCCACTGGGGGCTTGGTCACAAGGGTGTCTGTGGGTGTGGGCAGCAAGGTAGCTAAGGACATCCCTTCACTTGTATTGGCTGACACTGGAATCGCTCGGACTCATCTTCTCAGCTGCCGGAGGGGTGATCCTTTTCCTTCCATCCATAGCTTGGAGGGGCACCATAAGGTATATTTTTCACTAGTGTTATTCAGTGTTCTTTAAAAATTTTACTTTCACTCCACTAATATTAGTTAAAGTAGACCTTATAATAAACAGACCCAGCTGTATCCAAAGATTCTTGCTTTTTGGCCTTGTGTTCTTATCAGTCTCCAGTATAGGTGCTGCACCATTTTTCTGGCCTTCCACCTGGGCTTGCTGTATCCAAAGATTCTTGCTTCTTGGCCTTGTGTTCTTATCAGTCTCCAGTAGGGGTGCTGCGCCATCTTGCTGGCCTTCCAGCTGGGCTTGCTGTATCCAAAAATTCTTGCTTTTTGGCCTTGTACTCTTATAAGTCTCCAGTAGGGGTGCTGCGCCATCCTTCTGGGCTTGCTGTATCCAAATATTCTTGCTTCTTGGCCTTGTGTTCTTATCAGTCTCCAGTATAGGTGCTGCTCCATCTTTCTGGCCTTCCACCTGGGCTTGCTGTATCTAAATATTCTTGCTTCTTGGCCTTGTGTTCTTATCAATCTCCAGTAGGGGTGCTGCACCATCTTTCTGGCCTTCCACCTGGGCTTGCTGTATCCAAAGATTCTTCCTTCTTGGCCTTGTGTTCTTATTAGTCTCCAGTAGGGGTGCTGTGCCATCTTTCTGGCCTTCCAGCTGGGCTTGCTGTATCAAACGTTTCTTGCTTCTTGGCCTTGTGTTCTTATCAGTCTCCAGTAGGGGTGCTGCACCATCCCTCTGGCCTTCCACCTGGGCTTGCTGTATCCAAATATTCTTGCTTCTTGGCCTTGTGTTCTTATAAGTCTCCAGTAGGGGTGCTGCACCATCTTTCTGGCCTTCCACCTGGGCTTGCTGTATCCAAATATTCTTGCTTCTTGGCCTTGTGTTCTTATCAGTCTCCAGTAGGGGTGCTGCACCATCTTTCTGGCCTTCCAGCTGGGCTTGCTGTATCCAAATACTCTTGCTTCTTGGCCTTGTGTTCTTATAAGTCTCCAGTAGGGGTGCTGCGCCATCTTTCTGGCCTTCCAGCTGGGCTTGCTGTATCAAAAGTTTCTTGCTTCTTGGTCTTGTGTTCTTATCAGTCTCCAGTAGCGGTGCTGTGCCATCTTTCTGGCCTTCCAGCTGGGCTTGCTGTATCAAATTTTTCTTGCTTCTTGCCTTGTGTTCTTATCAGTCTCCAGTAGGGGTGCTGCGCCATCTTGCTGGCCTTCCACCTGGGCTTGTTGTATCCAAATATTCTTGCTTCTTGGCCTTGTGTTCTTATAAGTCTCCAGTAGGGGTGCTGGACCATCCCTCTGGCATTCCACCTGGGCTTGCTGTATCCAAATATTCTTGCTTATTGGCCTTGTGTTCTTATCAGTCTCCAGTATAGGTGCTGCGCCAACTTTCTGGCCTTCCAGCTGGGCTTGCTGTATCCAAATATTCTTGCTTCTTGGCCTTGTGTTCTTATCAGTCTCCAGTAGGGGTGCTGCACCATCTTTCTGGCCTTCCGCCTGGGCTTGCTGTATCCAAATATTCTTGCTTCTTGGCCTTGTGTTCTTATTAGTCTCCAGTAGGGGTGCTGCACCATCTTTCTGGCCTTCCACCTGGGCTTGCTGTATCCAAATATTCTTGCTTCTTGGCCTTGTGATCTTATAAGTCTCCAGTAGGGGTGCTGCGCCATCTTTCTGCCCTTCCACCTGGGCTTGCTATATCCAAATATTCTTGCTTCTTGGCCTTGTGTTCTTATCAGTCTCCAGTAGGGGTGCTGCACCATCTTTCTGGCCTTCCGCCTGGGCTTGCTGTATCCAAATATTCTTGCTTATTGGCCTTGTATTGTTATTAGTCTCCAGTAGGGGTGCTGCACCATCTTTCTGGCCTTCCACCTGGGCTTGCTGTATCCAAATATTCTTGCTTCTTGGCCTTGTGTTCTTATAAGTCTCCAGTAGGGGTGCTGCGCCATCTTTCTGGCCTTCCAGCTGGGCTTGCTGTATCAAACGTTTCTTGCTTCTTGGTCTTGTGTTCTTATCAGTCTCCAGTAGCAGTGCTGTGCCATCTTTCTGGCCTTCCAGCTGGGCTTGCTGTATCAAATTTTTCTTGCTTCTTGCCTTGTGTTCTTATCAGTCTCCAGTAGGGGTGCTGCGCCATCTTGCTGGCCTTCCACCTGGGCTTGTTGTATCCAAATATTCTTGCTTCTTGGCCTTGTGTTCTTATAAGTCTCCAGTAGGGGTGCTGCACCATCCCTCTGGCCTTCCACCTGGGCTTGCTGTATCCAAATATTCTTGCTTCTTGGCCTTGTGTTCTTATCAGTCTCCAGTATAGGTGCTGCGCCATCTTTCTGGCCTTCCAGCTGGGCTTGCTGTATCCAAATATTCTTGCTTCTTGGCCTTGTGATCTTATAAGTCTCCAGTAGGGGTGCTGCGCCATCTTTCTGCCCTTCCACCTGGGCTTGCTATATCCAAATATTCTTGCTTCTTGGCCTTGTGTTCTTATCAGTCTCCAGTAGGGGTGCTGCACCATCTTTCTGGCCTTCCGCCTGGGCTTGCTGTATCCAAATATTCTTGCTTCTTGGCCTTGTATTGTTATCAGTCTCCAGTAGGGGTGCTGCACCATCTTTCTGGCCTTCCACCTGGGCTTGCTGTATCCAAATATTCTTGCTTCTTGGCCTTGTGTTCTTATAAGTCTCCAGTAGGGGTGCTGCGCCATCTTTCTGGCCTTCCAGCTGGGCTAGCTGTATCCAAATATTCTTGCTTCTTGGCCTTGTGTTCTTATCAGTCTGCAGTAGGGGTGCTGCACCATCTTTCTGGCCTTCCACCTGGGCTTGCTGTATCCAAATATTCTTGCTTCTTGGCCTTGTGTTCTTATCAGCCTCCAGTAGGGGTTCTACACCATCTTTCTGGCCTTCCACCTGGGCTTGCTATATCCAAAGATTCTTGCTTCTTGGCCTTGTGTTCTTATCAGTCTCCAGTAGGGGTGCTGCGCTATCTTTCTGGCCTTCCACCTGGGCTTGCTGTATCCAAAGTTTCTTGCTTCTTGGCCTTTTGTTCTTATCAGCCTCCAGTAGGGGTGCTGCACCATCTTTCTGGCCTTCCACCTGGGCTTGCTGTATCCAAATATTCTTGCTTCTTGGCCTTGTGTTCTTATCTGGCCTTCCAGCTGGGCTTGCTGGCTGCATAGTATTCTTGCTTCTATGATGGGGGTCCTGAAGGAAAGAAACAGGGGCGGACTGACCATTTGGAAACTCGGGCACTGCCCGAGGGCCCGGGGTCAGTACGAGGCCCCATGAGATGCCCCTGGTACTTTTTTCATAGGCTTTTTTGAGTTTGGGCAAGGACACAATGGCCCCATTATCCCCTATTGCCCGGGGGCCCCATGAGTTGTCAGTCCGCCCCTGGAAAGAAACCCACTGGGTAAGGTGGAGGTCGGGAGTATTTTACTGGTGTGGAGGATTCTGAGGGACTCAATGCCTCCTGGTTTGAATGATGCAACCTGGTCAGAAGGAGAGGTGGCATGAAAGCAGAGAGCGCCTACTGAGAGTGGGGGTTCAGGAGTAATACCATGGGTTTGGGACACCACGGCACTCGGTCACAACACCTCTTATTATTTTTTTGTACCTCGCTTCATGAGCTAGGCCTTTTCACTGAGACCGGGGAGAAGGTTTTTTTACCAGGCCACATTTTTACCAGGCCGCAGTCTAGCCATTGTTAAAGTGCCACTGCACGTTATATTCATTCATTTTTATTTTTTTCTTGTTCAAAGTTTTTATTGATAATGCAAATACATAAGTGCAACAAATAGGTCAAAAGTAGTAGCATTGGCGTGGTAAGGTCCTCAAAACTGTAGGTATCTAGTAGGACAAGGGTCTGGTAAGCGAGGGTTGAGGAACCTGTTTTTGGGTCTTTAGGCAAGATCATTTTTATGGTGTAAATCGCTGAGGTACTTTGAGGGTCAGGGACTGGGCAGTTGGTGTCATTGAGCGGCAAGGACAGTAGAAGAAGGGGAGGATCACAGAAGACAGGATTAAACAAACTGCCTTTTTACACAAGGAGAGGATTAACCCCGTAGGTTCCACAGTGAGTATAACAAGCATGCTTTACTGCATATACAGACTGATTGTACTGTTGTGGGTTTAGTAACACTTTAATGTTGATCCCACATGACCACACACTAGCATTTAGGCATTAGTGAGCGCAGTTCAGAGTGTCGCCACTAGGATGCCTCAAGCCCCGCCCACACCCAGGAAAAAAAGTGTCCCTGATTTTGACCCCAGTTAAGAGAATATGTCTCTGATTTCTTTCCAGTTTTAAAAATGGTGTCTGCAGCCTAGGTGGCTGTGGGATAATTTGCCTTAGCAACATTCCTGTGATTGGAAGAGGGTGGGGTGTGTTATTAAACCACACCCCTTTAAGCCCCTCTCCCTGTCTGCACAATTTGACCACACCCAACATTTGATGTAACGTGCTTTACATGCCACTATTAACCCCGCCACTGCTCCGCCCATGCCCCACCAACCAATAAAATGGGAGTGGCCAGTAAGGTGTCCCCAGATCTCATTTTGAAAATCTGGTCACCTTAAAGTAGAAAGTTGAATATCGGCAGACAGATCACTGCTTCCACAGAGAACAAGGGTCCTTCTCTGCAGCCAGGGGTGGACTGACAACTCATGGGGCCCCCGGGCAATAGGGGATCATGGGGCCCCTGTGTCCTTGCCCACACTCAAACCACACCCAAAAAAAGTCTATGAAAGGTACCAGGGGCATCTCATGGGGCCCCCTACTGACCCTGGGCCCTCGGGCAGTGCCCAAGTTTCTGAATGGTCAGTCCGCCCCTGGGTGGACTGACAACTCATGGGGCCCCCGGGCAATAGGGGATCACGGGGCCCCTGCGTCCTTGCCCACACTTAAACAACACCCAAAAAAAGCCTATGAGAGGTACCAGGGGCATCTCATGGAGCCCCCTACTGACCTTTGGCCCTCGGGCAGTGTCCAAGTTTCCAAATGGTCAGTCCGCCCCTGGGTGGACTGACAACTCAAGGGGCCCCCGGGCAATAGGGGATCACGGGGCCCCTGTGTCCTTGCCCACACTTAAACAACACCCAAAAAAAGACTATGAAAGGTACCAGGGGCATCTCATGGGGCCCCCTACTGACCTTTGGCCCTCGGGCAGTGCCCAAGTTCCCAAATGGTCAGTCTGCCCTGTCTTCAGCATACTGACTGGGAACTGGCTTTTCTTCTCAGGCTGTGGCTACTCTCCGAAGAAAGAAAACTGTAAGACTTTGAATCTTTTGCTTTGATGCTCTTGGGGTCATTTTTGCAAAGGCGGCAAACCAAGGCATTCCTGACACAGCATGTGCACAATCAGGGGAGGACCGACAACTCATGGGGCCCCCGAGCAATAGGAAATCATGGGGCCCCTGTGTCCTTGGCCACACTCAAACAACACCCAAAAAAAGCCTATGAAAGGTACCAGGGGCATCTCAAGGGGCCCCCTACTGACCCCGGGCCCTCAGGCAGTGCCCGAGTTTCCAAATGGTCAGTCCGCCCCTGGGTGGACTGACAACTCATGGGGCCCCCGGACAATAGGGGATCACGGGGCCCCTGTGTCCTTGCCCACACTCAAACAACATCCAAAAAAAGCCTATGAAAAAGGTACCAGGGGCATCTCATGGGGCCCCTTACTGACCCCGGGCCCTCGGGCAGTGCCCGAGTTTCCAAATTGTCAGTCCGCCCCTGTGCACAATGCCGGCATACCGCCTTTGCAGCTTAAGTGGGGTGGTTCAGCCATGTTTTCACTGCCCCACCCCCACTCTAACCACAACTGTCAATGGCACACAGTAATCATTTTTTAATTTAAATTTCCTAAATTATTTGTATTTATTGTAATGTATTTATTTCACAGGACCCACATCGTCATCTCTCGCGGAATTTCGTGGTTGTGCCACAAAAAGTTTCTGTGATCCTGGCATCCAATCCGAAAACGATAAACTACTCCATTGCGGCGCAAGTCTCCAGAAAGGCTTCTATCTTCCAGCTGGGATCTGCCTTTTCTTGCTGAAATTATGGATCTGAAGTGTTTTAAAAAAAAAAAAAATGTTCATCGACAAAGCTAGTTTATGTTCAGCTAGTGGTTGTGTCCAACCTGGGTCCCAAGGGCCACAGGCGGCCCAAGACGGCTAGGAATATGGCCCAACATAAAAATAAAAAACTTACTTAAAATGTTTATAAATAATTATTTAATAATTATTTAATTATTTAATAATAAATAATAATCATATGCTACCTATACCATATAAAAAAATAAAAATTGTGTAATCTGAAATAAAAGATCTCAAAAAGTGTCCATCAACGACAATACACCAAAAAGTCACTATTAAGATCAGCGTATAAATATATACAAGTGTCCTTCAAAAATAATAATAAAGTCACAGATTGGTATTTCAAAATCCTGGTGTGAAAGCCTTCCACGTGATTCCCACGATCAAAATAGAACCTCAAAAAAAAAGAAAATTTGAATAGTGCGTTATCCCTAATAAACCAATATTAACAATATAGAGTAATAAGATAAAAAAAAAATTGTGCAAATCACACGTGATCACCGGCAGTGAAAAATTGGTGAATGGATGTGTCAACCGTGACAGTGAATCACTCTTAGTACAAAATAAACAACCAATAAACAACTGCCACGGTTGACACATCCATTCACCAATTTTTCACTGCCGGTGATCACATGTGATTTGCACAATTTTTTTTTAATTTTTTATTTTTTTTATTATTCTATAATATTAACCTCCCTGGCGGTATGATTATTTCCGATTTTTTGTGCTGAAAGCGGTACATTTTTTTGCATGGAAATATGTAGTTTTTTATTGTAGGCTGTAATTTGTAGGAATAACTCACTGAAATCTGTCCGAACAAGAGTCTAGTAAACATCCCGGGTAGGATAAAATTTGAAACACAAAATCATAAATTATAATATAATAAATAATCATAAAAATATTAATATAATAATAATAAATTTAATTCAATAATATAGTCAAACCAAAAACACTGAAATTTGAAATACAGAGGCAAATTCACACATCGCTGAGTTCAGTCGCAGAATCGTTTTCAGTGTCTGATGAGGAATTTCCCCCACGAATCATTATCACTCAATTCTGCAAGTGGTTCTGATTTACTATCGCTGTTCTCTAGCCGGTCTAAAACCGCTTTTGACCTAAAGGGACGCTTTTTGGACGCCATGGACGTTTCTCAGTTTCCAGGCAGAAAGAACAGTAAAAATGCAGGCAGGGCGCCGGACAAAGCACTCGGGACAAAATGTATGTGAAATGCATTGAAACAGCAATGACAGCAAAAATGAAATTTTTTTAAAATTTCAAATTTCCGGCGCCCGTACGTCCCGACGTCACAGGGACCGGAACACGGAAGCCGGATGCTGCAGGAGGGACATCGCGGGAGCGCAGGACAAGGTAAGTGAAGAAGAGATCCCGGAGCAACGCTGCAGTGTATTCCCGAGTGTAGCTCGGGGGGGGTTACCGCTTCTGGTACTGAAACTTTACCCCGAGCTACACTCGGGAATACCGCCAGGAGGGTTAATATTGGTTTATTAGGGATAACGCAATGTCAATTTTCTTTTTTTTTAGGTTCTATTTAGATCGTGCGTTATCCCTAATAAACCAATATTAACAATATAGAATAATTAAAAAAATTAAAAAAAAAAAAAAAATTGTGCAAATCACATGTGATCACTGGCAGTGAAAAATTGGTGAATGGATGCGTCAACCGTGGCAGTTGTTTATTGGTTGTTTATTTTGCACTGAGAGTGATTCACTGTCACGGTTGACACATCCATTCACCAATTTTTCACTGCCAGTGATCACATGTGATTTGCACAATTTTTGTTTTTTTTTTAATTATTCTATATTGTTAATATTGGTTTATTAGGGATAACGTACTATGTAAATTTTCTTTTTTTTTAGGTTCTATTTTGATCATGGGAATCACATGGAAGGCTTTTACACCAGGATTTTGAAATACCAATATGTGACTTTACTATTATTTTTGAAGGATACTTGTACTGTATATGTTTATACACTGATCCTAATAGTGACTTTTTGGTGAATTGTTGTTTATGGACACTTTTTGAAATCTTTTATTTCAGATTACACAATTTTTATTATTTTATATGGTATAGGTAGCATATGATTATTTATAGATTTCTACACTTTTAGGGTAAAGGTGTTATTTATGCTATTGGGTATACTTTTGTTATTTAATTTAGGGAGATCATGTAATTTTTCACATATATTACTTAAAATGTTGATTTTGTTTTTGTTAGAATTTTTGTAAAAAATGCGTTTACGCTTCGCGGACACATGCAGCTGAAGAAAATGTTGATAGTGTCTTTTTAGGCTTGGTTCACAAATATCAATTTCGCATTTGATGCTTTCTCCGGTACTTTTTTCAGTTTGTTTTGCGTTTTTATGACATTTTTATACATGTGTTTTTGATGCGCTTTTACCGCATTTTGCATTTTGTTCAGCTCTTTTTCTTTGTTAAAGTGGAATTCTTTTTGTTGCTGGGCAGAATATAAATACAAAACGCGGCAAAAACGCACTACCATGCATTTCAGCAACTTCTCCATTGACCTTTATGACTTTTTATACACGTGTTTTTGATGTGCTTTTACCGCATTTTGCGTTTTGTTCAGCCCTTTTTTTTTTTGTTAAAGTGGAATTTGTTTTGTTGCTGTGCAGAATAAAAATGCAAAACGTGGCAAAAACGCACTACCATGAATTTCAGCAACTTCTCCGTTGACCTTTATGACTTTAAATACACGTGTTTTTGATGTGCTTTTACCGCAATTTTGCATTTTGTTCAGCTCTTTTTTATTAAAGTGGAATTTGTTTTGTTGCTGGGCAGAATAAAAATGCAAAACGCGGCAAAAACGTACTACCATGCATTTCAGCAACTTCTCCATTTACCTTTATGACTTTTTATACACGTGTTTTTGATGCGCTTTTACCGCATTTTGCGTTTTGTTCAGCTTTTCTTTTTTTTTTTGTTAAAGTGGAATTTTTTTTGTTGCTGGGCAGAATAAAAATGCAAAATGCGGCAAAAATGCACTACCATGCATTTCAGCAGCTTCTCCGTTGACCTTTATGACTTTTTATACATGTGTTTTTGATGCGCTTTTACCGCATTTTGCGTTTTGTTCAGCTTTTCTTTTTTTTTTGTTAAAGTGGAATTTTTTTTGTTACTGGGCAGAATAAAAATGCAAAACGCGGCAGAACGCTCTACCATGCATTTCAGCAGCTTCTCCATTGAATTTTATTGCAGCAAAAACGCTGCTTTTTGCTTTTAAAAAGTCCCTGACCCAGGTGCGGACTGACAACTCATGGGGCCCCCGGGCAATAGGGGATCATGAGGCCCCTGTGTCCTTGCCCAAACTCAAAAAAGCCTATGAAAAAGTATTAGGGGCATCTCATGGAGCCCCCTACTGACCCCGGGCCTCGGGCAGTGCCCGAGTTTCCAAATGGTCAGTCTGCCCCTGCCCCGACCCTTTCCAAAAACGTTCCATAGGAAACCATGTTAAATGGACTATAGTGTATTTCTGTAAAAAGCACAAAAAAAACGCATTGGTGTGAATGGAGCCCTACTGGACTTTTATACGTTCTCGAAGAAAAATCTCCCGCTCTTCTCAATCATGCCTTTTTCATGTCATCAGTTTTTGTCAGCACCTATAATGGTGAGCAACTGATGAAGCACACGAAGGCAGGGGCGGACTGACCATTTGGAAACTTGGGCACTGCCCGAGGGCCCGGGGTCAGTAGGGGGCCCCATGAGATGCCCCTGGTACCTTTTTCATAGGCTTTTTTTGGGTGTTGTGGGCCCCATGATCCCCTATTGCCCGGGGGCCCCATGAGTTGTCGGTCCGCCCCTGCACGAAGGGCAAAATAAGAACCAAAATATGTGATGAGCACCTTGAGAATCCATTGAGAGCTCCTACTCCATACATCCAACCAACCAGAAATGGATGGTTTAGTTGACCAAAAACAGGGTCAAATATCGCACTTGTTTTATGTTGCCTTATTTTACTTTTATAATAAAAAAAATATTGCAAAAAAAATAATCTACATCAGTCTATAAATCTATATCAATAAATCTATAAATCTATATCAGTCATCGTTAACTTGTGATCTACCCAACTTTTTCTGCTCATCAGCTCTCCTTATTGTTTGTGTATTTTATGTGCGACCCAAGACAATTCTTCTTCCAATGTGGCCCAGGAAAGTCAAAAGGTTGGACACCCTTGGCGTAAATGGAAACCAGAGGTTTTTAATGGATTTTATTTAGCCCCTTGGCGCCCCCTTTAACCTCCCTGGCGGTATTCCCAAGTGTAGCTCGGGGTAAAGTTTCAGTACCAAAAGCGGTAACCCCCCCCCCAAGCTACACTCGGGCTTACCATGCGGCGTTGCTCAGGGATTCCCTACAGCGCTTACTTTTTTTTTAAAACGATTATTTCATAGCAAAACATTCCTGTATCAAACCATTTCACATACATTTTGTCCCGAGTGCTTTGTCCGGCGCCCTGCCAGCATTTTTACCGCTCTTTCTGCCTGGAAACTGAGAAACGCCCATGGCGTCCAAAACGCGTCCCTTTAGGTCAAAAGCGGTTTTAGACCGGCTAGAGAACAGCGATAGTAAATCAGAACCACTTGCAGAATTGAGTGATAATGATTGGTGGGGGAAATTCCTCATCAGACACTGAAAACGATTCTGCGACTGAACTCAGCGATGTGCGAACTTGGCGCTATATTTCACATTTCAGTGTTTTTGGTTTGATTATATTATTGAATTATTATTATTATATTATTATTTTTTATGAGTATTTATTAAATTATAATTTATGATTTTGTGTTTCAAATTTTATCATCCCCGGGATGTTTACTAGACTCTTGTTCAGACAGATTTCAGTGAGTTATTCCTAAATTACAGCCTACAATAAAAAAAATACATATTTCCATGCAAAAAAATGGTACCACTTTGAGCACCAAAAATCTGAAATAATCATACCGCCAGGGAGGTTAAGGGGTTTGTGATGCCGGGAGGTGGGGTGGGGGTTTAGGGTCATGTGACCACCATGATTGGCTGTCATGGCGGTCACATGATCGGAAGGCTCCCAATCGTAAGTAATGATTCCAATCTTTCTGTGAGGTGACGGTAAATTTGCCAAGAGTGCGCTCTCTGTACACCTTTTGTTACATCGGGTCAGGGGCGGACTGACAACTCATGGGCAGTTTGGGATCATGGGGCCCCTGTGTCTTCACCCACATTCAAAACCACACCCAAAAAAGCCTATGAAAGGTATTAGGGGCATCTCATGGGGCCCCCTACTGACCTGGGCCCTCGGGCAGTGCCCTTGTGCCCAAATGGTCAGTCCACCCCTGCATCAGGTACACAAATATGTGGTCCCTCGGCACCAAGGCTAAGCCACCGAGAGGCAGCATATTTGCGTACGTTAGGCGCAAAGGAGTTACAGTTCCATATATATTTGGACACAGGCACAGTTTTATTAGTTTTTTTCAGGTATTTATCAAAACATTCAAGATATACAGTAGTTATATAATGGGTGTGGGCTGAAAATGCACACTCTCGGGTTTAACCTCTTCACGCTGGCCGAACGCAAATGTGCAGCCTCCTGGAGTCTGGGCCTAGACTCCGAGCGGCCGCACATTTGTGTTCTATTGAAAAAGAGCATATGTGCTGAGAGCGCGTGCCCTGCGTGGGAGCCAGCACACGTCTGGTACTCACAGAAAGGTCCGGATCTCCTCTTTCAATCGGGACCTTTCCCAATCATGTGACTGCCGTGACGGCGTGTCACGGCAGTCACATGACTCCAAACCCCGCCACGCCTCCCGGCTTCTGAAACCCTTAAAGGGCCGGGAGGCTCCGGGACCAAGGGGTTAATTTGAGGGTATGTACATCCAAATTGGAGGAAGGGTTTAGGAATTACAGCTCTTAAGAGCAGTCACCCCCCTTTTTCAAGGGACCAAAAGTAATTGGACAGTTAAATCAAAAGCTGTTTCATGGCCAGGTGTGGGCTACTCCTTCGTTATTTCTTCATCAATTAAGCAGGTAAAAGGTCTCGAGTTGATTCTAAGTGCGGGATTTGCATTTGGAATCTATTGCTGTGAAGCTACATCATGCGTTCAAAGGAGCTGTCCATACAAGTGAAACAGGCCATTGTAAGGCTTCAAAAATGAAACAAATCCATCAGAGAGACAGCAGCAACATTAAGAGTGGCCAAATCAAGAGTCCATAGAGAGCTTCATGGACTGGGTTTCCATGGCTGAGCATCTGCATTCAAGCCTTACATCACCAAGTGCAATGCAAAGCGTCAGTTTCAGTAGTGTAAAGCACGCTGCCACTGCACTCTAGAGCAGTGGAGACGAGTTCTCTGGAATGATGAATCTCACTTTCTGGCAATCTGATGGACGTGTCTGGGTTTGGCAGTTGAATAGTACTTGTCTGACTGCATTGTGCCAAGTATAAGGTTTGGTGGAGGGGGAATTATGGTGTGAGGTTATTTTTCAGGGGTTTGGCTTGGCCCCCTAGTTCCAATGAAGGGAACTCTTAAGGCATCAGCATACCAAGACATTTTCGACAATTTCATGCTCCCAACTTTGTGGGAAGAGTTTGGGGTGGCCCTTTCCTGTTCCAACATGACCAATGCACAAAGCAAGGTCCATAAAGACATGAAGGAGCAGTTTGGGGTGGAGGAACTTGACTGGCCTGCACCTCAACTCCAAAGAACACCTTTGCGATGAATTAGAGCGGAGACTGCGAGCCAGGCCTCCTCCCCCGAGCTCAGTGCCTGAACTCACAAATTTTCTTCTGGAAGAATGGTCCAACCTTCCCATAGACACCCTCTTAAACCTTGTGGATGGCCTTCCCAGAAGAGTTGAAGCTGTTATAGCTGCAAAGGGCGGGGCCAACTCAATATTGAACCCTACGGACTAAGACTGGGGGGCCATTAAAGTTTATGTGCGTGGAAAGGCCGGCGTCCCAATACTTTTGGCAATATAGTGTAGATTCATTTGATTCAGTACTTTCATTTTCCTGACAGGGTGTGAGTAAATTTTTAGAAAATGTGCCTTTCCCATACTGGGTGTTCTGCCAACAGCAGGCGTCGGCCAATTTATCTTTCCTTGGGGCATAAAGGAACAAAGATAGATGAACAAACTGAGTGTTACCTTGTGTTAGCTCCAAGCTGGATACTTCCATATCTATCTATGTTGCTGTGTAAGACGGTCCGTTAGACCTTTGCTACACTTTGTGAGAGTATTTTCCAATGACTTCTCAACCACTTCCTGTCCGGACACTGTCACCCCCTTCCTGTCCAGGGCAATTTTCAGCTTTCAGCGGTATCACACTTTAAATGACAATTGCGCGGTCATGCAACAAGGTACCCATATCAATTTTTTACCATTTTTTTGAGACAGATAAAGCTTTATTTTGGTGGTATTTATTCACCGCTGGGATTTTTATTTTTTTTGCTATGTAAATGGAAAAGTCCCAAAATTTTGAAAAAAAAGTGTTTTTTTTTATAAAATTTTGCAAATAAATAATGTTCCATCATAAATCTTGGCCAAATTTTATTCCGTTATCTTTTTAGTAAAAAAAAAAAAATCCAAATTAGTTCATAACCAAAAATTATAATTTTAAATATTTTTTTTTACATTTTTATTTTTTTTTATATTATTATTATTATTTTTTTTTTTTACATACTGTCACCCTAGCAGTATGGTGACACTGTACTACTTGTGGGGGGTGATGAAGATTTTTTTTTTTTTTTTACACTGATTGCTTTTACACCCATATAGGATGTAAAAGCAATCATTTCTCTTTCTCTCTGGCTGCATTCTTGCACTCATTGAGAAGTACTGAGTGAGCTGTGATTGGTCCCAGCTTGTCACATGGTACAAGGCTGTTGTGAATAGCCTTGTACCATGTGACCTCTGTGATCATTCACAGATTTCACACGTAGTAAGCAATGATGTCACAGGTGACATCTTGCTTACTACTTTGCATGTGATCACTGATTGGCCAATCAGTGATCACATGATCGGGACCTCGTACAGAGGTCCTGTCCGACGATCGGTGTTTCACTGTGTCCGGAGGACAGAGCGGGCACCAGATCGCGGTGCTGCGCGTTACCAGGGAGCGTGCACAAGCAGGGTGTGGGGAGGCCATTTATAAACGGCCACCCGACCCTGCAGTGCCACCGTCCGGCCGTTTATATGCAACGGCCGGTCGGGAAGTGGTTAAAGAATGTTTCCCGGGACTTGACCCCCAGAAGGTTTTACCCCCTTCATGACCAGCACTGCGCTACTTTAAGGATGTAGCACTGAACGCAAATTACATTTAGATCATTTTTTTTCACACTATTGGAGCTTTCTTTTGATGGTATTTGATCACTACTGGTTTTTTTTTTTATTATATAAACAAAACAAAAAAGACTACATATTTGGAAAAAGAAAACATTTTCTACTTTGTTATAAAACATATTCAATAAAAAAAAAAAAATCAAATTTCTTCATAAATTTAGGCCAAAATTTATTCTGACACATCTTTGGTAAACATAAGATACCGCTTAGTGACTTGTCCTCTCTGTTCGAAGTTCATGGTCGAACAGGGGTGGACTGACAACTCATGGGGCCCCCGGGCAATAGGGGATCATAGGGCCCCTGTGTCCTTGCCCGCAACTAAAAAAGCCTATGAAAAAGGTACCAGGGGCATCTCACGGGGCCCCCTACTGACCCCTGGCCCTCAGGCGATGCCCGAGTGCTCGAATGGTCAGTCCGCCCCTGCGGCCGACCGCGAACTGAACAAGGGGGGTGTTCTGCCCATCACTACTCTGCAATACAAAAAGGCCTTTTTTTTTCTTTATTGTGATCCTGCTCCCACTGCCATTCTTGCCTAGGCTAGACTCACAGCAACTGGTGGGTGGGCCTGGCGCACATCCTTGGGGGGGGCTCACTGAAACAACCAAGAAGAGGCAGCTGGGTTCTGGAGGATGCCAGAGAGGTAGATCTCAGGGAAGGACCCAGTAGACCTAAGCAGTGGAGTGCAGCATGACCAACACAGCTCTGAGGAAGGGGGCCTGTTCCCCGAAACCCGTAAGCTGACATTATCATCTATATGCATGTGGGTTTTGGAGAGCTGACCTTTTGGAACTATGGTTTTGTCATGCCTTCTTTTTTATTTATTTATTTCAGGTATTTATATAGCATTATCAATTTCATAAAATCATAAAATACGGAGGCTGCCATTTTTCTTTAATTTTCTTCTGAAAATGCTAATAATCTGTCTGCCATGTTGACTCCTTTGCCAGGAACAATCTAAGGATTACATTACAGATGAAGAAAGTCAGAAATAATTCAGAAGCCCTCAAACTACTGAAATCCGACCTTCACCCCCCTCTATTACTTGTCTTTATTTTTCTCCCCCTTTTCCCATTATCCAATAGAATGTAAAAAATAAAGCTTGGGACCAGAGGCAGACTGACCATTTGGAAACTCGGGCACTACCCGAGGGCCCGGGGTCAGTAGGGGGACCCATGAGATGCCCCTGGTACCTTTTTCATAGGTTTTTTTGAGTTTGGGCAAATACATAGGGGCCCCATGATCCCCTATTGCCCGGGGGCCCCATGAGTTGTCAGTCCGCCCCTGCTTGGGACCTTCTCTGGTGATCCGTGGCGTACTGGTGACATTCTCTGGCTGCAATTGCCTTCAGTTGCAGATGATTGTCACTGCAGCACCCCTTCACATCTACAGCCACCTTGCAAGAACGTGTGATTTGGGAATAGTATGTTTGAGCCCGGGTTCAGACATGTGCGGTTCGGTATATCGCATGTGATTCGCACAGGAACCGCACCGCACCTGTGCGGTTCACATGAACGGGTGCGATTCTGATGCGGTGCGGAATTTGCACCGTGAACCCGGGCTCACACACTTCCACTAAGGTGGTCACCTTTATGCCTCCACTGTATCTATGGAAGGAGCAGGGGCGGACTGACCATTTGGGAACTCGGGCACTGCCCGAGGGCCCAGGGTCAGTAGGGGGCCCCATGAGATGCCCCTGGTACCTTTGATAGGCTTTTATAGGTGTGGTTTGAATGTGGGCGAGGACACAGGGGCCCCATGATCTCCTATTGCCCGGGGGCCCCATGAGTTTTCAGTCCACCCCGGGGAAGGAGACATGGTTTTCACTAAGCTGGTGAACTTTATGACTCGGTCGGCTGATTTTCTAAATCATTGATGGTGCCATCGGATTACCGAGCGAACCACGTTTTCAATTTTCGGCCAAAAAATCGGACCTAAGAATAATCGGCCGGTTGTCGCTCTGTTAGTGGGTCAGTGGTACCGGCCGATTTTCGCTCTGTTAGTGGGTCAATGGCACCGGCCGATATTCGCTCTGTTAGTGAGCCAAAGGCACCGGGCTATTTTCGTGGTTCCTCCCCTATTTGGTGATCGGGCATGTTGGAAAATGCGCAAAAAAAAAACAATTATCGACTCAATGATGGTCAAATTGTACGATCGTTTTTCCAAAAAGAATATGCGCCATGAGCCGTGACCTGGAAGGAACAGAAGTTTTGCCTGTTATATGGGGTGAATTTTATGACTTGGTCAGCCGATTTTCAAAATCATTGGTGGCACCATCGGATTACCGAGCGAATGGCGTTTCCGATTTTAGGATGAAAAATCGAACCTAAGAATAATCGGGCGATTTTCGCTCTGTTAGCGGGTCAATAGCACCGGCCGATTTTTGCGGTTCCTCCCCTATTTGGTGATCGGGCATGTTGGAAAATGCGCAAAAAACAACCAATTATCGACTCAATGATGGTCAAATTGTACGATCGTTTTTCCGAAAATAATATGCGCACGAACCGTGACCTGGAAGGAACAGAAGTTTTGCCTGTTATATGGGGTGAACTTTATGACTCGGTCGGCCGATTTTCTAAATCATTGATGGCGCCATCGGATTACCGAGCAAACCACGTTTTCGATTTTCGGCCAAAAAATCGGACCTAAGAATAATCGTCCGGTTGTTGCTCTGTTAGTGGGTCAATGGCACCGGCCGATTTTCGCTCTGTTAGTGGGTCAATGGCACCGGCCGATTTTCGCTCTGTTAGTGGGTCAATGGCACCGGCCGATTTTCGCTCTGTTAGTGAGCCAGTGGCACCGGGCAATTTTCGTGGTTCCTCCCCTATTTGGTGATCGGGCATGTTGGAAAATGCGCAAAAAAAACCCAATTATCGACTCAATGATGGTCAAATTGTACGATCGTTTTTCCGAAAATAATATGCGCACGAACCGTGACCTGGAAGGAACAGAAGTTTTGCCTGTTATATGGGGTGAACTTTATGACTTGGTCGGACGATTTTCAAAATCATTGATGGCACCATCGGATTACCGAGCGAACTACGTTTCCGATTTTTGGATGAAAAATCGGACCTATGAATAATCGGCTGATTTTCGCTCTGTTAGCGGGTCAATGGCATCGGCCAATTTTTGTGGTTCCTCCCCTTTTCGGTGATCGGGCATGTTGGAAAATTTGTGCAAAAACACTGATTTTCGACTCAATGATGGTCATATCGTACGATTGTTTTTCCGAAAATAATATGCGCATGAGCCGTGACCTGGAAGGAACAGAAGTTTTGCCTGTTATATGGGGTGAACTTTATGACTCGGTCGGCCGATTTTCAAAATCATTGATGGCGCCATCGGATTACAGAGCGAACAACGTTTCCGATTTTTGGATGAAAAATCATTTGCAATTTAAACCATGTATGGCCTGCATATGTGTAAATGTGCTGCTTTGCAGATAATGAATTGAGGGACTGTTTTTCATGTGTGAAATGATGGAACCTATTACCTATAGAACAGAAGGCTCGTGCTGCAAGTTGATAATGATGCAAGTTGTTTCCTTCATTTGCAGAACTTGATGATGAAATAACATAGAGGGAAGTTTCGTTTCCCCCTCAGACTCGTTATTTAGAGGAAATCAAATGCAGGTGTGTTCCTGAGATTCTGCCAAAACACTCGTGCCCACACCGAACAGTCATATAAAAGGTAATTCTCAAGAATACTTCCTCATTTCTTCCTTCACAAACCTTGAGAGACACCTGGCTCTCACAATGGCATCGCTTTTCCACATCCTCGGCTTGCTCTCAGCTTTGGTAGCCTCTGGTAAGTGCTCATTAATCTTTAACAAATAATCCACAAATGTCCTTAAAGGAATGCAACATTTTTTTTATTTTAAAGAATATGTGCACTTTAAAATATAAAAATCAGAAATCAATTGGAGGCAGGGGCGGACTGACCATTTGGAAACTCGGGCACTGCCCGAGGGCTCGGGGTCAGTAGGGGGCCCCATGAGATGCCCCTGGTACCTTTTTCATAGGCTTTTTTGAGTTTGGGCAAGGACACAGGCACCCCATGATCCCCTATTGCCCGGGGGCCCTGTGAGTTGTCAGTCCGCCCCTGATTGGAGGTGATCCTGACCTGGAAGGCTTACATGCATTTACCTGATGCAAGGTTTTGTCTGCATTGGAGGATACTATTAAGAGGAATCCGTACTTGGAGGGTCCAGGAGTGACCCCCAAAAGCTAGCAGGCCCTTTTTAGGGTCACGGTAAGGAGGTGAGGAGCCAATTTAGCTGTTTTTGGATTCATCGCCAGAGGCTGCATCGCACAGGATCACCTGCATGCAGGGGCGGACTGACAACTCATGGGGCCCCCGGGCAAAAGGGGATCAATGGGCCCCTGTGTCTTTGCCCACACTAAAAAAAAGCATATGAAAAAGGTACCATGGGCATCTCATGGGGCCCCTACTGACCCCGGGACCTAGGGCAGTGTCCGAGTTTCCAAATGGTCAGTCCGCCCCTGCCTGCATGTTGTAGCCTCCCTGGAGGTATTCCCGAGTGTAGCTCGGGGTAAAGTTTCAGTACCACAAGCGGTAACCCCCCCGAGCTACACTGGGGCTTACCATGCGGCGCTGCTCTGCGATCCCTCGATCACTTACCTTGTCCTGCGCTCCCGCGATGTCCCTCCTGCAGTGTCCCCGGCAATGTAATCCGGCGGATGCCGGTATCTGTCATCTGGGTTCCATCCCCTGCGAGCGTCTGGACACACGGGGATGGAACAGAAGGAAATTTGAAAATGACAAAAAGTGACATTCACTAAAATCACTAAAATCACATAGTATAACATTCCTGTATCAAACCATTTCACATACATTTTGTCCCGAGTGCTTTGTCCAGTGCCCTGCCTGCATTTTTACCGCCCTTTCTGCCTGGAAACTGAGAAACGTCCATGGCGTTCAAAAAGCGTCCCTTTAGGTCAAAAGCGGTTTTAGACCGGCTAGAGAACAGCGATAGTAATTCAGAACCACTTGCAGAATTGAGTGATAATGATTTGTGGGGGAAATTCATCATCAGACACTGAAAACGATTCTGCGACTTTGCTCAGTGATGTGCGAACTTGGCGCTCTATTTCACATTTCAGTGTTTTTGGTTTGATTATATTATTGAATTAAATGTATTATAATTATATTATTATTTTTTATGATTTTTTTATTAAATTATAATTTATGATTTCGTGTTTCAAATTTTATCATACCCGGGATGTTTACTAAACTCTCGTTCAGACAGATTTCAGTGAGTTATTCCTAAGAATTACAATATAAAACGCCAAATTTCCATGCAAAATAATGGTACCGCTTTCAGCACCAAAAATCTGAAATAATCAGACCGCCAGGCAGCAGCGGACTGACAACTCATGGGGCCCCCGGGCAATAGGGGATCATGGGGCCCCTGTGTCCTTGCCCAAACTAAAAAAAGCCTATGAAAAAGGTACCAGGGGCATCTCATGGGGCCCCCTACTGACCCCGGGCCCTCAGGCAGTGCCCGAGTTTCCAAATGGTCAGTCCGTCCCTGCCGCCAGGGAGGTTAACCTTTGCGGAACACTGGTGTCACATTCATTTTGTTGGACTTTTGTTTAGTACAACTTATATTGCATTTTTTATTATATAGGGGATTCATATGTTTATTTCCATTACATTTTTTCATCATTATTCATTATAAGGTTTCGGATGTGAGTTTTTGTATTTGTATATGTTATTTGAAGTGTTTTTAGCACTGAGCACTTTTTTCACTATTTTTGATCTACTTATCCCCCAGTGCTGGGATCACATGTGTCTCACCATTTATGTATCGTCTTGATATTCCAGTTTTTTTTTACTTATCTCAAGTGAGATCTGGAACAATCAGCACTTTTATTTTTATAGTTGTATCACATCAGGTCTATTGGAGACCATTGGTTTATATTATACATTCACTTGGTTTTTTTTTATTTATATTTTTTTCTCTCGGATGCCCTATAAGGGATGTGATCACTATTTATTATTATTATAATATTTATGTGTTTATAAGAGAGCTACATCATTTTTGTGTATTTATTTAGCTTTCTCACCTATAGGTAATAAGATGCAGGTGTTAGCAGCCTTATCCCTTGCTAGCTACATTCACTCTATTGCAGGCCATAGATGGAGAGAAAACCGGCCGATTTTTCTTTAAAAAAATGAAAAATCGATCGTTCAAGCGGCTGATGTTACCAGCAACGGTAAAAAAAAATCGGCCAATTTTCATCCCCTCTACAGCCGGCAAAAAGTGTCTCTGCAGAGAGCTCCGCTATTTCTTTGACAGTTCCTTGACATTTATAGCGGTTGCAACAATGTATCTATTTGTATCCATTTCGGATACATATGTTTTTATTCGGAAACAAATAGATACAATGTTGCAATCGCTATAAATGTCAAGGAACTGTCAAAGAAACAGCGGAGCTCTCTGCAGGGACACTTTTTGCCAGACTGGAATTCCTCTTCTTCTTCATCCTCTTCTTCTTCTTCATCCTCTTCTTCATCTTCTTCATCCTCTTCTTCATCTTCTTCATCTTCCTCTTCTTCTTCATCCTCTTCTTCTTCTTCATCCTCTTCTTCTTCTTCTTCATCCTCTCCTTCATCCTCTTCTTCTTCTTCTTTTTCATCCTCTTCTTCTTCTTCCTCTTCATCCTCTTCTTCTTCCTCTTCTTCTTCATCCTCTTCTTCATCTTCTTCATCCTCTTCTTCATCTTTCTCTTCTTCTTCATCCTCTTCTTCTACTTCTTCTCCTTCTTCATCCTCTCCTTCTTCTTCATCCTCTTCTTCTTCTTCATCATCCTCTTCTTCTTCCTCTTATTCTTCCTCTTCTTCATCCTCTTCTTCTTCTTCATCCTCTTCTGCTTTTTTCTACTTCTTTTTGTCTTCCTCTTGCAGGTCACTGCTCATGCACAGATTTTTTTATCGGTAAAAGATCGGCCGATTTGCCCATCATTGCCGTGAAAATCGGCCGATCGGCAAAATCGGTCGATTTTTTTCCAACTTTACCGATAAAAAAAATCTGCCAAAATACCGAAAAACGGCCGAACATTTAGCCCACTAACGATACGAAAATCGGCCGATTTTATTTTCGGCCGCAAAATCAGCCGATTTTCGACTCATCTATGACCTGCATAAGGACTCGTTCACACTTGAATGTTTTACCAACGCTTGCCAAACGCCCCTATAGCGTTTAGCAAGCGTTGACTCCGGCATTTGCGGAGCGTTTTTTAATGCTCCGCAAACGCCGCATGTGCGGTTTAGCGGCGGTTGCTAGGCATTTGCCGAGCATTAAAAACGCCCGACAAATGCCTATAATGAAGTTTGAATGGTGTTACCGCTCTGCAAACGCCTCACAACCGCGTCGCAACCGCACCGCAAACACCGACCGGGCATTTGCGGAGCAGCACCATAGACTAGAATAGGAGGCTTCAACGCCTCCTGACTCGACGAGTCGCATCCGTTTTGCCGCGACGCTAACGCTCCTGTTAGAACAGCACCATGTGCTGCAATGTGCAGAATTGTCCGAGGCGTTTGGGAAGCGGTAAAAACGCTTCCCAAACGCCTCTCTGCCGCCTGCACACAACGCTAGTGTGAACGCAGCCTTAGAGCGCAGGAGGTTTCTATTATACATCGGCGATTACTAACATCAAATATTTAGAATCTTATCTAAAGCAATTAAAACTATTTTAGAAGTTGGGGAATCATTATCAATCAATTCTGCAAGTGGTTCTGATTTACTATCGCTGTTCTCTAGCCGGTCTAAAACCGTTTTTGACCTAAAGGGACGCTTTTTGGACGCCGTGGACGTTTCTCAGTTTCCAGGCAGAAAGAACAGTAAAAATGCAGGCAGGGCGCCGGACAAAGCACTCGGGAATTCTCACCAAGTACCGGGACGTCGGTCCTTCAAAGCAACCTAGAACCTAGGAACTGAATGCAGCATGCTACATTTAGTTCCGGAATCCGAGCCCCGGCACATTGCACTATACATGTCTATATAAAGGTTTGGTATGACAATGCAGCAGTTGTGGGAGACATTCCATATCCATATTCAGACTTCTACATTGAGTCTTTCAGATTCTGCAGATGCTGGGACGCTTTGGAGAACAAAGGCACACCTTGGTGAATCCTTTTACTCACTTACATTGGATTTACCAATTTAGATATTAGTTGTATAAATAATAATTAATAATATAGGAGCTGCTATTATACAACAATAATTCAAATAATAAAAAATATGTGATAATAAAATATAGCGCTTAACCCCCCTGGAGGTATTCCCGAGTGTAGCTCGGGGTAAAATGTCTGTACCAAAAGCGGTAACCCCGAGCTACACTCGGGCTTACCATGCGGCGCTGCATAGGGAGTCCCTGCAGCACTTACCTTGTCCTTCGCTCCCACAATGTGTCCCCTGCAGCGTCCCCGGCCATCTCCTCCGGCTGATGCCGGCATCCAGCTCCTGTGTTCCGGTCCCTGTGACGTCGGGACGTACGGGCGCCGCCGCCGGTGGTGGGAAATTTGAACATTTTAAAAAAGTGTCATTTTTTTCAAAACGATTTTACATAGTAAAACATTGCTGTTTCAACCCATTTCACATACATTTTGTCCCGAGTGCTCTTTCCTGTCCCCTGCCTGCATTTTGACTGTTCTTTCTGAATGGAAACTGAGAAACGTCCATGGCGTCCAAAAAGCGTCCCTTTAGGTCAGGCGCGGTTTTAGACCGGCTAGAGAACAGCGATAGTAAATCAGAACCACTTGCAGAATTGAGTGATAATGATTCGTGGGGGAAATTCCTCATCAGACACTGAAAACAATTTTGTGACAGAGCTCAGTGTCTTCTTGCCATGGGTTTACCAAGTTAGATATTAGTTGTGTTTGCCAGATAGCTGACACATTTCTTCACACTTTGGAAGGAATAGAGATGGGCTTGAACCCTACACTATATTTATTGATCTCTGTGTGTTCTTGCCATGGGTTTACCAAGTTAGATATTAGATGTGTTTACCAGATAGTTGCTATAGACACTAATATAATTGCAATTCTGTTTATTATTACTTTTGTATCAATCAAGTGTAATTTTTATTTATTTATTTATTTTTGAGTCAAGAAGGGCTTGAACCTTACCATATTTGTTGTCTGTTCCCCAAATGGGGGGGGGGGGGATTCCTCCCTCCTTTCTATTTATCCTGTGACCATTGTTCCCAATATAGGAAGCAACAAGAAATCCAAAATGTTATAGTTGCTACATTTCCCCAGCCCCACCCCACTTTTTTCCCCACCCTTTTCACATATCCTCTACAACTGCCACACTTCCCCCTTTTTTTTTTAACCTGCTTACTCAGTCCATGTGTCTTACATTCCCCAATGCAGTTCGGATCTGCGGACTGAGCATAATGGATCGGAATCTGATCCATTATGCTCCCCAATCCACAAATCAGATCCATCCTGCAGGGATCGTCGGCTTGCTTTACAACTTACCTTTTTTTTCGTGGAGCGGGTCCGGTGTCACCCACGTACGGTCTGTGTCACCCGGTGCGGGCCGCACCCCCCGCACCTGCCTTGGGACGCCATTGGATATTTTATTGTGGGAGGGTCTATTATTGCTGGGGGGGTCTATTGTTGCTGGGGGGTGTTTATTGTCACTGGCTACGGGGATCTATATTACTGCTTTTCTTGTTTTGTATTTATACATATATATATATTATTTTTTAACATTTATTTATATAAAGTTATGTATATAATTACTTAGGGGCCACAGAATGATACTTGGTTCTGTATTCTTTAAAGGAGGAGGCACTAGGAGGGGGGTGGAACCAGGGAAGGACTGACAACTCATGGGCAATAGGGGACCATGGGGCCTCTGTGTCCTTGACCACACTCAAATTACACCCAAAAAAACCTATAAAAGGTTCCAGGGGAAATTCATGGGGCCCAGGGGCCGACTGACCATTTGGAAACTCGGGCACTGCCCGAGGGCCCGGGGTCAGTAGGGGGCCCCATGAGATGCCCCTGGTAAATTTTTTATACCCTTTTTTGAGTTTGGGCAAGGACACAGGGGCCCCATGATCCCCTATTGCCCGGGGGCCCCATGAGTTGTCAGTCCGCCCCTGATGGGGCCCCCTACTGACCCTGGGCCCTGGGGCAGTGCCCAAGTGCTCAAATGGTCAGTCCGCCCCTGGGTGGAACCAAGGAACTAAGGGACGGTGCTTGGACATGGGCAAGGACAAGGGGTGACTCGGAAAGGGGGGAGTACTTGCACCTATTCTCTGTGTATGATCAATAAATTTGTACTTTTATACATTTTGTGTGTAAGTGCCTAAATAGTCCCAAATCTCAGCTATTTGTACATTGTTCTCTATATGGGATGTGGCACCCAGCAAGATCAGACTTGCAGGACTCTCTAGATCCAGTTAGTTGCCCTCAGGATATACTAATAAATCCATCCCAATTCTGGGCCAGTCCCCATTGATCTTTTTAGCTGTATGTAAGGAGGTCAATCTTCCCGATGACCACAAGTGTAGGGGAGCATCCTTTCCACCGACCACATTAATGTATCATGAGTTGCAGATACAGACATTTTTTAGCAGGGGTTTCCTGAGACTGGAAAGTTATTCCAAGGGTTCCTATGTGTTTGAATTCTTTCTGAAGAGGGAGGATGGCTGAAACATGCTGGATCTGGTGTTCTTAGTCAATTATTTTAAATGGAAAAAAACCCAGAAGAATAGACTTGCCCTATGCGATACAACAAAATCAGGGCTTTATAAAACAAGGCAAAGCGCCTAGTGCCAAAAGCAGTTCTGGCAAGAACCTGAAAAAATTTGGATTCCTCCTCACTGGCATTCCTGTAACTCTTTAACCCCTTCACACCTAAGAATATAACAAATCCTAATGCCTAAGCACAATTTTGCAACTTTGACGTGTTAGTAAATCTGTACATGTCGTCACTTTGTGCATCCGGGTGAATTACACCAGGTTTTTTCAGGACAAATTGGGCTTTCATTTGGTGGTGAATGGTAATGGATATCTCCTGATTTTTTTTTTTTATATTTTTATTATTATTATTATTATTATTATTATTAATAATAATGGAAGACTGGCCCAAAATAGTAAAAAAAATATATATTTTTAAATTTTTCTGTATATTACTTGTTTCTATCACCAAAGAACAACTCAAAATAAATTTTCCAGCTCCTGACGATTGCAAAGAGGTCATATATGTGTATGTTCTTTGTTGTTTGTACCCGTAGTACGGCCCAGAAACAATAGTGCGCATTTTGCTTTTTTTTTTGCTTTTTTGTTTTTGTCCTACCCAGGGGCGGACTGACCATTTGGAAACTCGGGCACTGACCGAGGGCCCGGGGTCAGTAGGGGGCCCCATGATATGCCCCTGGTACCTTTTTCATAGGCTTTTTTGAGTTTAGGCAAGGGCACAGGGGCCCCATGATCCCCTATTGCCCGGGGGCCCCATGAGTTGTCAGTCCGCCCCTGGTCCTATCTAAAACACACTGCCACTTGGAATAATAGAAAAGAAGGAGCACCCGATGTCCAACAGAATGCACTTTTGATGGTAGGTTAACCACTTCCCGTCTGACCCATGTATATAAACGGCCGGACAGGAGCAGTGCAGGGGTGTGTGGCCGTTTATAAACGTCCTCCCGGCTCCCTGCTTTGCACGCTCCCTGGGAGCGTGCAGCACCGCGATCCAGTGCCCGCTGTATCCAGAGGACACAGAGGAATACCGATCGTTGTACAGAACCTCTGTGCAAGGTCCCGATCATGTGATCGCTGATTGAAGAGTAGTAAGCAAGATGTCACTTCTGACATCATTGCTTACTACGTGTGAAATCTGCGAATGATCACAGAGATCACATGGTACAGGGCTATTCACAACAGCCTTGTACCATGTGACAAGATGTGACCAATCACAGCTCACACAGTATTTCTCAATAGCTGAAAGAATGCAGCCAGAGAGAAGGAGAAATGATTGCTTTTACAGCCTTTATGGGTGTAAAAGCAATCAGTGTAAAAAAAAATCTTCATCACCCCCCTCAAGTAGTACAGTGTCACTATGGTGACCCTGTACTGCTAGGGTAACAGTATGTTAAAAAAAAACCCAAAAATAATATAAAAAAATAAAAATGTAAAAAACAATTTTGAAAAATTATAATTACTAATTTAGGTTATTTTTCTTTTACTAAAAAGATAACTGAATACATTTTGGCCAAGATATATGAAGAAAGATTATTTATTTGCTAAATTTTATAAGACATTTTTGGAATTTTCATTTATATAGCAAAAAAAGAAAAATCCCAGTGGTGAATAAATACCACCAAAATAAAGTTTTATCTGTCTCAAAAAAATGCTAAAAAATTATATGGGTGCAGTGTTGCATGACTGCGCAATTGTCATTCAAAGTGTGACAGCGCTGAAAGCTGAAAATTAACCTGGACAGGAAGGGGGTAAAAGAATCCGGACTGGAAGTGGTTAAGAGGCATTTATTGAGAGTAACAACAAGAACGGCAAGCCAACGCGTTTCGGGAGAAGAAACTCTCCCTTCTTCAGGCCTGTTACTGCACGCTATTAAATAGACAATATTCCTATGTTGGTTATGTATTTTACAGGTTTTGGAGATCCTGGAATTACAAAGGTTTCCTCCGAGACCTGGAAAATAAATAACCGACGTGGGAATTTTTCCCATTTGATAGTGTGCAGTAACAGGCCTGAAGAAGAGAGTCTTTTCTCCCAAAACGCATTGGCTTGATGTAGTTGTTACACTCAATAAATGCCTCCTAATCTACCATCAAAAGTGCATTCTTTTGGACATCGGGCGCTTCTTCTTTCCTATTATTCCAAGTCTACGTATGGAAATGACCTCAAGGCCATGCCAGAAAGGCAGCAGCCCAAACCCTAAGAGGGTTTACCACCAATTTCCACCATTGGGTACAACTGACTGAAGGGACATCTCCCTACCCACCCACGCAACCACCCACCTACGACCAGTGACTGATCCAGTCAGTTCAGCGCAGTCTTCAGCACAAACAAGATACTAACTGACACTGACACTAATTAAAAAAGAAAAACAATTCAAATTTTAAAAGAACAATAGAATAAAAGAAAATAAATTAAATAGAAAAGAATAGAATAGAAAATAAAAGAATAGAGGGAAAAAAGAACAGAATAGAGAATAAAAGAGTAAAACAGAATACAGTAGAAAATAATAAAAAAGAAAACAGAGCAAAATAGAATATAAAAGATTAGAATCCATTAGAACAAAAAAGATTAGAATAGAACTTCAAAGAATAGAAAAGAATAGAGGAACAAAAGTACAGAATAGAGCAAAATAGAATTCATTAGAATAGAAAATATTAGAATAGAAAATCGAAGAATAGAATATAAAATAATAGAGGAACAAAATAACAGAATAGAACATAAAAGAATAGACCAGAATACAGTAGAAAATAATAAAAACTAAAACAGCAAAATAGAATAGAAAATAAAGGAAACAAAAAGAATAGAATCCATTAGAATAGAAAAGATTAGAATAGAAAATCAAAGAAGAGAAGAAAAAAGGAACAGAATAGAAAATCAAAGAATAGATCAGAATACAGTAGAAAATAATAAAAAATAAAACAGAGCAAAATAGAATAGAATATAAAGTAATAGAAAAGAATATAATCCATTAGTATAGAATAGAAAATCAAAGAATAGAATAGAAAAGAATAGAGGAAAAAAGAACAGAATAGAAAATCAAAGAATAGATCAGAATACAGTAGAAAAAAAATAAAAACTAAAACAGAGCAAAATAGAAGAGAAAATAAAGGAAAAGAAAAGAATAGAAAAGATTAGAATAGAAAATCAAAGAATAGAAGAAAAAAAGAAAAGAATAGACAATCAAAGAATAGAAGAAAAAAAGAACAGAATAGAAAATCAAATAATAGATCAGAATACAGTAGAAAATAATAAAAAAAAAAAAAAAACAGAGCAAAATAGAATAGACTATAAAGTAATAGAAAAGAATAGAATCCATTAGTATAGAATAGAAAAAATAAGAATAGAAAATCAAAGAACAGAATAGAAAAGAACAGAGGAAAAAAAGGACAGAACAGAAAATCAAATAATAGACCAGAATACAGTAGAAAATAATAAAAACTAAAACAGAGCAAAATAGAATAGAAAATAAAGGAATAGAAGATAATAGAATCCATTAAAATAGAAAAGATTAGAATAGAAAATCAAAGAATAGAAGAAAAAAAGAATACAATAGACAATCAAAGAATAAAAGAAAAAAAGAACAGAATAGAAAATCAAATAATAGATCAGCATCAAAGAATAGACCAGAATACAGTAGAAAATAATAAAAAATAAAAACAGAGCAAAATAGCATAGAATATAAAGTAATAGAAAAGAATAGAATTAATTAGCATAGAATAGAAAAAATAGAATAGAGTAAAACAGAGCAAAATAGAACAGCAAATAAAGGAATAGAAAAGAACCAGTTAGAAGAGAATAGAAAATCAAAGAATAACATAGAAAAGAATAGAAAAGATTAGACTAGAGGATCAAAGAACAGAATACTATAGAAAAACAATAGAATAGAATAAAATAGAAAGAATATAACTGCCTTCAATGAATTTTAATTCGAAGAGAATAGACTAGAATAGATTGTAAGCTCCCAGGATCAGGGCCCTCCTTTCCCTCTTGTATTGAACTGTATTGTTGCTGTATTGTCTCCCATTATATTGTAAAGCGCCGAGCAAACCGTTGGCGCCATAAATCCTGTATAATAATAATAACAATAGAATATATAAAATAATAGAAAAGAATAGAATAGATTAGAAAAATCTAAAACACTTTAAAAAAAATCATCAGGTGCGCTATGGCGACGTGAGCAGTGATCAACAAAGGCACTGCGAAAATGTTGCTGAAATAGAAACTTCCAATATGGTCACGCAACTCTTCATATAGCCCACCCAGAACACAAGGATTGCGACGTTAGAATTGTTTTCAAATCCCTTCGAAATTTTGAATTCGAATAAAAGAAACGAATTCCGAAAAATGAATTTCACTAATCGAACGGAACAAAACAAATGTTTTCATTTTGCACGCGTCTGCCAGCAACACCCCATTGTAGTGGAGGCGACGAGTGGGCAGGACAAGGATCTCAGGGGCAAAAATCTCACTGCCGACAGTGACTGACAGCTGCTGGATCATTTACACCGTGTTCCAAATTATTCTGCAAATGATATTTTCTCATTTCCCTCAATAATTGATGATTTACATCAATTATTTACATCAATTAACAGTCGGCAGAATTCTCAGGTTACAACTAGAAGAGTACAATTCACATTTTATTGAACAAACCTCCTAATGATAACAGGATTTTTGTTCCAAATTATTCCGCACAGGAAGTTTCAAAACACATTATAGGTTGTAAAGAACTGAAAATTGTCATTTGTTGTGTTTGCAACATATTTACTGAAATCAAAAGTTATTTCAATCAAACTTTTAACAACATTTTAACTTTTTAAACATTTGAAGCGGTCACGTTACATTGTAACATAGGAGCCCTTATCTGATAGCAGATCACAAGTCTGGCATCCATTGAACTTGTGAGTTTTTGGACAGTTTCTGCTTGAATTTGTTGGCAAGATGTCAGAATAGCCTCCCAGAGCTGCTGTTTGGATGTAAACTGCCTCCCACCCTCATAGATCTTTTGCTTGAGGATGCTCCAAAGGTTCTCAATAGGATTGAGGTCGGGGGAGGATGGAGGCCACACCATGACTTTCTCTCCTTTTATCCCCATAGCAGCCATTGATGCAGAGGTATTCTTTGCAGCATGAGATGGTGCATTGTCATGCATGAAGATGATTTTATTACGGAAAGCATAGTTCTTCCTTCTGTACCAGGGAAGAAAGTGGTCAGTCATAAACTCCACATACTTCGCAGAGGTCATCCTTACACCTTCAGGGGCTCTAAAGGGGCTGACCCGCTCTGTTCCCATGATTCCGGCCCAAAACATGACTCCACCACTGCCTTGCTGACGTCGCAGCCTTGTTGGAACAGGGTGGACGTCCACCAACCATCCACTACTCCATCCATCTGGACCATCCAGGGTTGCTCAGCAGTCATCAGTGAACAGGACTGTTTGAAAATGAGTCTTCATGTATTTTTCTGCCCAATGCAGCCGTTTCTGCTTGTGAGCATTGGTTATTGGTGGCCGAATAGAAGGTTTCTGCACAGTTGCAGGACTCTGGAGGACTCTACACCTTGATGTCCGTGGGACTCCAGAGGCACCAGCAGCTTCAAATATCTGTTTGCTGCTATGTAATGGGATTTTAGCAGCTGCTCTCTTGATCCGATGCATGGATCTGGCAGAAATCTTCCTCAATGTGCCTTTATCTGCACCAACCCGTCTGTGCTCTGAATCAGCCGCAAATCTCTTCATAGTGCGATGATCACGCTTATGTTTTCGTGAAATATCGAATGTTTTCATCCCTCGTCCAAGGCATCGAACTATTTCACTCTTTTTGGCAGCAGAGAGATCCTTTTTCTTCCCCATATTGCTTAAAAATGGTGCTCTGCTTAACCGTTTCAATACCGGGCAATTTTACACCTTCCTGCCCAGGCCAGTTTTCAGGTTTCAGCGCTCTCACACTTTGAATGACAATTGCGCGGTCATACAACATTGTACCCAAACTAAGATTTGATCATTTTCTTCACACAACTAGAGCTTTCTTTTGGTGGTATTTAATCACCGCTGGGGTTTTTATTTTTTGCTAAATTAACAAAAAAAGACCAAAAATTTTGAAAAAAAAACACATTTTTCTTTGTTTCTGTTATAAAAGTTTACAAATAAATAATTGTTCTTCATAAATTTAGGCCGAGATGTATTCTGCTACATGTCTTTGGTGAAAATAACCCAAATTAGGATGTATTTTTTAGTTTGTAGGAAAGTTATAGAGTTCACAAACTATGGTATGAATAGTTTGTAGTACTGAAGTACTACCTGAAGTACTGACGGCCAATCTAATATCTTGAGGTCCAAGAATGTCAGAACAGTACAGATATCCCCAAATGACCCCTTTTTGCAGAGTAGACAGTCCGACGTACTTCATAAGAGGCATGGCGAGTTTTTTGAAGTTGTATTTTTTTGTCATAATTTTTCGGAAAATGAAAAAATTAAAAAAATTATTTTCACTATTTATTTTTTTTACATACTGTCACCAGTGCAGTACAGCGTCATCATATAACTGGCATGGTGGTGATCAGGGACACTGACTGGTGACAGTATGAAAAAAAATATATATATATTTTTTTTTTTTTTTTATTATATTTAATTTTTTATTACATTTTTTTTAATTTTTTTAAGATTTTTTTTCATATTTTACTATGACCAAAATAGTACAATGTTACCATAGTAACACTGTACTACTTTGGGGAAGTGATCAGTATTTTTTTTTTTTTTTTACACAATTTGCTTATAGCAAAGAATTACTTTGCTATAAGCAAGCATTTACCTGAATGAAATCGATTCATTCAGCTTTTTTTTTTTTTTTTTTTTTGTGCTTAGCTGTGATTTGGTCACAGCTAATCACATGACATGTGCATGTGATTAGCTGTGACCATTCACAGCTAGGCACTAGTATACAATGGATGGCATCATGAATGAAGCCATCCATTGTATACAACTGTCATGTGACCTGCTGTGATTGGTCACAGCAGGTCACATGGTACCGCCAAAGGGAGCCGGTACTCGGATCTGTCATCGGCCGTGTCCGAGGTGCACGGGCGGTGACAGATCGCACTGCTGCGTCGCTCTGCAACCGCGCAAACCGCGCATGTGCGGGAGCACGCCAAATGGCGTGCACCCGGAAAGCTGCAGCGCTTTTCAAGCCGCCAAACGGCTGTTGGCCGGGCGGCTAATGGTTAATAATGTGGAACGCCGTCCTTTAGTAGTTTTTCCTTAAATTGGGCTCACCGGCCAATCTAATTATCACAGGTGTCCGAGATTGTTTTCAGTGATCAAAAGAGCCCTGACACACAATGCCATCCATGAGTTAGGCTGGCCATACATTATACAATTATCTGGAGATTTTTGGTATAGATTTACCAAAATTCATATAATAGGAGGACAAACTTAAACAACACTTTCAGTTGTATCCAATTAGGCAGGCCCTTGCACTACACAGTTGAAGGTAAATCTAAAGAAAATTGGGCAGAAAATTGGAAGATAATTGTATAATGTATGGCCAGCCTTACACTGGAAAAAAAACAAAATATTTCATCTTTGTGACACTTAAATAGAATTTGCATAATAATTTGGAAAACAGGGTGTAAACCCAAAATCTTTTCAGTAAAAAAAAAAAAAAATCTGAACAGAATTGTAACTACTTGCCTACGAGGGCATTTTTTTTTCAATTTTTGCATGCATGATCCATTTTTTTTTTTTGCTAGAAATTACAATAACCTCTCCCCAAAAAAGTATATATTTTCTGAAAGCAGAATAAAATGGCAGTTGTTGCAATATTTTATGTTGTGTAATATTTGTGTATTTATTTATCAAACACAGATATTCATGGAAAAAAATACACTAAAATGAATTGTAGAGCTAACAAACACTTTTTTCTTTGGTGAAGTTTAATGGCTGTTATGGTTGATGCTCATCCTGTGCCGTGTTTCCTCTCTCTTTAGGCTCCTCCCTCTCTTGTATGGAGTGCCTTTCTGTGTCAGACTCATGTACCGGCCCCAGCAAGTCTTGTCCTTCCGGCTCTGTGTGCGGCGCTCAATATACAGAATCCTGGGCTCTGGGTAAGTGATTCAATAAAAATGTGCATTTGATGTTTCACAAGCAGGGTGAGGACAAGGGGTGGGCAGGAGGGGAGGCTGCCCTGGGCACTGTGAGGTGGGGGGGGGGCTCCACAAGGAGATTGGGGTGGGAGGGGATTTGTGTTGGAAGGGGGAATTTGAGGGGTGTCAGGGGGTAAGAACTGTTCTAGGAGGGGAAATTTGGGTAGTAGTAAAGTAAGCGGGGGGGATTTGTGATGGGGGGTAAAGACTTGTGCTGGAAGGGGAGATTTCAACAGGGGGCAGATTTGTGCCTGTTCCTCAGGGGTGGGAAGCAACATGACCGGAAGTGACTCTGTTAGGGACCAACTGGTGGTAGCCTCTAGCGCTCCACAGACCAGGATTCCCCAGGGCTCAGAATCTAAGTTCCGACCTGCTTGTTCACCAGAGCCCCTGATGGTGGGGATGGACTTGGAGCAAGCCGAGACCAGGTCGTGACCCCTGAGTGCAACCAGCTGTGGTAGAGGCACCTGTCGGTGGTACACAGCAGGTGAGAGTCTGATGTGAGGAGGTAGAGTAATCGAGGTCAGACAGCCGGGTCGGTAACAGCGGAGCAGGTCGGTACAAACGGCAGGCAGAAGAATAAACGGGTCACGGTCCGGGTTTGGCAATAGGAGATCAAAGGTGCAGGCGCAGGCAGGAAAATGGTCAGGCAAGCCAGGGGTCAGAGCAGGAGAAGTCAGCAGATCAGGATCAGGCAGGGTCAGCAGCAAAGTAAACTCACAGGAACACAGGAAAGACCATACGGCAACTAAGCACTGTCAGATTCCATTTAAATAGGGCGCCCTGCGCTACCATTGGTGCCAGGCGCGCATCCGCGATCACGAGTGCGCATGCGCAAGCGCCACCTCTGTCGTGGATGCCCAGGTCCTAGCACCCGCACACCAGTGTGCCTCGGCACATCGTGCAAGCGCAGCCCCACGCGTCGAGATCTGGCTCGGGATCCCTGACAGACTCGTTTGTCGTCCAGTCCCATCTCAATGCATGCCACGCCTCCAGGCATCCTCGGGAAGACTTCTGAGGTTTCATGAGAACATTGGAGCTTAGAGGTGGATGTGGAATGGTCTGGATTCTGACGTTGGTGTCCTGAGAAGGATGTTTTCCTCCTGGTCTAACAAGCTCTTAAGCTCCAATTACTTATGGATGAAGGGTCTCAAGCCCTTGGCCATTTTCCTATCTAAAGGGGACATGCGGTATCACAAGCACTAAGAAGATATTAGGCACTGGAGAACACAGTGTGGGCTCTGAGGAAGAAGCACAACCTCGAAACGCGTCAGAGGTCAGCTATCCAGAGGTCTACGGTCCCCCACCAGACTACCTTCAGGGGTCTTGGACCACACTGCATCTCTTGTGACATGCTTTCCATTTGATTTTATTTCTTTTGTGAGTATTTTATTTTTTAAATAAATCTCATTTTTAACCCCCCCTGGCGGTATTCCCGAGTGTAGCTCGGGGTAAAATTTCAGTAACAGAAGCGGTATCCCCGAGCTACACTCGGGAATACCCTGCAGCGTTGCTCCGGGATCCCTTCTGCACTTACCTTGTCCTGCACTCCTGCAGTGTCCCCTGTAATGTCCTCCGGCTGATGCCGGCATCTGTCTTCCAGGTTCCGTTCCCTGCGACGTCGGGACGTACGGGGGACGGAACCGGCAGGAAATTTTAAAATTTTAAAAGTGACATTCACTAAATACACTAAAATCACATAGTATAACATTCCTGTATCAAACCATTTCACATACATTTTGTCCCGAGTGCTTTGTCCGGCGCCCTGCCTGCATTTTTACTGTTCTTTCTGCCTGGAAACTGAGAAACGTCCATGGTGTCCAAAAAGCATCCCTTTAGGTCAAAAGCGGTTTTAGACCGGCTAGAGAACAGCGATAGTAAATCAGAACCACTTGCAGAATTGAGTGATAATGATTCGTGGGGGAAATTCATCATCAGACACTGAAAACGATTCTGTGACTTTGCTCAGTGATGTGCGAAGTTGGTGCTCTATTTCACATTTCAGTGTTTTTGGTTTGATTACATTATTGAAATAAATTTATTATTATATTAATATTTTTTATGATTATTTATTATATTATAATTTATGATTTTGTGTTTCAAATTTTTTCATACCCGGGATGTTTACTAGACTCTTGTTCGGACAGATTTCAGTGAGTTATTCCTAAAAATTACAGGCCTACAATAAAAAAACGACATATTTCCATGCAAAAAAATGTACCGCTTTGAGCACAGAAATATTGACATAATCAGACCGTTAGGGAGGTTTAAGGGCTACAGACAAAGGTTGTATCCTTGCAGTACTGGTAGTTCAGTCATTCACAGAACTCTGTGAAAGAATGGCGCAGGCATGTGGGTGGAGCCCCACATGGCTGCCCAGTTTTCAAATAGTGACAGCTGGTATGGGGAACCAAAAAATGTACCGCTTTGAGCACAGAAATACTGACATAATCAGACCGCTAGGGAGGTTAAAGGTAATGCACTACACATACTGGACTTTTCAATTACTTCTTCCACTCTTTGGACTGTTTATGCACTCTCACTAAAAAGTGTTTCATTTGTTCATTCGCATATGCTATTTTTCTCATTTTGGATTGTAGTGTCGCTACACGCGATTACAATATTTTTTTAATAGCGCTGCCTCCAAGCATGCCTACCCTTTTATCAACTGCTATAGATGCTCCTACTCTGAGACCCTCAAAAATTGAAGCTAATGCAGGCCATAGACGTGGGGAAAATCTGCCGTTTTTTTTTTTTTTAAATCATAAATCGGTTGTTCAGACGGCCGACGTTGCCACTAATTAAAAAAAAAATCAATGGGTTTTAGTCCCCTCTGCGGCCGTCAATTAATAATAGCGGTGTCCCTGCATAGAGACCCTCTATTATATTTGACAGAAGAAATAGATTATGCAGAAGAAGAAGAAGAGAAACAACATTGTATCTATTTGTACTTGAATAGAAACATCTGTATCCAAATGCATACAAATAGATACAATGTTGCAACTTTTTTTCTTCTCCATCTTCTTTTGCAAAATCTATTTCATCTTCTCCTCTTTTCTTCTATTCTTCTTCTTGATATTCTATTTCATCTTCTCCTGCAAAATCTATTTCATCTTCTCCTCTTTTCTTCTATTTTTCTGCTTGATATTCTATTTCTTCTTCTCCTGCAAAATCTATTTCATCTTCTCCTCTTTTCTTCTATTCTTCTTCTTGATATTCTATTTCATCTTCTCCTGCAAAATCTATTTCATCTTCTCCTCTTTTCTTCTATTTTTCTGCTTGATATTCTATTTCTTCTTCTCCTGCAAAATCTATTTCATCTTCTCTTCTTTTCTTCTATTCTTCTTCTTGATATTCTATTTCTTCTTCTCCTGCAAAATCTATTTCATCTTCTCCTCTTTTCTTCTATTCTTCTTCTTGATATTTTATTTCCTCTTCTCCTGCAAAATCTTTTTCATCTTCTCCTCTTTTCTTCTATTCTTCTTCTTGATATTCTATTTCATCTTCTCCTGCAAAATCTATTTCATCTTCTCCTCTTTTCTTCTATTCTTCTTCTTGATATTCTATCTCCTCTTCTCCTGCAAAATCTATTTCATCTTCTCCTCTTTTCTTCTATTCTTCTTCTTGATATTCTATTTCTTCTTCTCCTGCAAAATCTATTTCATCTTCTCCTCTTTTCTTCTATTTCTTCTTGATATTCTATTTCTTCTTCTCCTGCAAAATCTATTTCATCTCCTCTTTTCTTCTATTCTTCATCTCGATATTCTATTTCTTCTGCAAAATCTATTTCTTCTATTATTTCTTTTTCCTCATAGTCAATTTATTGTCAAAGAACAGCCAATTTGACCATAAATTACCGCGAAAATTGGCCGATCTAACAAATCGTCCCAGGATTTTCCATCATGGACGATTTTCAAAACCTCTTAAAATGAAGAAAAACGGCCGACATTTTTCCCCATTAACAGTATGAATATCGGCTGATTTTTTTTTATCGGCAATTCGGCAAATTCGGCAAGGAAATCGGAAATCTATGGCCTGCATAAGACTGTTTTATACAGAGGGGCCTTGGCTAGGCAATGCAACTAACACATATGGTTGCCAATATTTTTTAAACTCAAAATGCCAGACAGTGTTTTGCTGTTTTGTTTTATGTTTTTTTTATGGGTTTTTTTTTTTTTTTGCTGGCTTGCTGGTAAGTGTGCTGGGAATCTTTTTATCTTGCTTGTTTTGTGCAAAGCTGTTTACTCTAAACGCTTGTTATAAATTGGGGTGGTTGCCATTTTTGTTTGCCATAAATTTTTTCTTTTTTTAATTTATTGAAGAGAATGATACAGTTTGCTTACTTGTAGGTATAGTTGTTTCAAGAACGTATATGATGTCATGTACACCCCAGGATAAGTGTAACCTGAAAGGAAGTATCGGCCTTCCTGAAAAATCAAGAGTGAAGATGGTTTCAGGGTGTTGTACAACTGATGAATGCACTCCGACCCTTCCTTCCTGTAAGTGCCTCCACATAAACAGCGAAACACACATACAGTATGTCTTTGTTTTACTTGCCAACAAATTTGTATATCTGTCTATCCAGTTCTGAGCTTTGCCCTCCAGAGGATTTATCCCCCCCCCCCCCCCCCCCCCCGACTAGGCCTTTTTTTTTTTTTGCGATACGGCACTGCGCTACTTTAACTGACAGTTGAGCGGTCATGCGACACTGTACATGAAATGTATGTCCTTTTTCCCACAAATAGAGCTTTCTTTTGGTGGTAACCGGCCGGGATTCAAACCATCTATGGGCAGGCTGTAGACATGTGTAGAAGGAAAACATTTGTTTCGACACACAAGGTGGTTCTATCGTTCTGGGAGGAGGACGTCCTCCTATTCTCACCGCGCATGCGCGGCTCCCGGAGCATGCAGCGCGGCAATCGGCGGTGCGCTGTGTCTCTCGGACACAGCGGATCACCAATTCACGGAAAGAGCTGAAGATGACGGCTCGGCTCCAATCACAGCTGACCACATGTAAACACGGAAATGCCGGTTATCGGCATTTTCTCCCCATGAGCTGACAGAGGAGAGCCAGTAATCAGCATTCCTCGGAGGGGACATGTACACTGATCATCAGGGCACTGATGATCAGTGTAGCCCCAGCAGTGCCACCTGTCAGTGTCCATCAGTGCCAGCTCTCAGTGCTCATCCATGCCACCTGCCAGTGCCCATCAGGGCCACATCAATGCCACATATCAATGCCCATCTGAGCTGCCTTTCAGTATCACTCATCAGTGCCAGTCAGTGCCACCTATCAGTGCTGCCAATCAGTGCCAACTATCAGTGCCAGTCAGTGCTGCCTATCAGTGCCAGTCAGTGAACGCCTATCAGTGCCGCCTATCAGTGCCCGTCGGTGCTGCCTATCAGTGCCGCCTAACGGTGCCAGTCAGTGCCACCTAACAATGCCAGTCAGTGCTGTCTATCAGTGCCAGTCAGTGCCACCTATCAGTGCTGCCTATCAGTGCCACCTATCAGTGCCGCCTATCAGTGCTGCCCATCAGTGCCGCCTAACAGTGCCAGTCAGTGCCGCCTATCAGTGCCATATATGAGTGCTGCCTTTCAGTGCCCATCAGTGATGCCTGTCAATGCCCATCAGTGCCACCTACCAGTGCCTCCTCATCAGTGCACCTATCAGTGTCCATCAGTGCAGCCTATCAATGCCCATCACTGCAGCCTCATTAGCGCACATCAGTGAAGAAGAAAAATCACTTATTTACAAACTTTTCTAACAAAAACTAAAACTTTTTTTTTCAAAATTTTCAGTGGTTTTTGGTTTGCTTAAGAAAAAATAAAAATCCCAGAGGTGATTAAATACCACCAAAAGAAAGCTCTATCTGTCTCAAAAAAATGATATAAATGTCATCTGGGTACAGTGTTGCATGGACGTGCAACTGTCATTCAAAGTGCGACAGCGCTGAAAGCTGGAAATTGGCCTGGGCAGGAATGGGGTATAAGTGCCCTGTAGGCGAGGGGTTAAATTATTTATTTTGGTTAAATTAATTTAATTTGTGTCATTTTGTTCTGGGAATTTGTTTTGTTTAATTAATTTTTTTTTAAATTCTACCAAATTCAGATCATTCGAACTGGCATTCGAATTAGAATTTATTCTAATTGGCACCATGGTAGGTGCTCTTTAATCCCATGGTAGGTGCTCTTTGATCCCATGGTAGGTGCTCTTTAATCCCATGGTAGGTGCTCTTTAATCCCATGGTAGGTGCTCTTTAATCCCATGGTAGGTGCTCTTTAATCCCATGGTAGGTGCTCTTTAATCCCATTAGATGCTCTTTGATCCCATGGTTGGTACTTTTTGATCCCATGGTAGGTGCTCTTTAATCCCACGGTAGGTGATCTTTAATCCCATGGTAGGTGCTTTTTAATCCCACGGTAGGTGTTCTTTAATCCCATGGTAGGTGCTCTTTGATCCCATTAGATGCTCTTTGATCCCTTGGTTGGTGCTTTTTGATCCCATGGTAGAAGCTCTTTAATCCCATGGTTGGTGCTCTTTAATCCCATGGTAGGTGCTCTTTAATCCCATTAGATCAGCGGTTCTCAACCTGGGGGTCGCGACCCCTTTGGGGGTCGAACGACGCTTCCACAGGGGTCGCCTAAGACCATCGGAAAACACATATTTCCGATGGTCTTAGGAACCGAGACACCGCTCCTCGCCGCCGCCGCCACCGCCGTCACCGCCGTCTCCAGGTGTGGGCGGGATGACATGCCGCCCCTGTCATCTGGACACACCTCGAGATCAATCCTCGCCTGTGATTGGCCGCCGGCACTGTAGCTCAGGAGAGGCACACAGGTGGCCAATCACCGGCAAGGAGGTGGAGCTTGGAGAGGAGGAGCCGAGCGGCACCGTGAAGATCGAGCGAGTGAAGAGGAGGAGAGCGGCCGGAGAAGGAAGACATCTGACAGGTAAGTGTCGGTACCATGGGAGAGGGAGGGAGCGAGCGAGCCCAGGCTGGAGCAGGGGTCTGCAAGGTAAGTATCATTGGTGTCAGTGGGAATAGTGCCCCATCATTGGTGTCACTAATACCAATGATGGGGCACTATTCCTCCCCCAAATGACACCAACGATGGGGCACTATTCCTCCCCCAAATGACACCAACGATGGGGCACTATTCCTCCCCCACTGACACCAAGGATGGGGCACGATTCCTCCCCCCACTGACACCAAGGATGGGGCACGATTCCTCCCCCCACTGACACCAAGGATGGGGCACTATTCCTCCCCCCACTGACACCAAGGATGGGGCACTATTCCTCCCCCCACTGACACCAAGGATGGGGCACTCTTCCTCCCCCCACTGACACCAAGGATGGGGCACTCTTCCTCCCCCCACTGACACCAAGGATGGGGCACTCTTCCTCCCCCCACTGACACCAAGGATGGGGCACTCTTCCTCCCCCCACTGACACCAAGGATGGGGCACTCTTCCTCCCCCCACTGACACCAAGGATGGGGCACTCTTCCTCCCCCCACTGACACCAAGGATGGGGCACTCTTCCTCCCCCCACTGACACCAAGGATGGGGCACTATTCCTCCCCCCACTGACACCAAGGATGGGGCACTATTCCTCCCCCCACTGACACCAAGGATGGGGCACTATTCCTCCCCCCACTGACACCAAGGATGGGGCACTATTCCTCCCCCCACTGACACCAATGATGGGGCACTATTCCCCCCACTGACACCTATGATGGGGCACTATTCCTCCCCCCACTGACACCAATGATGGGGCACTATTCCTCCCCCCACTGACACCAATGATGGGGCACTATTCCTCCTCCCACTGATACCAATGATGAGGCACTATTCCTCCCACTGACACCGATGATGGGGCACTATTCCTCCCACTGACACCGATGATGGGGCACTATTCCTCCCACTGATACCGATGAAGGGGCACTATTCCTCCCAGTGATACCGATGACGGGGCACTATTCCTCCCACTGACACCGATGATGGGGCACTATTCCTCCCACTGATACCGATGAAGGGGCACTATTCCTCCCAGTGATACCGATGACGAGGCACTATTCCTCCCACTGATACCAATGACGGGGCACTATTGCTCCCACTGATACCAATGACGGGGCACTATTGCTCCCACTGATACCAATGATGGGGCACTATTCCTCCCACTGACACCTATGATGGGGCACTATTTCTCCCCCCACTGACACCAATGATGGGGCACTATTCCTGCTCCCACTGACACCTATGATGGGGCACTATTCCTCCTCCCACTGATACCGATGATGGGACACTATTCCTCCCACTGATACCGATGATGAGGCACTATTCCTCCCACTGACACCGATGATGGGGCACTATTCCTCCCACTGACACCAGTGTTGGGGCACTATTCCTCCCACTGATATCGATGATGAGGCACTATTCCTCCCACTGACACCGATGATGGGGCACTATTCCTCCCACTGACACCGATGATGGAGCACTATTCCTCCCACTGACACCGATGACGGGGCACTATTCCTCCCACTGACACCAATGACGGGGCACGATTCCTCCCACTGACACCAATGAAGGGGGCACTATTCCTCCCACTGACACCAATGAAGGGGGCACTATTCCTCCCACTGACACCAATGACGGGGCACTATTCCTCCCACTGACACCAATGACGGGGCACTATTCCTCCCACTGACACCAATGACGGGGCACTATTCCTCCCACTGACACCAATGACGGGGCACTATTCCTCCCACTGATACCAATGATGGGGCACTATTCCTCCCAATGACACCAATGACGTGGCACTATTCCTCCTACTGCAAAATTACAGTTATGAAGTAGCAACGAAAATAATTTTATGGTTGGGGGTCACCACAACATGAGGAACTGTATTAAGGGGTCGCGGCGCTAGAAAGGTTGAGAACCACTGCATTAGATGCTCTTTGATCCCATGGTTGGTACTTTTTGATCCCATGGTAGGTGCTCTTTAATCCCACGGTAGGTGATCTTTAATCCCATGGTAGGTGCTCTTTAATCCCATGGTAGGTGCTCTTTGATCCCATGGTAGGTGCTCTTTGATCCCATGGTTGGTGCTTTTTGATCCCATGGTAGGTGATCTTTAATCCCATGGTAGGTGATCTTTAATCCCATGGTAGGTGATCTTTAATCCCATGGTAGGTGATCTTTAATCCCATGGTAGGTGCTCTTTAATCCCATGGTAGGTGATCTTTAATCCCATGGTAGGTGCTCTTTAATCCCATGGTAGGTGCTCTTTAATCCCATGGTAGGTGCTCTTTAATCCCATGGTAGGTGCTCTTTAATCCCATGGTAGGTGCTCTTTAATCCCATGGTAGGTGCTCTTTAATCCCATGGTAGGTGCTCTTTAATACCATGGTAGGTGCTCTTTAATACCATGGTAGGTGCTCTTTAATCCCATGGTAGGTGCTCTTTAATCCCATGCCATTAAATCATTGTTATGTTTTTTTTCCTTAGTGCCAAGTGACAGCTCAGTATCCAATGGACTGACGTGCCGATCCTGCGTGTCTGCTGACTCTACCTGGTGTTACACTCCAGATACGATGCAGTGTACGGGGGACGAGAACATGTGTCTTCTCCAGACCACAAAAATATCAGGTCAGTATTACAGACAGAACATGTGTTACTTAATAAAGTGTGTGATTTTTTTTTGTTTTTTTTTACTTTTTTTACCCTTTATTGCATTAAAATGTGGTGAAACACGTGTATTGTTATGTCATGCTACATGTTACACGCAGTGAGGGACATTGGGGTGCCGTTCATCTTCAACCAAGAATAAACTGTATCTATAGCCAGATTTCAAGACTTTATGGGCTGTATGGGGAAGGATCAGAAAACCTGTTTTACTGCCATCCAACACTCCTTTAGGCCACATTTACACTTGTGTTCGGGGGATGGTAAAAAATATGCAGTTGAGCTGTTTTTTTTTTTTTTTTCGTTTTACCAACCCTTAACCTCTCCCTTGAGCTTCAAAGGCAGTAGATGGGGTTTGTGGCATGAAAAAAAAAAAGATCTCTTCTAAATGAATGGGGTTGTGGTGCAGTTGTGTGGGGTTTTAGGGGTTAAAACAGGTGGCGAGGAGGCAAATATAACATCTTTTTACTGCCTGTTGAATGCCCTCTAAAGAGCGATCGCTCTTCAAAGAGCGAATGCTAAAGTAAATGGCCCTCAGAAAGATTTCCCCCCCCCCAACTTCCTGTGCTGGGGACAACCTTTTTACCTGCTTTCTGGAGAGTTCCCGAATGCAGTAGCTGGAAAAGGCAGATCCACAGCCTTAATATTTATGAGGTCTTAGACAATCCCTGGGAAAGGATGCCCAGTAGGTGGATGGGGAGTGCATGAATAGTCAAGGGCCTAGGGCAGTCCTGTTCTTGTCCTGGAGTAGAGGTTTCCAGCCTGAAGGGCTGCTCTTCTTCTAAACAGTCTATCTGTAGTTCTACATGTGCTCATCGAGGTCCCAGCTATACTAGAGTTGGGGGGGGGGTATCTATTCTGCTGAAATTTGCTGGAACTGATTAGGGGATTTCACTGAGAATCTGGTCTGGAAAGTTAAAAACTTTAGACAGTTGAAGGAATGCTTGAGGCATTTGCACAGAATTTTTTTTTAATCTCTCAATGTTTAAACAAAATGTTCATTGAAAAAAAAAGAGAGAGAAACTGTGAATCAGCCTATTTGGAGCCTAGGTCTGGGTTTGGCAGTTGCCAGGAGAACGGTACTTGCCTGACTGCATTGTGCCAAGTGTAAAGTTTGGTGGAGGGGGAATTATGGTTTGGGATTGTTTTTCAGGGGTTGGGCTTGGCCCCCTAGTTCCAGCGAAGGGAACTCTTAAGGCGTCAACATACCAAGAGATTTTGGACATTTTCATGCTCCCAACTTTGTGGGAAGAGTTTGGGGATGGCCCCTTCCTGTTCCAACATGACTGCACACCAGTGAACAAAGCAAGGTCCATAAAGACATGGAGGAGCCAGTTTGGGGTGGAGGAAGTTGACTGTCCTGCACAGAGTCCTGACCTCAACCCCATAGAACACCTTTGGGATGAATTAGAGCGGAGACTACGAGCCAGGCCTCCTCCCCCGACATCAGTGCCTGACCTGACAAATGTGCTTCTGGAAGACGGTCCAACCTTCCCATAGACACCCTCCTAAACCTTGTGGACAGCCTTCCCAGAAGAGTTGAAGCTGTTATAGCTGCAAAGGGCGGGGCCAACTCAATATTGAACCCTACGGACTAATGCAGGCCATGGATAGGGAGAAAACCGGCCGATTTTTCTTTAAAAAAATGAAAAATTGGTTGTTCAATCGGCCGACATTACCAGGAATGGTAAAAAAAATCGGCCGATATTCATCCCGTCTACAGCCAGCAAAAAGTGTCCCTGCAGAGAGCTCCGCTATTTCTTTGACAGTTCTTTGACTTTTATAGCGGCTGCAACAATGTATCCATTTGTATCCATTTCGGATATAGAAGTTTTTATTCGGAAACAAATAGATACATTGTTGTAGCCGCTATAAATGTCAAAGAACTGTCAAAGAAATAGCGGAACTCTCTGCAGGGACACTTTTTGCCGGACTGGAATTCTTCTTCTTCTTCATCCTCTTCTTCATCCTCTTCTTCTTCATCCTCTTCTTCTTCATCCTTTTCTTCTTCTTCTTCATCCTCTTCTTCTTCTTCTTCATTCTCTTCTTCTTCTTCTTCATCCTCTTCTTCTACTTCTTCATCCTCTTCATCCTCTTCTTCTTCTTCTTCTTCTTCTTCTTCTTCTTCATCCTCTTCTTCATCCTCTTCTTCTTCATCATCCTCTTCTTCTTCTCCTTCTTCATCTTCTTATTCCTCCTCCTCTTCTTCTTCTTCTTCTTCTTCATCCTCTTCTTCTTCTTCTTTATCCTCTTCTTCTTCATCCTCTTCTTCTTCTTCTTTATCCTCTTCTTCTTCATCCTCTTCTTCATCCTCTTCTTCTTCTCCTTCTTCATCTTCTTATTCCTCCTCCTCTTCTTTTTCTTCTTCTTCTTCTTCCTCTTCTTCTACTTCTTCATCCTCTTCTTCTTCTTTTTCTTCTTCTTTTTGTCATCCTTTTGCAGGTCACTGCTCATGCGCAAATTTTTTATTGGTAAAAAGATCGGCCGATTTGCCCATCTTTGTCGCGAAAATCGGCCGATCGGCAAAATCGGCCGATTTTTTTCAAACTTTACCGATAAAAATAATCTGCCAAAATACCGAAAAAACGGCCGACCTATTAACCCACTAACGATCCGAAAATTGGCCGATTTTATTTTCGGACACTTTTCGACCCATCTATGGCCTGCATAAGACCGGGGGGCCATTAAAGGTCATGTGCATGTAAAGGCCGGCGTCCCAATACTTTTGGCAATATAGTGAATGTGTTAGCAAATGATATGTGCAGTACATACATAAATCAAATGGAAAAATATGAAAAATGCCAAAAAATTACATAAAATAGTAGTGAGTCCTTTGACAAAGCACAATTTATTTGAATAGCTGTGTAGCAGTGTCTTTATTTTTTATGATCCTTCCATCAATCAATAAATTGTGCAGTTCTTGAATTCAACCAGTGCTCTTATCACCACAACAGTGTATTTCCTCCACCAACATAAATATATACTCTCACCTCCAATATTTGACCTTCAATAGATTAGGTCAAATAGGCTTTTTCCCTTTTACCAGGGTTGGCTTAGCCTCGGGCACTCTCCAGCATTGGATTCCCAGTGTAACTCAATCCAACTCCATCCTCTTGAGCCACATAAGATATTTTCCTCCAGTTCAGAAAGAATAAACCATCATAGCGTATTGCCGTTTCCCACCATTAAGAAATGAAGTATTAAAAAATATATTGCACTCACGTAAAAATGTGCTCATCTGGAGTACCAAAGTAAAAAAAAAGAGGCTTCTATCCCCTTAAGAGATGCTGTTCCTTGGTCTCTCACAAGAGAGAGGCTCGCAAACTTCTGTGTGTGCGGCTTGACGTCAATGGCGCACCTTACGCGTTCCGTCACCAACATGTGAGCCAGCCGTATTGCTGTTTCCCACCAATATTAAGAAATATATTGCACTCATATTAAAATTTGCTCATCTGGAGCACCACAGAAAAAAAAAGAGGCTTCTATCCCCTTAACAGATGCTGTTCCTTGGTCTCTCACAAGATAGAGGCTCGCAAACTTCTGTGTGTGCGGCTTGACGTCATTGGCCCACCTTACGCGTTACGTCACCACCATGTGACTTCATCAGGGAATCGATTGATATGTGTTGGTGTTTATTGAAGTCAAATTGCCATTACAGTTGAACTTTTTTTAAAAATATTTGCTGGAAAATATTAAATTTCCTGAAACTTTGTATTTATTTATTTTTTACAGGACCAAACCCATCTTCAACGGCAGTGCGTGGTTGTGCCACAAAAAGCATCTGTGATCTCGGCAGTCAATCTGTTAGCGGCCAAGGAGTATCGATTGATGTTAAATTTACCTGTACTAGTGGAAGTTCTGGTCTCCAAAAAGGCTTCTACCTCCCAGCTGTGATTTGTATTTTCTTTTTAAAGTTATTGATCTGAAATGTCTAATGCAGGGGTGCGCAACCTTTTTTAGAGCTGCTTTGGTAACGGCCGGCTGGCCACAACGTATACTCTTTGCCATAGACTTCTATTGTTATAACCAAACTCCTGCATTCAGTTTGAGGTAGAGCACCACATCATAGGGCCCTAAGGGCCACATGAAATGGTTCTAAATCTCATTTTTAAAACTTTTAAATAGCATAGTGAACATTTTTCTCCTGCAGCCACTAAATGCCAGAGGGAGGGAGTAGAGAAGCCGGGATTTAGCAGCTGCAGGAGGAAAAATGGAGCGGATCAGTTCTTGTACAGTGTATGATGCTCCTTATACCCAAGTGTAAAACAGAACGTGGCAGGGAGGCCACACGGCCCCCCTGGAGCATGGGTCAAAGACGCCATTGTGACCCCTGATGCTACACCAGAAATTGGGAGGGGCCGGTGGGGGGTTTTAAAAACACATCTCAACTATGGGGTTTTACTGCCCTCCAAATTGCAACTGTAAACAAGCCCTTACTGTCCTGAGTCCCCTATACGGCTTCTTTCACACTGATTCTCTGTAGTTTACCCATATCGTGGGTGCAGTGCAGTGCATCTGCAGCTTTCCTGAGGGTTAGCTGCTCTTTGCCATAGACTTCTATTGTTATAACCAAACTCCTGCATTCAGTTTGAGGTAGAGCACCACATCATAGGGCCCTAAGGGCCACAGGTTGGGCACCCCTGGTCTAATAACAAAAAGGCTGATCTATGAGGCAGCCGGATATATATATATATATATATATATATATATATATATATATATATATATATATATATAGAGAGAGAGAGAGAGAGAGAGAAATAGAGAGAGAGAGAGAGAGAGAGGGGGGGGGAGAGAGAGAGGGGGGGTAGGAATATACAGAGAGAGAGTGTGAGAGAGAGAGAGAGGGGGGGGGGAGGGAGAGAGAGGGGGGAGGGAGATAAATATGTATAGAGAGAGAGGGGGGAAATAGAGAGAAAGAAATATATATATAGAGAGAGTAAGAGAGAGAGAGAGAGAGAGAGAGAGAGAGAGAGAGGGGGGGGGGAAGAGAAATATATATAGAGAGAGGGGGGGGAGGGAGAGGGAGGGAGGGAGAGGGGGGGCAAATATGTATAGAGAGAGAGGGGGGGGGGAAATAGAGAGAAAGGTGTATATATATATATATATATACAGTCAGGTCCATAAATATTGGGACATCGACACAATTCTAACATTTTTGGCTCTATACACCACCACAATGGATCTGAAATGAAATGAACAAGATGTGCTTTAACTGAAGACTGTCAGCTTTAATTTGAGGGTATTTACATCCAAATCAGGTGAACGGTGTAGGAATTACAACAGTTTGCATATGTGCCTCCCACTTATTAAGGAACCAAAAGTAATGGGACAGAATAATAATTATAAATCAAACTTTCACTTTTTAATACTTGGTTGCAAATCCTTTGCAGTCAATTACAGCCTGAAGTCTGGAACGCATAGACATCACCAGACACTGGGTTTCATCCCTGGTGATGCTCTGCCAGGCCTCTACTGCAACTGTCTTCAGTTCCTGCTTGTTCTTGGGGCATTTTCCCTTCAGTTTTGTCTTCAGCAAGTGAAATGCTCAATCGGATTCAGGTCAGGTGATTGACTTGGCCATTGCATAACATTCCACTTTTTTCCCTTAAAAAACTCCTTGGTTGCTTTTGCAGTCTGCTTTGGGTCATTGTCCATCTGCACTGTGAAGCGTCCAATGAGTTGTGAAGCATTTGGCTGAATATGAGCAGATAATATTGCCCGAAACACTTCACAATTCATCCGGCTGCTTTTGTCAGCAGTCACATCATCAATAAATACAAGAGAAGCAGTTCCATTGGCAGCCATACATGCCCACGCCATGACACTACCACCACCATGCTTCACTGATGAGGTGGTATGCTTAGGATCATGAGCAGTTCCTTTCCTTCTCCATACTCTTCTCTTCCCATCACTCTGGTACAAGTTGATCTCGGTCTCATCTGTCCATAGGATGCTGTTCCAGAACTTTGAAGGCTTTTTTAGATGTCGTTTGGCAAACTCTAATCTGGCCTTCCTGTTTTTGAGGCTCACCAATGGTTTACATCTTGTGGTGAACCCTCTGTATTCACTCTGGTGAAGTCTTCTCTTGATTGGTGACTTTGACACACATACACCTACCTCCTGGAGAGTGTTCTTGATCTGGCCAACTGTTGTGAAGGGTGTTTTCTTCACCAGGGAAAGAATTCTTTGGTCATCCACCACAGTTGTTTTCCGTGGTCTTCCGGGTCTTTTGGTGTTGCTGAGCTCACCGGTGCGTTCCTTCTTTTTAAGAATGTTCCAAACAGTTGTTTTGGCCACGCCTAATGTTTTTGCTATCTCTCTGATGGGTTTGTTTTGTTTTTTCAGCCTAACGATGGCTTGCTTCACTGATAGTGACAGCTCTTTGGATCTCATCTTGAGAGTTGACAGCAACAGATTCCAAATGCAAATAGCACACTTGAAATGAATCTGGACCTTTTATCTGCTCATTGTAATTGGGATAATGAGGAAATAACACACACCTGGCCATGGAACAGCTGAGAAGCCAATTGTCCCATTACCTTTGGTCCCTTAATAAGTGGGAGGCACATATGCAAACTGTTGTAATTCCTACACCGTTCACCTGATTTGGATGTAAATACCCTCAAATTAAAGCTGACAGTCTTCAGTTAAAGCACATCTTGTTCGTTTCATTTCAAATCCATTGTGGTGGTGTATAGAGCCAAAAATGTTAGAATTGTGTCGATGTCCCAATATTTATGGACCTGACTGTATATATATATACAGAGAGAGAAAGAGAGAGAGAGAGAGAGAGAGAGAGGGGGGGGGAGAGGGGGGGGGATAAATATGTATATAGAGGGAGAAGGGAAGGGGGAAAGGGAGAGAATTTTGTTTTCAGTTAGTAGCAAAGATTAAAAAAAAACAGCTTTTCATTATCACCACAATCCATAACGTTTTTCTGAACACAATATAAATAAAAAATACGGATGTATTAAGTTGATTTCATTTTTCACTTTAATAAAATTTCAACATTTGTAAATTGCTGTTTTTGTTTAGTTATTTTCCATAATTGAGTAAAACATTTTATGTTACAAAAAAATGTCATTTAGCACTACCCCTGTTCTGGCTCTCCAATCTAAGCATTGTAAGTGTGATGTCTGTAACTTACAGTTGTGATGAGATAGCGATAACTCCAATCTTAGTTGAATAACACAGGCAGAGACTCGATCCAGATGACACCTTGTAGATCTCGTGAAGTTTATTTCATAAACTGAGAGAATCTTACAACAAGGAACATCGGATAGGTCAAAAGATCATAATGTGATCTGCTTCATGACATGAGGCTTGAAGCTGAAATGCCTTACTGGGAAAATGGGTGGGGCTATCTATACAGCATGAACTAAACCAGAGGAAAGGGAGGAGCAGAGACAAAATACAAAGAACACTTAAAGGCATATGACAGTCATGTGAAACATGACAACCCCTGTAGGAGCCGCTGGAAAGGATGGGTCCCTTGTTCTTTACCTTCACGTTTTCAAGAACCTCCGTCCCTCTAACATACCGGGTTGAGTGTACAAATGCCTCAAAAACAGTAAATTACTGAAAGCGATACTTGGTACCACATAGTAGCTATATCGAGAAATGGGGCACTGAACTGATCAGCAGAGATATACTTAATATATTGTCACTTAACCCCCCTGGCGGTATTCCCGAGTGTAGCTCGGGGTAAAGTTTCAGCACCACAAGCGGTAACCCCGAGCTACACTCAGGAATACACTGCAGCGTTGCTCCGGGATCTCTTCTTCACTTACCTTGTCCTGCGCTCCCGCGATGTCCCTCCTGCAGTGTCCCCTGTAATGTCCTCCGGCCGATGCCGGCATCTGTCTTCCGGGTTCCATTCCCTGCGACGTCAGTACGTATGGGGAACAGAACTGGCGGGAAATTTGAACATTCTAAAAGTGACATTTACTAAAATCACTAAAATCACATAGTAAAACATTCCTGTATCAAACCATTTCACATACATTTTGTCCCAAGTGCTTTGCCCGGCGCCCTGCCTGCATTTTTACTGTTCTTTCTGTCTGGAAACTGAGAAACGTCCATGGCGTCCAAAAAGCGTCCCTTTAGGTCAAAAGCGGTTTTAGACCGGCTAGAGAACAGCGATAGTAAATCAGAACCACTTGCAGAATTGAGTGATAATGATTCGTGGGGGAAATTCCTCATCAGACACTGAAAACGATTCTGCGACTGAGCTCAGTGATGTGCGAACTTGGCGCTATATTTCACATTTCAGTGTTTTTGGTTTGATTATATTATTGAATTAAATGTATTATTATTATTTTTTGTGATTATTTATTATGTTATAATTTATGATTTCATGTTTCAAATTTTATCCTACCCGGGATGTTTACTAGACTCTTGTCCGGACAGATTTCAGTGAGTTATTCCTAAGAATTACAGGCCTACAATAAAAAAACGACGTATTTCCATGCAAAAAAATGTACCGCTTCGAGCACAGAAATACTGACATAATCAGACCGCTAGGGAGGCTACTAAGGTTTATAACCAGGTAAGCGCAAAATAAAACAACAATGTGGGAGACACAGTTCATCATGCCTAGAGACTAAAAGGACTAAGGCAACATTTAACATCCACTCCAGAATAAACAGTTGCAGCACCTTCTGAAACACAGACATTTATATGTGAATAATTCTCCGTGCAACCTACAGTCAACACCTATCAATTCAATCCTAGGTGATACTTTTCAGCAGCCCAAATGTGAAATCCCATTTTGGCAGTTTGTGGGATCCTCCCCCGCTTCTTCAGGACCCTTTAGGCCTCCAATATAAAAATTAAATAAATCTAAAAAAAATATAATGGAGGTCTAGAAGGTCCTAATGAAGACGGGGATCCCATGAAACGCGTTGACCAACATACATCGACCTCACGTATACTTCTTAGCAACGTTTCATGAATAGGTTGAAGTTTATAAAACGAACTCTTGACATGTATAAAGGAATTTTAACACTGTATAGTATCGAAGGATATTTTAAAAAATGTTTTGGGATAAACAATATGTTACATTTTTAATTTGTTTGCTGACAATTAGAAGAATATTTAAAGTGTTACTAAACCCAGGACCCTGCGTTCACTATACGTGGTCTGCTATAGTACACAGAACATCGCAATTCAAATATTTTAGTAAATATAAACTGCTAAATACTTTTTCTCATCAGCAGTATATAGCAGTCTTGTGACTTCTATCAGTGTCCAGCAGAGCACTGGTTAAACCTTGTAGGAGGAATTTTCATTCTCCCTTGATTGTCCCTCTGTCTGGACAGTACTGATTGGCTCTGTGCTGATCACATGCACTCTAATAACTATCTAGCAACACACACCAAACTGAGCATGTACAGCTTACCCCTAAGGTTCTCTTCTATCAGGAAATGGATTGGGGACAGTAGAAGAAGGGGGGGGATCAGAGCAGATAGGATCAAAGAAGCCTTTTTACACAATGCAGAGGATTAACCTCTTAGGTTCCATAGTGAGTATAACAAGCACGCTTTACTGCATATACAGACTGATTGTACTGTTGTGGGTTTAGTAACACTTTAAAAAACCGAATATATATATATATATTGCTCAAAAAAATTAAAGGAACACTTTGAAACCACATCAGAACTCAATGGGGAGAAATCTCCTGCTGGATATGTATACTGATATGGACGGGGTGATGTGTGAGGAACGTAAGGACGCCCCATCGTTTGATGGAAATGAAAATGATCGGCCTACAGAGGACTGAATTGAAAGACACCCCGAAAAGCAACGTGTGAAAAAATGATGTAGCAGGCGAGTCCATTTTGTTGAAATTTCATTGCAGGAACTCAGAATGGCCCTCAGTAGTTTGTATGGCCCCCACGTGCTTGCGTCTTTTCTTGTTGATCGCACTCCCCTTAAATAGATGGATATAATTTTGGCTCTGCACGGTTATTCCTTTACGGTAAAACACCAACTAGATTTGAATCTGGGCAAACATTTTCTTGGCCCACCCATCGTGCAATTTCGCTCCACACCCCAATATCCCAAGAAAAGAAACAAACCCACACATAGACTTATCTAAAAAAAACTTTAATAGAATAAACATAAAGAACTGGTCCACACTCACTGATTGGTCCAGGTTCACTGATTGGTTCCTAGAGGTTACTGCACATCATTACTGCTCACTGATTGGTTGTTAGAGGTTACTTCACATCATTACTGCTCACTGATTGGTTTCTAGAGGTTACTGCACATCATTACCGCTCACCAATTGGTTGCTAGAGGTTACCGCATATTATTATTGCTTACTGATTGGTTGCTAGAGTAAGTGAGCACAGGACAGGAGATGTCAGAGACTCTGCAGTACTTTGTCTATGCAGTGATCAGTAAAACGTTGCCAATGTCAGGTGTCGGGCTCCTGGCAGTCTATGGGGAGAAGGACCTACTTGGACAGTCAGGCTCATAATCTGCTCTCTGAGGTCTGGGGCTCCCAGCACTCCCACTCTGATCTCAGTTCCTACTGCAGCCTCTCCCCCCCCGACCCAGCATGGGGCTGGGTCAGAGAGTCAGTGGAGATCCCAGCCCCATACCCTCCCTGCTGGCTGGGGAATACAGCTCTGCCTCCCATGTACCTGGTGTGCTCTGCAGTGCCAACATATGGCCCCAATTTTTGAGCAGCTCAAGGGGCAGCTGCTTTGGACCCCACAATAATGACTGGGGCTGATGCCTCTTTGTCCCATATTAAAGCAGACCTTGATTTTACCTTTTCCGTGCTTGTGATTAGATAATCCACACGGGACAAAATATTGTCCTTTATATAGGAGTAAATACTTTAATAAATCTGAGATACGCCAACATAGAGTTAAACTCAGAGGCATTGTTGTTCTTCTGTGGTTTCAACAGATTTATCCCGTGGAACCAGTTCCTGACCACAAAGTAGGCCAATATAAATAATAATAAAAAATCCTTCTAGTTTTCCATCATTGCCTAAGACTATAACTATTATTACAACCTGGAGAACCTGCAGACGTTCATGATGTCATTTCTTTTTGTGATTCCTGGTGTGCTTTTGGCTTTGGTGTTATCTGGTAAATGATGTGCAAATATTTAATAAATATTTTACGCGCACTATTGAATGGACACATAAATGTTGTTTATTCTAGACTTCATGTTTTTCTAAAATAAAAAGCAACTACTTTACAAAATCAGCCATAACAGCCAGCATTTTATATATATATATATATATATATATATTGTAAAGCGCTGAGCAAACTGTTGGCACTATATAAATCTTGTATAATAATAATATATATATATATATATCAGCATTAATGTTTTATGACACATACTGTATGTACTGTATGTGTTGAAATCTTGTTGAGCAAGTGCCTATCTATTTCTGGTTTTGGTATTCTGTACCATTGTTGATATTTGGAGGTGGAGGAGATTGTGACTTGTTCTTGCATATACCGTATTGGGCTGGATTATTGAAATAGAACTTTGTGTTTACTACCTGTGATTTTAAAAGGGACGGGAGGCCCGTATTGCACCACTGAACTCTTATTAGCAACATTAGTTTTGCTCAGTACTTACAGTAGATACGGTGTTATGAGGCAGTATAAACTATCATTAGTAATTGACAAGTACACAGCTTTGGGCGCTGCACATGCAATAGAAAAAAATAAAATAGAACAGAAAAGAATAGAATAGAAAAAATAAACTAGAACAGAAAAGAATATAATCGAAAACATAAAATAGAACAGAAAAGAATAGAATAGAAAAAATATAACAGAACAGAAAAGAATAGAATAGAAAAAATAAAATAGAACAGAAAAGAATAAAATAGTAAAAATAAAATAGAACAGAAAATAATAGAATAAAAAAATAAAATAGAATATAACCATCTTCTGAAATTCAAATTTTGAATAAAATATAACCAGCTATTCGTCACAATGAATTTGGATTAATTCAATATCCTTTATTCAAATTTGATTTGAATACTTCAAAACCATTGGAAAAAATTTCAAATCCAGTCAAAATTGAATAAACAAAACTAAACGAATAGAACAGAAAAGAATAGAATAGAAAAAAATAAAATAGAACAGAAAAGAATAAAATAGAAAAAATAAAATAAAACAGAAAAGAATAGAATATAAAAAATAAAATAGAATATAACCATCTTTCTAAATTCAAATTCCTAAATTTTGAATTCCAAATAAAATAGAACCAGCTATTTGTCACAATGAATTGGGATCGATTCAATATCCTTTGTTCAAATTTGATTTGAATCCTTCAAAACCATTGGAAAAAATTAAAATCCAGTCGAAATCAAATAAACAAAACTAAACAAATTTTGTTACAAATGCAACAAAACAAAATGTGTAACTTAACAAATCAATACAAAACAAAACAATTTTTGTCCTGCACATGTCTAAATTTTATACTTTTACTCTAGACTTAAAGCAAAACTAAAGCCAATAATTTAAATGTTTCACAAAAAAGGTAACTGTCTCAGTTATTGGTGCTCTCGACCAGGGACGGACTGACAACTCATGGGGCCCCCGGGCAATAAGGGATCATGGGGCCCCTGTGTCCTTGCCCAAACTCAAAAAAGCTTATGAAAAAGGTACCAGGGGCATCTCATGGGGCCCCCTACTGATCCCGGGCCCTTGGTCAGTGCCCGAGTTTCCAAATGGTCAGTCCGCCCCTGCTCTCGACTGAATGGTCAAGCCGTATGAATAGCTGGTTTCCTAACAGATCACATTTTGCAGCCACGTGGCAACTGCAGATCAACCGAGGATAAGATGGCAGCTTCCTTGGCTGTAAAGGACAGGAGGGTTTAGTACTGCTTTAATGAGTAATAAAAACCTTGTGGTGCGAATGTATGTGTGTATGTGGTTGGAAGGGGGAGGGGCACTGCAAGAATAGTTAAATTTGGAAGATTTTATCACAAACAATGGCGTTCTGGAAACGGCCTGGAATTTCTACATGGGAAGTAAATATGGGAAGTAATTATATGAAACATACATTCTTTGAGTATGTTTGTTTGAGAGGGGCGTTATCCTTAAAAATTTTCCCCATTTAATACTAATAAATTTACCATAACAGAAAATATTACTAAATATTAAGCAATTTGGGGGTAGCAGTAATGGCATCAATTCTTTCAATGACGGGAAAAATGATTGGTAAATACTTCAATAACTTTGAGATACACTGGCACAGAGTTAATCAAACTCAGAGACGTCATCGATACTTGGTAAGGTCTTTATTGTTCTTTTGTGGTTCCAACAAATTTATCGCATGTAACCATTTCCTTCAATTAAAATTCCCATGACCACAAAGCGAGGCGGTATAAATACCAAGCATCCTTGAAGTTTTCCGGTAGTGCCCAATGCTAGATCTACTTTACTTCGACCTGGAGAACCGGTGGACTTTCATAATGTCCTTTCTTTTGGGTGTTCTTTTGTCTTTGGTACCCTCTGGTAAGTGCTCTTCAAATCTTTAAGAAATATATTATTATTGTGTTGTTGAATTGCTTCACATTTTTTTTAGTTAGAAGCAGAATATCTTTTTAATATATTTTGCTCCATGCTTTTTGGCCTTGTTGGGAAAGTTTGGAGCTTTTTACTATGCAAATCAGCCTAAAGGCGGAACGGGTATGATATAACTGGATATACTGGGGTAGGGGGCTCCAGTGGATGGGAGAGATTCTAGAGAAGCAGAACTACAATGTATCTGAGCACCACAAACTGAAAGCGCTATTTAATTTGTTTTTAATATTAAAATCAAACTCCCCCATCCTTCCATGTCTCCATGCTTTATTTTGTTTCGTTTTGTTGAAGGATCACTTAGAAAACTGCCACCCCCTAGCATTTCTGGCTGTGGCCATCTTGAGTAAGGGCAGATGATTACTGTAGCATTTTCTTTCTAGAATCCATCTGTCCTTAGCTCAAGCATACATGCAGGAGGGTGTTCTTAACTGAGAAAACCCCTTATTGGGAAAGTTTGGAGCTTTTTACCATGCAAATCAGCCTAAAGGCGGAACAGGTATGATCAGGGGCACACTGACCATTTGGAAACTCGGGCACTTCCCGAGGGCCCGGGGTCAGTAGGGGGCCCCATGATATGCCCCTGGTACCTTTTTCATAGGCTTTTTTGAGTTTGGGCAAGGATACAGGGGCCCCATGATCCCCTATTGCCCGGGGGCCCCATAAGTTGTCAGTCCGCCCCTGGGTATGATATAACTGGATATACTGGGGTAGGGGGCTCCAGTGGATGGGAGAGATTCTAGAGAAGTAGAACTACAATGTATCTGAGCACCACAAACCAAAAGAGCTATTTAATTCATTTTTAATATTTAAAGCAAACTCCCCCATCCTTCCATGTCTCCATGCTTTATTTTGTTTCATTTTGTTAAAGGATCACTTAGAAAAATGCCACCCCCTAGAATTTCTGGCTGTGGCCATCTTGAGTAAGGGCAGATGATTTATGTAGCATTTGCTTTCTAGAATCCATCTGCCCTTAGCTCAGGCATCCATGCAGAAGGGTGTTCTTAGCTGAGAAAACCCCTTCATGGGAAAGTTTGGAGCTTTTTACTATGCAAATCAGCCTAAAGGCAGAACGGGTATGATATAACTGGATATACTGGGGTAGGGGCAGGGGCGGACTGACAACTCATGGGGCCCCCGGGATATAGGGGATCATGGGGCCCCTGTGTCTTTGCCCACACTCAAAGCACACCCAAAAAAGCCTATAAAAATGTAACAGGGGCTTTCATGGGGCCCCCTACTGACCCCGGGCCCTTGGGCAGTGCCCTAGTGCTCGAATGGTCAGTCCGCCCCTGAGTAGGGGGCTCCAGTGGATGGGAGAGATTCTAGAGAAGCAGAACTACAATGTATCTGAGCACCCCAAACCGAAAGCGCTGTTTAATTCATTTTTAATATTAAAAGAAAACTCCCCCATCCTTCCATGTCTCCATGCTTTATTTTGCTTCATTTTGTTGAAGGATCACTTGGAAAAATGCCCCCCGCCTAGCATTTCTGGCTGTGGCCATCTTGAGTAAGGGCAGATGATTCATGTAGCATTTGCTTTCTAGAATCCATCTGCCCTTAGCTCAGGGATACATGCAGGTGGCTGTTCTTAGCTGAAAAAACCCCTCCCACCATCGTCCCCTCCTGTAGACATTTGGGATGTATGACATTATTTGTCTAGGCATGGAAACTAGAAAGTAACTAAAGTAACATAAAAAACTGTTGAAAACAAGTAAATATAATATACTTTCCTGTCTATTTACTAATGCTAGAAGTATAAGGATTAAAAATACTCATTGCTGATTGAGAGAGTGAAGTTCCACTTTAAGGCAAGTGTCTTGGGAGGAGTGGAGAGGAGTATTTGGGTGATTTTCCAAGAAGAGGTTGGCGATGTTGCTGGGGGCAGTGGATGGCTTTGTATGTTGTGGTTACTATTTTAAATCTTGGGCTAGTGGAAACCAGTGAAGGGATTGGCAGAGAGGGGCTGCAGACCCGGATCGGTTAGTGAGGTTAATAAGTCTACCAGCAGCATTCATAATAGACTGAAGTGACCATTGAGGAAGGCCAGTGAGGAGGGATTTGTAGCAGTCAAGAAAGGAGACAACCAGGAACTTGATGGTTTATTCCACCCAAAGTGAATTTTTACACTATAAGTGGGCACATGTGACCTATTTGATCCGCGATCATCTTTTTTGGGGGTATTCTGGCATCAAAATATATCCTGCCTAGCCAAGGAATGTCTCTTATAGTATGAATGGGTATTGCATTCTCCTAAACCCCAAATAATTGAACAGTCCACAATGAAACATATTTGCAGGGCTTACAGGTGGATAGTATAGGAACTCAAGAGCAAAGATATTGTTGCTTAGGTACCTAGTAGTTGTAAATAAACCAAAGGATAAATTATCCCCAACTCTTAAAAAACTGGTAGTCCAGTGAGGAGGGAGTTGCTGAAGCCAAGAAGGGAGATAACCAGGGACTTGATGGTTTATGCCGCCAAAAATTAATTTTTACACAATAAGTGGTCACTTGTGACCTAGATGATCCACTATCAACTTTTTTGTGGGTATTCCGGCATCAAAATATCCCCAGCTGATGTATCTGGCTCTGCCTAGCCAGGGAATCTTATATCTCCTACAGTATGGAGAGTTTTGCATTCTCTATAATGCTAAATAATTAAACAATCCATGATGAAACATATTTGCAATGGGGTTACAGGTGGATAGTATAGGAACACAAGAGCAAAGATATTGTTGCTTAGGTACCTAGAAGTTATAAGTAAACCAATCGTTAAGTTAAACCCAATTCTTAAAAGACTGGTATTCCAGTGAGGAGGGATTTGCTGCAGCCAAGAAGGGAGATGACTAGGGAGTTGATGGTTTATTCCACCTAAAATTAATTTTTACACAATAAGTGGTCACTTGTGACCTAGATGATCCACTATCATCTTTTTTTGGAGTATTCCGGCATCAAAATATCCCCAGTTGAAGTATCTGTCTCTTATCTTATGTCTCCTACGGTATGGAGGGTAATGCATTCTCTATAATGCCAAATAATGACATATGATGAAACATATTTGCAGGGCTTGCAGGTGGATAGTATAGGAACTCAAAAGCAAAGATATTGTTGCTTACATTCCTAGAACTTATAAATGAACCAAAGGGTAAGTTAACCCCAATTCTTAAAAAAACTGGTAGGCCAGTGAGGTAAGCCAGTGACAAGGGATTTGCTGCAACCAAGAAGGGAGATAACCAGGGACTTGATGGTTTATTCCACCTAAAATTAATTTTGACACAATAAGTGGTCATTTGTGACCTAGATGATCCACTATCATCTTTTTTTGGAGTATTCCGGCACCAAAATATCCCAAGTTGAAGTATCTTGCTCTTATCTTATGTCTCCTACGGTATGGAGGGTAATGCATTCTCTATAATGCCAAATAATTACATATGATGAAACATGAAACATATTTGCAGTGCTTACAGGTGGATAGTATAGAAACCCAGAAGCAAAGATATTGTTGTTTAGGTACCTAGACGTTCTAAATAAACCAAAGGGTAAGTTGACCCCAATTCTTAAAAAACTGGTAAGCCAGTGAGGAGGGAGTCACTGCAACCAAGAAGGGAGATAACCAAGGACTTGATGGTTTATTCCACCTAAAATGAATATTTATACAATAAGTGGTCAGTTGTGACCTAGATGATCCATTGTAATCTTTTTTTGGAGTATTCCGGGATCAAAATATCCCCAGTTGGAGTATCTGGCTCTTATCTTATGTCTCCTACAGTATGGAGGGTAATGCATTCTCTATAATGCCAAATAATTACATACGATGAAACATATTTGCAATGGGCTTACAAGTGGATAGTATAGGAGCTCAAGAGCAAAGATATTGTTGCTTAGGTACCTAGAAGTTCTAAATAAACCAAAGGGTAAGTTAAATCCAATTCTTAAAAAACTGGTAAGCCAGTGAGGTAAGCCAGTGACAAGGGATTTGCTGCAACCAAGAAGGGAGATAACCAGGGACTTGATGGTTTATTCCACCTAAAATTAATTTTGACACAATAAGTGGTCATTTGTGACCTAGATGATCCACTATCATCTTTTTTTGGAGTATTCCGGCATCAAAATATCCCTAATTGAAGTATCTGGCTCTTATCTTATGTCTCCTACGGTATGGAGGGTAATGGATTCTCTATAATGCCAAATAATTACATGTGATGAAACATGAAACATATTTGCAGGGCTCACAGCTGGATAGTATAGGAGCTCAAGAGCAAAGATATTGTTACTTAGGTACTTAGAAGTTCTAAATAAACCAAAGGGTAAGTTAACTCCAATTCTTAAAAAACTGGTAGTCCAGTGAGGAGGGATTTGCTGAAGACAAGAAGAAAGATAGCCAGGCATTTGATGGTTTATTCTACCTAAAATTAATTTGTACACAATAAGTGGTCACTTGTGACCTAGATGATCCACTATCATCTTTTTTTGGAGTATTCCGGGATCAAAATATCCCCAGTTGGAGTATCTGGCTCTTATCTTATGTCTCCTACGGTATGGAGGGTAATGGATTTTCTATAATGCCAAATAATTAAACATTCTTTGACCAGTGCTTAGTGTTTGACACTATTTCACTCTCTGTAGGGTACTCACTTTCCTGTATGGAGTGCACCTCTACATCAACAACCTCATGCGGAGGTCGCAGTGTCATTTGCCCCTCTGGCAATCTGTGCGGAGCCGCATATATATCAACCACTGAAGGTAAGGTCATACTTAGAAATAATTAAATGAAAATTATTCAGTTCTTCAACTATCCATAGAATTTGGTAGTTTACCGTTCAGGATAATATCTGCATGGAATTTGTATGATCTACCTGTGCTAGCATGGGTTTCCTCCAGGCACTTCAGTTTTCTCCCACACTTGAAAGACATGCTGGTAGGTTAATAGGCTCCTGTCTAAATTGGCCCTAGTATGTGTATGTATGCATGTGAGATAAGGACCTTCAAGGGTGGACTGATCATTTGGAAACTCGGGCACTGCCCGAGGGCCCGGGGTCAGTAGGGGGCCCCCTGAGATGCCCCTGGTACCTTTTTCATAGGCTTTTTTGAGTTTGGGCAAGGACACAGGGGCCCAGGGGCGGACTAACAACTCATGGGGCCCCCGGGCAATAGGGGATCATGGGTCCCCTGTGTCCTTGCCCAAACTCAAAAAAGCCTATGAAAAAGGTACCAGGGGCATCTTATGGGGCCCCCTACTGACCCTGGGCCCTCGAGCAGCGCCCCAGTTTCTAAATGGTCAGTCTGCCCCTGCAGGGGCCCCATGATCCCCTATTGCCGGGGGGGCCCCATGGGTTGTCAGTCAGACCCTGGGGATCTTATATTGTAAGCTCTTTGAGGTCAGGGACTGATGTGAATGTACAGTATGTAAAGCACTACATAAATGGTCAGTGCAATATAAATTCCTGAAATAAATACATAGACACAATTGTTATATGTAATTATCCCACTAAGACTCATAATCACGTATGATGTAAACATTTAGTATATTTCAGTCGTTTAATATTTAAAAATCCCATTTTTTTCTAAATTACATATTGGGACAATAGGATAAACCAAGCTAAATTAGCAAAATGTTAATCTTAATATTCCATATTTCATTGGTGCCTAGATGCCCAGGACAAATTTAACAATGTCAAGATGTAGCGGTTAACATGACAATATTATGACTAATTTGCATATAACACTTTTATTTGGTGATAATTGTGCAAAAATGTAAAAAAAAATCTGCTTTCAGTTATTTTTATTATTATTATTATTATTATCAATATCATAATGTCATTGTATCTGACAATTTGGAGACACTTTCTCTTTGCCATTAATGAGCAAAAAAAAAAAAAATTTAAAAATTGAAATACAGCCTATAGGACCTCAAAAATGATCTGAGCTTTTTTTTATTTTATTAGCAGAAAATAATACAGTTTGTTTTCCGATAGGTAGCATGAGCTGGACCGTCTATGCCATGTTATGTACAAACGTAAGCCAGTGTGAGAAGAGTGGAAGTGCCAGCCTTCCCTTTGGAAAGATGAAGATAGCTACATCGTGTTGTACCACCGATCACTGCATTCCAATGTTACCCTCCTGTAAGACCCTCCTACTGCTTTTTTATTTGCTGTAAATTTTATTGCAGTACAGATGTCTGTACCCACATGGAAGAAAAATATATTTAAAATATATTTGAAAAATATTCTTCCCAAATATATTGACATATATTTGAAATACTACAATTTTGGCCGTATTCAATATATTTAAAAATATATTTTAATAAGAAAAAAAAAAAAAAAAATATATATATATATATATATATATATATATATACATATATTTATATCAGGAGCGGACTGACAACTCATGGGGCCCCCGGGCAATAGGGGATCATGGGGCCCCTGTGTCCTTGCCCAAACTCAAAAAAACCTATAAAAAAGGTACCTCATAGGACCCCTACTGACCCCGGGCCCTTGGGCAGTGCCCGAGTTTCCAAATGGTCAGTCCACCCCTGATGTATATATATATATATGTAAATATATGTATATCGATAAACATGTGTGGGACTTTTTCACTGTCTGGACTGATTATATATTGGAAATTGTATCTTGTGTATCCTACAAAACAACCAATTGTGTCACAACCAATGTACTGTAATGGTCACCTCAATACGAGTGATCATGGAATATAGCCTGGTGTAGCACAGGGGCCAATGATCCCCTATTGAGGGCCCGGGGTCAGTAGGGGGCCTCATGAGATGCCCCTGGTACCTTTTTCATAGGCTTTTTTGAGTTTGGGCAAGGACACAGGGGCCCAATGATCCCCTATTGAGGGCCCGGGGTCAGTAGGGGGCCCCATGAGATGCCCCTGGTACCTTTTTCATAGGCTTTTTTGAGTTTGGGCAAGGACACAGGGGCCCAATTATCCCCTATTGAGGGCCCGGGGTCAGTAGGGAGCCCCATGAGATGCCCCTGGTACCTTTTTCATAGGCTTTTTTGAGTTTGGGCAAGGACACAAGGGCCCAATGATCCCCTATTGAGGGCCCGGGGTCAGTAGGGGGCTCCATGAGATGCCCCTGGTACCTTTTTCATAGGCTTTTTTGAGTTTGGGCAAGGACACAGGGGCCCCATGATCCCCTATTGAGGGCCCGAGGTCAGTAGGGGGCCTCATGAGATGCCCCTGGTACCTTTTTCATAGGCTTTTTTGAGTTTGGGCAAGGACACAAGGGCACCATGATCCCCTATTGAGGGCCCGAGGTCAGTTGGGGGCCCCATGAGATGCCCCTCGTATCTTTTTCATAGGCTTTTTTGAGTTTTGGCAAGGACACAGGGGCCCCATGATCCCCTATTGCGGGCCCGGGGTCAGTAGGGGGCCCCATGAGATGCCCCTGGTACCTTTTTCATAGGTTTGTTTGAGTTTGGGCAAGGACACAGGGGCCCCATGATCCCCTATTGCCCGGGGGGGCCCCATGAGTTGTCAGTCCGCCCCTGGTTTAGCATCACCTATAGCAGTCCCAGTTCCTAGTCAAGCAAGCAAGTGATGTCACCAGTGTGACACTGAACTTGTTCTGGTGACAGTATGTAAAAAAAATGTAATATATACTTTTTTTTTTACAATTTTTTTTTGTACATACTGTCACCAGAGCAGTGCGATGTCACCGTACTGACCACAGTAAGGACATACAGCTGCCTTTTCAACTGACACTTTATTCTTCATTTTTCCATTTTTCTGCCTTTTTTAGCTCGTTGTCAGAATCATAACAAGGAAAGTTGCTTTAAATTGGAAAATTGGATCCACACTGACGTTTTCTTTTGAAAATTTACGCTTTGGTTTTTTTTTCTGCTAAGCTGCAAGCAATTATCTCTGCTTTGTCCTGTGCATAAACCTTCTTTACCGAAACCAGTTCCTGACAATTGTGGAACAGGAGACGGGGAGTCCGCCAGGTTTCACTATTTGCGCAGAAGCTTCTAAATGTTTGGGAAACTTTTAATTAAAACAAAGTCAGGGCTCATGTACACTGCAGCTGATAAACTCACATTTAGGAGCTGTTCTGTGTTTTTTTCAGCAGCCCCTGAACTCTCCCTAATGTTTTCCTGTGTGTCCATGTACAAATCGTCCTTTACAGTCGTTTACAGGCATTTGAATTTACAGTCGTTTTTTTGAACGCACCAAACTTGGGTTCAGCAGTCAATTTTATCAGCGTTCAAACGCAAAAGGCTTGTAAACGCGGCTAAACGCGGCAAATCGCGTTTATAAGTGTTTTTGCGTTTGAAATTTTTTTTTAACTCTTCCAGTTCACTATGCTTTCCAGAGGCTTTTTTCATCATGAAAAATGCATGCAAAGCGTTGTAAAGGTGCTCAGATGGACAAAACACTGAACACGGGATGTTCCCACCAAGCTTCTCACACATTGTAATGACCAATTCACACCTCACACCTCTCCCACCCTTGGAAACAAAAGATATGTTAATGACCATTCACACCTCACACCTCTCCCACCCTTGGAAACAAAAGATATGTTAATGACCATTCACACCTCAGACCTCTCCCATCCTTGGAAACAAAAGATATGTTAATGACCAATTCACACCTCAGACCTCTCCCACCCTTGGAAACAAAAGATATGTTAATGACCAATTCACACCTCAGACCTCTCCCACCCTTGGAAACAAAAGATATGTTAATGACCAATTCACACCTCAGACCTCTCCCGCCCTTGGAAACAAAAGATATGTTAATGACCATTCACACCTCCCACCTCTCCCACCCTTGGAAACAAAAGATATGTTAATGACCATTCACACCTCAGACCTCTCCCATCCTTGGAAACAAAAGATATGTTAATGACCAATTCACACCTCAGACCTCTCCCACCCTTGGAAACAAAAGATATGTTAATGACCAATTCACACCTCACACCTCTCCCGCCCTTGGAAACAAAAGATATGTTAATGACCAATTCACACCTCAGACCTCTCCCACCCCTGGAAACAAAAAATATGTTAATGACCAATTCACACCTCAGACCTCTCCCACCCTTGGAAACAAAAGATATGTTAATGACCATTCACACCTCAGACCTCTCTCACCCTTGGAAACAAAAGATATGTTAATGACCAATTCACACCTCAGACCTCTCCCACCCTTGGAAACAAAAAATATGTTAATGACCATTCACACCTCAGACCTCTCCCGCCCTTGGAAACAAAAGATATGTTAATGACCATTCACACCTCACACCTCTCCCACCCTTGGAAACAAAAGATATGTTAATGACCATTCACACCTCAGACCTCTCCCATCCTTGGAAACAAAAGATATGTTAATGACCAATTCACACCTCAGACCTCTCCCACCCTTGGAAACAAAAGATATGTTAATGACCAATTCACACCTCACACCTCTCCCGCCCTTGGAAACAAAAGATATGTTAATGACCAATTCACACCTCAGACCTCTCCCACCCCTGGAAACAAAAAATATGTTAATGACCAATTCACACCTCAGACCTCTCCCACCCTTGGAAACAAAAGATATGTTAATGAGCATTCACACCTCAGACCTCTCTCACCCCTGGAAACAAAAGATATGTTAATGACCATTCACACCTCAGACCTCTCCCACCCTTGGAAACAAAAAATATGTTAATGACCATTCACACCTCAGACCTCTCCCACCCTTGGAAACAAAAGATATGTTAATGACTCATTCACACCTCAGACCTCTCCCACCCTTGGAAACAAAAGATATGTTAATGACCATTCACACCTCAAATTCCTCATGAAGACCCCCTGCGAGGTGACCTTAATGACTCCCTCCACCAGACAAACAAACAAACAACATTTTCCAGCAGTCAGTTTCCATTGTTCGGAAGTGTCCCGTGTACATGGGGCCTAAACTTTGCTACGTGTCGCTGCTGGTATGTTCTTCCCGGAAATGTGCTCAGATTTTGCTTCAACTGTGTAAATGTTCAACAGATCAGCTGCCAAAGAATGTCATTGTTTATAGATCTTTCTCAGTATTAATAATGAGAATTGTACTGACTCCAAGCCTAGTATGCAAAATGAAATTCATTTTTAACTATTAGTTGGAGTCTTTGTCCTTTGACCCACATTTTTTAGAGCACCTACCTACCCACTTGTCCTCCATAGGATCCCCCCTTCCTGACCAAGCCATTTTTTGCATTACAGTGTAGCGTTACTTTAATTGACAATTGCGCAGTCATGCGACGCTGCACCCAAATGAAATGTATGTCTTTTTTTCCCACAAATAGAGCTTTCTTTTGATGGTATTTGATGGCCTGTGCATTTTTTATTATTTGCGCTATAAAGAAAAACCTGACAATTTTGAGGAAAAAAAATATATTTTTGACTTTTTGCTATTAAACATGTTCAGTAAAAATTTTTTTAAAAAATGGTATTTGATCGTGTCTGCAGTTTTTACTAAGAAGACTGACCGTTTTGAGAAAAAATAAATATTTTCCATTTTGAGAAAAAACAATATTTTTTATTTTCTGCCAGTAAAAAAAAAAAAAAATCAAAGCTCTTCATAAATTTAGATCAAAATGTATTCTGCTACATATTTTTGGTAAAAAAAAAATCCCAATCAGTGTATATTGATTAATTTGCGCAGCGTGAGAAAAGTACTGCCGATAACCGGCAATTGTCTAAGGACGGATTGGCACCAATCATCAGGGCACTGATGATCAGTGTCCTGATGATCAGTACCCAGCAGTGCCGCCCACCAGTGCCGCTCACCTGTGTCCAGCAGTGCCACCCACATGTGCCACCTGTCAGTGCCCGGCAGTGCCACCCACCTGTGCCCATCAGTTCCCAGCAGTGCCACCCAGCTGTGCCCAGCAGTGCCACCCATAAGTGCCACCCATCAGTGCCCAGCAGTGCCACCACCTGTGCCCATCAGTTCCCAGCAGTGCCACTCAACTGTGCCCAACAGTGCCACCCATCAATGCCACCCGTCAGTGCCCAGCAGTGCCGTCAGTCAGTGCCACCCATCAGTGCCCATCAGTGCTGCCCATCAGTGCCACCTATCAGTGCTCATTGTTGCATATCAGTGCAGCATCATCAGTGCCGCCTCATCAGTGACAACTCATCAGTGCCGCATATCATTGCCACCTATCAGTGCTGCCTATCAGTGCCCATCAGTGCTGCCTATCAGTGCCCATCAGTGCTGCCTATCAGTGCAGCCTCATCAATGCACATCAGTGAAGAAGAAAAATGACCCGTTTGCAAAATTGTATAATAGAAACAAAGAAAAACTTTTTTAAAATTTTTTGCTCTTTCTTTGTTTAATTTTTTTTTGTACATACTGTCACCAGAGCAGTGCGATGTCACCGTACTGACCACAGTAAGGACATACAGCTGCCTTTTCAACTGACACTTTATTCTTCATTTTTCCATTGTTTTGCCTTTTTTAGCTCGTTGTCAGAATCATTACAAGGAAAGTTGCTTTAAATTGGAAAATTGGATCCACACTGACGTTTTCTTTTGAAAATTTACGCTTTTGTTTTTTTTTCTGCTAAGCTGCAAGCAATTATCTCTGCTTTGTCCTGTGCATAAACCTTCTTTACCGAAACCAGTTCCTGACAATTGTGGAACAGGAGACGGGGAGTCCGCCAGGTTTCACTATTTGCGCAGAAGCTTCTAAATGTTTGGGAAACTTTTAATTAAAACAAAGTCAGGGCTCATGTACACTGCAGCTGATAAACTCACATTTAGGAGCTGTTCTGTGTTTTTTTCAGCAGCCCCTGAACTCTCTCTAATGTTTTCCTGTGTGTCCATGTACAAATCGTCCTTTACAGTCGTTTACAGGCATTTGAATTTACAGTCGTTTTTTTGAACGCACCAAACTTGGGTTCAGCAGTCAATTTTATCAGCGTTCAAACGCAAAAGGCTTGTAAACGCGGCTAAACGCGGCAAATCGCGTTTATAAGTGTTTTTGCGTTTGAAATTTTTTTTAACTCTTCCAGTTCACTATGCTTTCCAGAGGCTTTTTTCATCATGAAAAATGCATGCAAAGCGTTGTAAAGGTGCTCAGATGGACAAAACACTGAACACGGGATGTTCCCACCAAGCTTCTCACACATTGTAATGACCAATTCACACCTCACACCTCTCCCACCCTTGGAAACAAAAGATATGTTAATGACCATTCACACCTCAGACCTCTCCCATCCTTGGAAACAAAAGATATGTTAATGACCAATTCACACCTCAGACCTCTCCCACCCTTGGAAACAAAAGATATGTTAATGACCAATTCACACCTCAGACCTCTCCCACCCTTGGAAACAAAAGATATGTTAATGACCAATTCACACCTCAGACCTCTCCCGCCCTTGGAAACAAAAGATATGTTAATGACCATTCACACCTCACACCTCTCCCACCCTTGGAAACAAAAGATATGTTAATGACCATTCACACCTCAGACCTCTCCCATCCTTGGAAACAAAAGATATGTTAATGACCAATCACACCTCAGACCTCTCCCACCCTTGGAAACAAAAAATATGTTAATGCCCATTCACACCTCAGACCTCTCCCACCCTTGGAAACAAAAGATATGTTAATGACCATTCACACCTCAGACCTCTCCCACCCTTGGAAACAAAAGATATGTTAATGACCATTCACACCTCAAATTCCTCATGAAGACCCCCTGCGAGGTGACCTTAATGACTCCCTCCACCAGACAAACAAACAAACAAACAAAAGAAATGTTAATGATCAACTCACACCTAGCTAATCTCAACACATACTGCTTTCTCTGCTTCTACTCTCTGTATTTCTCTGAAACAGTCTGAAATAGTTATTAATTTACCACTTTTCAGTGCATTCTGGGTATTTGAGAGGTTCTCCTGTGCTTATCTTTAAAAAAACACTTCTAAATGCAAATGCACATAAACGCGCATAAACGCATTATGCAAATGCAGCTAAACAGACCTTTTTTTACCTACATTTTCCAGCAGTCAGTTTCCATTGTTCGGAAGTGTCCCGTGTACATGGGGCCTAAACTTTGCTACGTGTCGCTGCTGGTATGTTCTTCCCGGAAATGTGCTCAGATTTTGCTTCAACTGTGTAAATGTTCAACAGATCAGCTGCCAAAGAATGTCATTGTTTATAGATCTTTCTCAGTATTAATAATGAGAATTGTACTGACTCCAAGCCTAGTATGCAAAATGAAATTCATTTTTAACTATTAGTTGGAGTCTTTGTCCTTTGACCCACATTTTTTAGAGCACCTACCTACCCACTTGTCCTCCATAGGATCCCCCCTTCCTGACCAAGCCATTTTTTGCATTACAGTGTAGCGTTACTTTAATTGACAATTGCGCAGTCATGCGACGCTGCACACAAATGAAATGTATGTCTTTTTTTCCCACAAATAGAGCTTTCTTTTGATGGTATTTGATGGCCTGTGCATTTTTTATTATTTGCGCTATAAAGAAAAACCCGACAATTTTGAGGAAAAAAAATATATTTTTGACTTTTTGCTATTAAACATGTTCAGTAAAAATTTTTTTAAAAAATGGTATTTGATCGTGTCTGCAGTTTTTACTAAGAAGACTGAACGTTTTGAGAAAAAATAAATATTTTCCATTTTGAGAAAAAACAATATTTTTTATTTTCTGCCAGTAAAAAAGAAAAAAAAAATCAAAGCTCTTCATAAATTTAGATCAAAATGTATTCTGCTACATATTTTTGGTAAAAAAAAAATCCCAATCAGTGTATATTGATTAATTTGCACAGCGTGAGAAAAGTACTGCCGATAACCGGCAATTGTCTAAGGACGGATTGGCACCGATCATCAGGGCACTGATGATCAGTGTCCTGATGATCAGTACCCAGCAGTGCCGCCCACCAGTGCCGCTCACCTGTGTCCAGCAGTGCCACCCACATGTGCCACCTGTCAGTGCCCGGCAGTGCCACCCACCTGTGCCCATCAGTTCCCAGCAGTGCCACCCAGCTGTGCCCAGCAGTGCCACCCATAAGTGCCACCCATCAGTGCCCAGCAGTGCCACCACCTGTGCCCATCAGTTCCCAGCAGTGCCACTCAACTGTGCCCAACAGTGCCACCCATCAATGCCACCCGTCAGTGCCCAGCAGTGCCGTCAGTCAGTGCCACCCATCAGTGCCCATCAGTGCTGCCCATCAGTGCCACCTATCAGTGCTCATTGTTGCATATCAGTGCAGCATCATCAGTGTTGCCTCATCAGTGACAACTCATCAGTGCCGCCTATCATTGCCACCTATCAGTGCTGCCTATCAGTGCCCATCAGTGCTGCCTATCAGTGCCCATCAGTGCTGCCTATCAGTGCAGCCTCATCAATGCACATCAGTGAAGAAGAAAAATGACCTGTTTGCAAAATTGTATAATAGAAACAAAGAAAAACTTTTTTCAAATTTTTTGCTCTTTCTTTGTTTATAGCGCAAAAAAAAAAAAAAACCCAGCGGCAAGTAAATACCACCAAAAGAAAGCTCTATTTGTGTGAAACAAAATTATAAAAATTTAATACGGGTACAATGTTGCATGAACGCGCAATTGTCATTCAAAGTGCGACAGCGCTGAAATCTGAAAATTGGCCTGGACAGGAAGGGGGTATAAGTGCCTGGCAGGCGAGAGGTTAAACGACTCACAAGTAGGTGGTAATAAGTAGGCTTATAAGGGGTTAAAGAGGCACAATGCCTCCTGGCTGGGTTCAGGAACAGTGAACAAGGATGAAGCCTGCTGCGAAAGTCTGGCAAGTCTCTGTGAACTCCGGAGCAGCGGCGATGGCGTGTGACATCACAAACATGCCACGAGGCGTTGTGCCTCTTTAACCCCTTATGAGCCTACTTATTACCATCTACATGTGAGCTGTTTAAATTATGTACACCATTAACCTCCCTAGTGGTCTGATTATGTCAGTATTTCTGTGCTCAAAGCGGTACTTTTTTTGCACGGAAATATGTTTTTTTTTATTGTAGGCCTGTAATTCTTAGGAATAACTCACTGAAATCTGTCCGAACAAGAGTCTAGTAAACATCCCGGGGATGATAAAATTTGAAACACGAAATCATAAATTATAATAAATAATCATAAAAAATAATAATAAATTTAATTCAATAATATAATCAAACCAAAAACACTGAAATGTGAAATAGAGCGCCAAGTTCGCACATCGCTGAGCACAGTCGCAGAATCGTTTTCAGTGTCTGATGAGGAATTTCCCCCACGAATTATTATCACTCAATTCTGCAAGTGGTTCTGATTTACTATCGCTGTTCTCTAGCCGGTCTAAAACCGCGTCTGACCTAAAGGGACGCTTTTTGGACGCCATGGACGTTTCTCAGTTTCCAGGCAGAAAGAACAGTAAAAATGTAGGCAGGGCGCCGGACAAAGCACTCGGGACAAAATGTATGTGAAATGGTTTGATACAGGAATGTTATACTATGTGATTTTAGTGTATTTAGTGAATGCTACTTTTAAAATTTTTGAATTTCCTGCCAGTTCCGTCCCCCGTACGTCCCGACGCTCGCAGGGACCGGAACCCGGAAGACAGATACCGGCATCGGCCGGAGGAGATGGCCGGGGACGCTGCAGGGGTGACATCGCGGGAGCGAAGGACAAGGTAAGCGCAAGAGGGAATCCCTGTAGCTCGGGTTACCACTTCTGGTACTGAAAGTTAACCCCGAGCTACATTCGGGAATACCGCCAGAGGGGTTAAATACATCTTACAGTCTACACTCAGAGGAGCTGTGGTGTTTCTCTTTTCGTAAACTGTGGTATATATACTGGAATTTTTTTAATTAATTTTTAATGCTAGTAATGGCTCTGATCAGCGACTTATGGCGGGATTGCGATATCCGACACTTTGTGACACTAATACAGTGATCAGTGCTAACAATATGCACTGACACTGTGCTAATGACACTGGCTGGGAAGGGGATAACATCTAGGGTGATCAAAGGGTTAAGTGTGTGTCAAGGTATGTGCTTGGGAGAATGTCACCAGCCCACCGAGGATCACCAATACGGGTCCAAAAGTTTTAATGAAGGATCAAATAGTTACAGCAAGGCAACGGTTCGGAGTCTCGCAGGACCCCTTCATCAGGCATGGTCACTTGAAGGGGTCCTTCGAGACTGAAACGTTGCCTTGCTGTAACTATTTGATCGTTCATTAAAACTTTTGGACCCGTATTGGTGATCCTCGGTGTGCAGATGACATTCTCCCTTGCTGATTCTGTTCGGTTCCAGCCGCCCACTGCCATCTTTAACGCAGGAACGTGTGCGTTGGGATTGTACACCTGCATTCTTTCTATGTGCTTGGTGCACACTAGGTGGTGCTTTCACTATGGGAAGTGATGGATCGTGTTCTCAGCTCTACAGATTGAAACGATTCTTGACTTTCAACATTCACAACAGTGCTATGGTTATGTACACATAGCCATAGCTCTGTTCTTGCTCTTTGACTGATGATCTCCAGGTGCCGACGACCAACTGCTCGCCGGGTTTCACTGATCATTTTGTGCTTTGACAGTTCACAGCTGAAGATCTCCTCCTGCAGCGCTTGCGCACCTCGTGTGGCAGAAATGCAAAATGATGTTTATTGATGTGATTTTGCACAGGAATGTACTGTAGTAGTAAAACTGCTATAGGGTGGATGGAGAGTGGTTAATGGACTTACACAACCTGAAAGTACTAAATCTTATACATAAAGTACAGAACCATGAACCACTAGTATGTGTGAAACAAATTTCTTTACTCTACAAAAAACAGTCTAGAACAGAGTCTAGAACAGAGCTATGGCTATGTGTACATAGTCATAGCACTGCTGTGAATGTTGAAAGTCATGAATCGTTTCTTTATGTAGAGCTGAGAACACGATCCATCACTTCCCATAGTAAAAAAAAAAAAAAAAATGGCTAAACTTAAAGTACTGTGTATGTGAATTCTTACCTGGTAACACAACCCATGCACTTTATAATAGAAATGCCGGTCAAGACATCTACACTTATCAGCCACTTTATTAGATCCACCTGTTCAATTGCTTGGTAACACAAATTGCTAATTAGCCAATCACACGGCAGCAATGCATTTAGGCATCTAGACGTGGTGAAGACGACTTGCTGAAGTTCAAACCGAGCATCAGAATGGGGAAGAAAGGAGATTTAAGTGACTTTGAACGTGGCATGGTTGTTGGTGCCAGGCGGGCTGGTCTGAGTATTTCAAAAACTGCTGATATACTGGCATTTTCACGTACAACCATCTCTAGGGTTTACAGAGAATGGTCCGAAGCCAGACACTGACCATGCAGGAATGGATGTACTTTATGGCCCAGCATGGTCAGTTTGAAACAAACAGGGGACTTTGAAGGAAAGCAGTGGGACTGGGTAGAATCTCCTGGTATTTAACACAAAGGAAGAAATACAAAGAGAACAGAATACTTTTCAATACAAGTACGTGGTACAGCAGGCACAAATCATGAATATGAAATGTTTGGGTAACATTTTCTTTAAGAACTTTTGTCCTGTAGAATGTTTACCATGAAAAAAAATATGTTCACTTTTATTCTATGTCAACATATCACACTTTTTTTTCTCTAAGTGCCAGCTGACAACTCAGTGTCCAATGGATTGAAATGCCCATCCTGTGTGTCTCATCATTCCCACTGGTGTAACTCTTCAGATACCATGCAATGCACAGGGGATGAGAATAAGTGTCTTCTCCAGACTACATACATAGCTGGTAAGTGTGACAGATGGGCGCAATGTTAGCTCAAAACTGTTTTTTTTTTTTAATTTTACTTACCCATTACTAATATTAGATGAGAAAACATTGATATAAAAATATAATACAATTTGAAGAGGCACTATACCAAAAATATTATTTTCTGTTATCACTGAAACAGTCATAATGCACCAGTAATGTCCACTTGAAGACCAGCAATGAACCGGTACAAACAAATGGCCACTACCACAATCTCTGACTGGCTCTCATGTACCTGATAGAAGTCTGAATTGACGAGGTCGGCCTCTCTTGTATCTCCAACCCAGACCCCACTGAAGGTGGAACAGATGGTGCCAAGGGACAGGAGAAACACAAGTACCTGTGGGTATTGATTGCAGAACCTGTGGCTGGAGGTATAACCTTGGTATATCAAGCAGGGCATCCAGTCAGGAACAGAGGAGATGCCGGAATGGCCAGCTGAGGTTGAGGAAGCACTCCACTGGAACTGCAAGATCTGGGTACGTGGCTTGTTGGAACTTCTGATAAGCGTGAGGCCGGAACACACCGTGACAACCGGAGTTGATATAATGGATAGCCAGGACAAGCACTCAGCAGGACTGTAGAGCCAAAATGGAGCCGGAAGCGTAGACAGAGTAATAGCCAAGGTTAGCAATGAGCAGGCAATGAGGTACCGGAACATCAGACAGGGACGAGGTTAGGAGGAAACCAGGATCAGAAACCGATGAGCAGAAGCATAGACAGGGTCAGCAACGAGCAGGCTATGAGGTACCAGAACATCAGACAGGGACGAGGTCAGGAGGAATCCAGGATCAGAAACCGATGAGCAGAAGCATAAACAGATTCCAAGAGCAGGTCAATGGCAAGCCGGGTCGGTAACGGATACACACAGGATACAGCAGGACACAGGGAACTAGCTGAAGGCCAATCAGCACTGACAGAGAGTAAGAGCCTTCTTTAAATAGTCCGTCTGGCGCCAGAAACTTTGGGCATGCTCCGACGTGTGTGCACCTGTGTGCGCGCATGCGCAAGCCTATGCTCATTTTTATGTGCGATGTTGCACGCATGCGCATTTCTATGTGCCAGTCGCTGTACGGGAATTCCCTTACACTGGACTTCACAGCAATATATACTGGGTGTTCAGTGTGCCCCTGTATCTTTAACCACTTCCAGACCGGACACTTTTACCCCCTTCCTGACCAGGGCAATTTTCAGCTTTTAGCGCTATCACACTTTGAATGACAATTGCGCGGTCATGCAACACTGTACCCAAATGAATTTTTTACCATTTTTTTGAGATATATAAAGCTTTATTTTGGTGGTATTTATTCACCACTGGGATTTGTTTTTTTTTTGCTATGTAAATGAAATGTCCAAAAATTTTGAAAAAAAGTGTTTTTTTTATAAAATTTTGCAAATAAATAATATTTCATCATAAATCTTAGCCAAAATGTATTCCGTTATCTTTTTAGTAAAAAAAAAAAAATCCTAATTAGTTTATAAGCAAAAATTATAATTTTTAAACTTTTTTTTACATTTTTATTTTATTTTTTTATATTATTATTTTTTATTTTATTTTATTTTTTTTTTACATACTGTCACCCTAGCAGTACACTGTACTACTTGTGGGGGGTGATGAAGATTTTTTTTTTTACACTGATTGCTTTTACACCCATATAGGATGTAAAAGCAATCATTTCTCTTTCTCTCTGTGTGCATTCATTGAGAAGAACTGAGTGAGCTGTGATTGGTCACAGCTTGTCACATGGTACAAGGCTTTTGTGAATAGCCTTGTACCATGTGACCTCTGTGATCATTCACAGATTTCACACATAGTAAGCAATGATGTCAGAAGTGACATCTTGCTTACTACTTTGCATGTGATCACTGATTGGCCAATCAGTGATCACATGATCGGGACCTCGTACAGAGGTCCCGTCCGACGATTGGTGTTCCAGTGTGTCCGGAGGACACAGCGGGCACCGGATCGCGGTGCTGCGCGCTCCCAGGGAGCGCGCACAAGCAGGGTGCGGGGAGGCCGTTTATAGAAGGCCACCCGACTCTGCAGTGCCACCGTCCACGGTCGGGAAGTGGTTAAGGAAGGGTGGGCTCCCTCAGTCTATCCATTATGAAACACGAGCTTCTACTATGGAGGCTCTCAAAAATTATAGATTAGGAACCGCAGATAATTGGGGTGCCATGAAGAGGCTCTACAACTTACACATCTATTTGCAAATGTGTGCTAACTAAGCCCCTGTTTTTAACGCTAACGTTTAGACAGGACATTTTGGTTTGTCGCAAGCTGGTTGGTAAGTTGAGCTGGGAATTTTTCTCTTTTATTGTTTGACAAACGTACCGTTACATCGGTGAACTTCAAGTGCTTATAGCGGGATGATGCCTGTAGCTGTAGTACTGATCAGGGGCAGACTGACAACTCATGGGGCCCCCGGGCAATAGGGGATCATGGGGCCCCTGTGTCCTTACCCAAACTCAAAAAAGCCTATGAAAAAGGTACCAGGGGCATCTCATGTGGCCCCTTACTGACCCCGGGCCCTCGGGCAGTGCCCGAGTTTCCAAATGGTCAGTCCGCCCCTGGTATTAATATTGTTTTTCAGAGCTGGTGGTCAGCATTTTTGTAAAAGCTATCCTAGCAGTTAATTTATTAGCTGCTGGATTGCTTTCACAAGCAGTGGGAAGGGACATCCCGCCTCCTGCCATCTTCTGTGGCTCTTTCGAGCTCTCCCATCCCACTGGGAGCCCCAAACGATCGGTGGTTTTGCCGGATGACCATAGAGGTAATCGAAGGCCAAAACAGCTCTTATCACGGTATAGGAAACTGGAAGTGATGAGCACCAAATGTAAACAGGGATGAGCGAGTTTGGGGTGGAGGAACTTGACTGGCCTGACCTCAACCCCATAGAACACCTTTGTGATGAAACTGCGAGCCAGGCCTCCTCCCCCGACATCAGTGCCTGACCTCACAAATGTGCTTCTGGAAGAATGGTCCAACCTTCCCATAGACACCCTCCTAAACCTTGTGGATCTCCTTCCCAGAAGAGTTGAAGCTGTTATAGCTGAAAAAGGGCGGGGCCAACTCAATATTGAACCCTACTGACTAGGACTGGGAGGCCATTAAAGTTCATGTGCATGGAAAGGGAGGAGCCAACTCAATATTGAACCCTACGGACTAAGACTGGGAGGCCATTAAAGTTCATGTGCATGGAAAGGGAGGAGCCAACTCAATATTGAACCCTACGGACTAAGACTGGGAGGCCATTAAAGTTCATGTGCATGGAAAGGGAGGAGCACACTCAATATTGAACCCTACGGACTAAGACTGGGAGGCCATTAAAGTTCATGTGCATGAAAAGGGAGGAGCCAACTCAATATTGAACCCTACGGGCTAAGACTGGGAGGCCATTAAAGTTCATGTGCATGGAAAGGGAGGAGCCAACTTAATATTGAACCCTACGGACTAAGACTGGGAGGCCATTAAAGTTCATGTGCGTGGAAAGGCAGGTGGCCCAATACTTTTGGCAATATAGTGTTTGTGCACACAAACCATCTATAAGTTTAACTTCACATTTTTCAAATGAACTATTTATTAAAACAAACACATTTAAATGTCAACCTTATTTTCAAAGAAATTGCATTTATGTTTTGGTAAGATTCAATGGCCTGGCCAGTACAGGTCTTATTCTGTTTTTATTGACTTTATTTACCTAATTCTAGGTTTTGAAGAATTGAAGAATTCATTTCACAATTTCAAATCATTATTTTTTTTTTTTTCTCAGAAGCCGTGCCACGGTCAACAGCCTTTCGTGGTTGCACCACAAAGAGCATCTGTGATCTCGGCAATCTATGTTACAGCGCCAATGGAATATCAACAGACGTTTGGTTCAGCTGCAATAGTGGGAACACCATGGGTCTCCAAGCTCACTTCCACCTCCCATCTGTCATTTGTCTTTTGTTCCTAAAGCTACTGTTTGTATTGTGAATGATTACTTTGATTACTTCAATTTAAAAGAGAACATTAATATTAATATTCACAATGGCAAAAAAAGAACAGATATGTCCATGTGAAAATAAAGTTTTCTCTGCAATACTCACCTTCAGTCTGGTAGTTTCCCCCATAGAAGGTCCACATCATCCTCCTGTCGACATCATTCTTAGAAATGTGTAATTTGTTTTGTTCCGAATTGAAATTCGGACCACTTTTTCGCTATTCAAAAATTTGGATGTATTCAAATTCCGAATCACACTAGTAATAGATGTAAACGAATCCTCCAAAATAATGAAACAAAATTTGAAATAACAACATTCAAATTTGGAATCGAAAATGAGATGTAAACATATTGCAATTCTTAAATGTGAAAAATTTGGCAGCCGCATTCGAATCGAAAGAAAATTGAATTTGAATGCCAATTCAAAATTTCAACCGAATTCAGAAAATTTTAATTGAATTCCAAAATGAATAAACACAACTAAATGAATTCTGAAAATGAATTTAAAGTGGAGCTCCACCCAAAAGGAGAAGTTCCACTTCAAGCACTGGATCCCCGCTCCCCATGAAGAATTGGCACCTTTGGGGAGCAGGTACGCAATTTTGACCCCCCACCTGCAGTCTTCTAGGGCCACGTGACAGGTCCCAGCGGACTGTGAGACCATTCTCAATGTGCAGCGCTGCTTGTGTATGAGCAGTGAACACTTGGCTTTGAAGCCGCAAGCTATCACAACTAGGTGCCCACACTTAGCATGTCGGCAACAGGGACAGAGGACGGCCTGTAAACCCGGTTGTGGTGAGCACATCACTGGATCCTGGGATAGGTGAGTGACAGGAGAGTACAAATACTTTCCCCCCCCAGGGGCGGACTGACAACTCATGGGTCCCCCGGGCATTAGGGTATCATGGGGCCCCTGTGTCCTTGCCCACACTCAAAGCACACCCGAAAAAGCCTATAAAAGGTACCAGGGGCATTTCATGGGGCCCCCTACTGACCCCGGGCCCTCGAGAAGTGCCCAAGTGCTTGAATGGTCAGTCCGCCCCTGCCCCCCCATCTCAGAAATCCTCCCAGCGCAAATGCCCCCCCCAAAAAAAGTCACCCCTCCAAGCACCCCCCCACCTCACCTTTTACCACAGTGCCCAGGGCAGCCGCCCCTCCTGCCCACCCCTCATCCGGAACCTGCCTGGTTATCCTTTGATTGACAGGTTGCCATAACAATGGGGCGGAAACTTCCAGCAATGCAACCTGTAATGAACGGGAGGTGCATGCCAGGTAGCCAGCTTGTCAGGGATGCGGGTGTGACCAGAAGTGTGTGGACTGACACAGGGAAAAGTAAGCTTCAGATATAGTAAATAATATAATTTATTGAGACTAACAATACAAATATAAACGCAGTGCACCAAACCCCAAGCTAACACAAATACATACAACAAGGTGAAACAAACCCAAACCTAAACTGATACAGATACACAGGTACATACACATATAGAGCACAACGTAGTCAGGCAGGCTGGGTCGATAACTATCGGGCAGGTAGGTACAGGAGGAGCAGGCGGAGAGAATGGTCAGGGTCACAAGCCAGGGATCAAACAGGAGAAGTCAGCAGAGGTCAGGATCAGGCAGGGTCAGCAACAAGTCAGGCAGAAACAGGAACAGGAATGCAGGTAACAAGATACAGGGGCCCATGGAGAAACACACACCAAGGCCCAGACTGCAGGTTTGGCCATCCCTTAAATACACCTCCGTAATCAGCTTCAGGTGTTTGGCTGACTGCAGGGTTGAGTCTCTGATTGCTGAGAGCACCCGCTGGCCAGCCCTGGTACTGCAGCCCACAAGGCAGGTGAGTCCCACTGTTATTGGCAAGTCCATTCCTGACACAGCTGCAACTTATTCCAGAAAATTACATGAAGGGGCTTCAGATGCCCACATCCTCGATGGCCCCTGCCTGCTTCTGAGATCAGTTAAGATTTTACAGATTTAAATGTAACAAGCATGAAGACAGTCCTAACAGAATCTAAACATTAATGTAGAAGTTATAACAATCACCAGGGAGCTTTTATTAAAAAAATTGATTATGGGGACAGGAGCTCCACTTTAATGCAGTGTATTAGCCGGTGTCTCCTGGAATCCAAAGTCCCACACTAGTATTATCGTTTCTTAAAACCCCTTCACGCCTAGGGATAAAACAAATCTTAATGCCTAAGCACAATTTTGCAACTTTGACATGTGTTAGTAAAACCGTCCGTATCATCACAACTACTTTGTTCATCCAGGTGGATTATACCGCGTTTTTTTTTCTTGAAAAATTGGGCTTTTATTTGGTGGCGAATGGTAATGGATATCTCCTGATTTTTTTTTATTATCAAAGGAAAACTGGCCCATAATAGTAAAAAAAAAAAAAATTATTTTAAATGTAGTTGTATATTTTTGGCTATTACCATAACCTTTCACCAAAGAACAACTCAAAATAAATTCTCCTGCTCCTGACGTTATCACATACACTGTATTGCCAAACATGTTGGGCTGCCTGACTTTACACGCACATCAAATGTAATTATTATTATTATACAGGATTTATATGGCGCCAAAAGTTTGCTCAGCGCTTTACAATATAACGGGAGACAATACAGTTCAACCTTATGGCCTCCCAGTCTTGGTCCGTAGGGTTCAATATTGAGTTGGCCCTGCCCTTTGCAGCTATAACAGCTTCAACTCTTCTGGGAAGGCCGTCCACAAGGTTTAGGAGGGTGTCTATGGGAAGGTTGGACCATTCTTCCAGAATCACATTTGTCAGGTCAGGCACTGATGTCGGAGGAGGAGGCCTGGCTCGCAGTCTCAGATCTAATTCATCCCAAAGGTGTTCTATGGGGTTGAGGTCAGGACTCTGTGCAGGCCAGTCATGTTCCTCCACCCCAAACTGGCTCCTCCATGTCTTTATGGACCTTGATTTGTGCACTGGTGCTCAGTCATGTTGGAACAGGAAGGGGCCATCCCCAAACTCTTCCCACAAAGTTGGGAGCCTGAAATTGTCCAAAATGTCTTGGTACGCTGACGCCTTAAGAGTTCCCTTCACTGGAACTAGGGGGCCAAGCGCAACCCCTGAATAACAACCCCATACCATAATCCCCCCTCTACCGAAAGATGGACTTATTGACCTAGTGGCAACCTATCACGGGACCACGCTTGAATTCACTGAGCTCCTGAGAGCGACCCATTCTTTCACCAATGTTTGTAGAAGCAGTCTGCATGCCTAGGTGATGATTCTATACACCTGTGTCCATGGAGGGGATTGGAACACCTGAATCACATAATTTGGAGGACTGGCCCAATATTTTTGGCAAAATACTGTATGTGTATGTTGTTGTTTGTACCCATAGTATGACAGAAACAATAGTGCACATTTTGCTTTTTTTTATCCTACCTAAAATACACTGACACTGATACTAATTTAAAAATTAAAAAAAAAAACCTCCCCGACCAACAAAAAAAAAATACTGACCCCGACCTTGACCCAAACACTAACCCTGGCACTGACCAAGATCAAACTTTGATCTAGGTTTTGTTTTTGTTTTTTTTATACTGAGTTGTTTTTTTTTTCTCTTTGTAAGGAGAGAGAGAGATACAGTGGAGTTTACTTACTAACCCCCGGTTCACATCTATGCGTCCATGCGGGCCGCGTTTTGCTCGTGCACGAGAGCACATTCATTTGAATGGACTCCCGTGCCCGTGACACACAGGGAAAGTCCATGCACTTCTTTGGAAAACGCAGCCGAGGTTCCCAGTACGGTTGCGTTTCCCAGTGGGGGCGGCGTGCCATCAGAACTAATGGCACCCACCCGTGGGACCACAATTCTCTGTGCAGATGGTGCAGCTGCACGGATTTTCGATTTTCCGCAGCGGCACCACCCGCACAGATGTGAACCGGGGGTTCAGCTGGAAAGCGCAAAATCAGGCTCCCTTCTGCATAATAACCAATCACCTTCCAGGTTTTATTGGCAAAGCTTAATTAAACAAGCTGGGGCTAGAAGCTGATTGGCTACTGTGCACAGCTTTCCCATTTCTGAGTGCACAAGTTTTAAGCAGGGCATACATGGGTCACATTCCTAACGATTTTTCGATCAAAAACAGCGTTCGTTCTGTAATTTGATGGTGCTACCAATGATTTCGAAAATCAGTCATTTTTCACAAATTTTCCAGCATGCCCGATAAACGAAATGGGGAGGAACTACAAAAAACGACCGGTGCCATTGCCCCACTAACAGAGCAAAAATCAGTCGATTATTCTTAGGTCTGATTTTCGAACAAAAAAATAATTCAGAAATCGACTCATGTGTGACCGGCCTTAGTAAATCTACCCCAATGCATCTCTTTCCTCCAGTTACAGGGAGAAAACATGGAGGCGGGCTTCGCAGTGACTGATCAGGTGACCGGCATCAGGAGTTCTGGGTCCTGATCATTAGTACGGGACCCAGAGTTCTCAGTGAGACCCCGGTGTCTGTGCTGCCATGGCGCGCTCCCAGCACAAAGACAATGTGGGCCCACGGAAAAAAGCCCAGTCCAGTGGGGCCACATCTTTGCGTGTGCTTGGCGTGAACAATTTAAATGTTTTACAAAATGTATCATATGTCAGAACACGGTACATTTGTATGGCAAAGTATTCAGTGGGTACCCCTACTGGCCTCAAATTAATTTTTAATTCTGCCATTGGCTCATTCATCACAGTTATTACCTTTTGTACCACTTGCCCCTCCCTATTAGATTGTAAGCTCTCAGGGCCCTCCTAACCCTCTTGTATTGAATTATATTGTACCTGTACTGTCTTCCTTTGACCACTTCAAGTCCGGACACTTTCACCCCCTTCCTGTCCAGGTCAATTTTCAGCTTTCAGCGCCGTCACACTTTGAATGACAATTACGCAGTCATGCAACACTGTACCCATGACATTTTTTGCACACAAATAGAGCTTTATTTTGGTGGTATTTATTCACTACTGGGATTTTTATTTTTTTGCTATATAAATAAAAAAGTCCAAAAATTTTGAAAAAAAAAATTGTGTTTCTTATAAAATTTTGCAAATAAATAATCTTTCTTCATAAATCTTGCCCAAAATGTTTTCATCTATCTTTTTAGTAAAAACAAAATAACACAAATTAGTTTATAACCAAAAATTATAATTTTTTAAAAAATGTTTTCACATTTTTATTTTTTTATATTATTATTATTTTTTTTTTATTTTTTTTACATACTGTCACCCTAGCACTACAGTGTCACCATACTGTTCTACTTGTGAGGGGTGATGAAGATTTTTTTTTCTTTTTTTACAGATTGCTTTTACACCCATAAAGGCTGTAAAAGCAATAATTTCTCCTTCTCTCTGGCTGCATTCTTGCAGCCATTGAGAAATACTGTGTGAGCTGTGATTGGTCACAGCTTTGTCACATGGTACAAGGCTGTTGTGAATAGCCCTGTACCATGTGATCTCTGTGATCATTCACAGATTTCACTAGTAGTAAGCAATGATGTCAGAAGTGACATCTTGTTACTACTGTTCATGTGATCACTGATTGGCCAATCAGTGATCACATGATCGGGACCTCACACAGAGGTCCTGTACAGCAATCAGTGTTCGCTCCCAGGGAGCACGCACAGGCAGTGAATGCGGGGGCCGTTTATAAACAGCGACACACTTCAGCACTGCTCCCGTCCGGCCGTTTATGTACATGGGTCGAACGGGAAGTGGTTAAATTGGCCAAAATGTATTCAGATATCTTTTTATTAAAAACAAAATAACACAAATTAGTTTATAACCAAAAATTAAAAATTTTTCCAAAGTTTTTTTTACGTTATTTATTTTTTTATATTATTATTTATGCTTTTTTTTTGTTTTGTTTTTTACATACCGTCACCCTAGCAGTACAGTGTCACCATAGAGACTATTCATGTGATCACTGGTTGGCCAATCACTGATCACATGAATCGGGACCTCACACAGAGGTCCTGTACAGTGAACGGTGTTCGCGGTGCCGCATGCTCCCAGGTAGAGTGCACAGGCAGTGAATGCGAGGGAAGTTTATAAAAGGTGACCCGCTTCAGTACTGCTCTCGTGCGGCCATTTATGTACATGGGCCGGATGGAAAATGGTTAAATTGTAACTGTTGGCAATAAATAAATCCTGTATAATAATATAATAAAAGTCCTTTAACCCCTTGACGCCGACGTCACACAAATATGTGGTCTGGGCTTTTTTCCATGGGGCCGCATCTTTGCGTACCTGTCTTTGTGCTGGGAGCGCGCAGACCGCGATGACACTGAGAGCCCCGGGTCCCGATCGTTAGACCGATTCCGGGTCACATGACCATTGTGATAGCCTCTGATTGGCTATCGCAGTGATCAGTCACTGTGCAGCCTGACCTCCTTGTTTTTTTTCTCTCTATGAATAGAGAAGAGAGATACATTGTATCATTATATACATTCTATTATACATTGTACCATTATATACATTCTATCATACATTGTATCATTATATACATCCTATTATACATTGTATCATTATATACATCCGTTTATACATTGTATCATTATATACATCATATTATACATTGTATCATTATATATATATATATATATATATATATATATATATATATATATATATATATCTCCTATTATACATTGTATCATTATATACACCATATCATACATTGTATCATTATATACATTCTATTATACATTGTATCATTACATACATCCCATTATACATTGTATCATTATATACATTATATTATACATTGTATCATTATATACATCCTATTATACATTGTATCATTACATACATCATATTATACATTGTATCATTATATACATCCCATTATACATTGTATCATTATATACATCCTATTATACATTGTATCATTACATACATCATATTATACATTGTATCTCTCTAACTCCTGGCATAGAGAGAAAAAAAAATGTTTGTAAAAAGAAAAAAAAAGATAAATAAATATTACAAATGAAAATAAAACATAAAGTAAAAATACCTAGATCAAGGTTTGATCTAGTTCAGTGCCAGGGTTATTGTTTTGGTCAAAGTCAGGGTAAAAGGTCAAGGTCAAAGGTCAGGATTTAAAAAAAATGGTATCAGTGTCAGTTAGTGTCAGTGTGTTTTAGGTAAAAAAAGGACAAAAACAAAATGTGCACTATTGTTTCTGGGCTGTACTACGGGTACAAACAACAAGGTCAAGGTCAAAGGTCAGGATTTAAAAAAAAATTGGTATCAATGTCAGTTAGTGTCAATGTCAGTGTCAGCGTGTTTTAGGTAAAAAAAAAAAAAAAAGACAAAAACAAAATGCTCACTATTGTTTCTGGGCTGTACTACAGGTACAAACAACAAATAACATACACATATGTGGTATCGCTGCGATCATCAAGAGCTGGAGAATTTATTTTTGGTTGTTCTTTGGTGGTAGGTTATGGTAGTAACAAGAAACACACAGCTAAATAAAAAAAACAAATTTTATTACTATTTTGGGTGAGTTTTCCTTTGATAATAAAAAAAAAAACGGGAGATATCATTACCATTTACCACCAAATGAAATCCCAATTTTTCCAGAAAAAAAACGCGGTATAATCCACCTGGATGTACAAAGTAGTTGTGATGATATGTACAATTTTACTAACACATGCCAACGTTGCAAAATTGTGCTTAGGCATTTCGATTTGTTTTACCTTTAGGAATGAAGGGGTTAATATTTGTTACCATATGCTGCCTCCAACAGTGCATTCTAGTTTGTGTTTCTGTGCCTAGAGTGAAACGGAGACTCTTGAAAAGAAATATTGATAAGATTTAATCACAGTTGTCAGACAAAGGTCATGCGTGTATTAGCATGACCAAAATATCTGCTCACACTTGTCTGTTCTGAAAGTTAGAGAAGCCATTATGGTCACGCCTATTAATAGCATCTCAAACGTTTTGAACGCGATGATGAATATCTGGCTCTCCTTTTTTGCTCCACGCCTGCAACTACATATGATAGGTTGAAGCAATTTACCTGAAATTTTTCAGAAAAGGCTGAGACTTCGGACAAATTACACCGACCTGTAGAAGCCGTAGAATGCAACCCGTTGTTGGAATTCTGCTGGGCGTGCTTTTGGCTCTTGTAGAAAGTAGTAAGTACATCGTTCATATTTGAATAACACCTAAATGTTATTTTTTAATATCATGTTAATCAACGTCAGATCACTGAGCTTAACCACTTCAGGTCCGGACACTTTTACCCCCTTCCTGTCCAGGCCAATTTTCAGCTTTCAGCCCTATCACACTGTGAATGACAATTGCGCGGTCATGCAACACTGTACTCATATGATTTCTTTAGCATTTGTTTGAGACAGATAAAAGTTTATTTTGGAGGTATTTATTCACCACTGGGATTTTTATTTTTTTTGCTATATAAATGAAAAAGTCCCAAATTTTGAAAAATAAGTGTTTTTCTTATTAAATTTTGCAAATAAATAATCTTTCTTCATAAATCTTGGCCAAAATGTATTTGGTTATCTTTTTAGTAAAAAAAAAGAAAAAACCCAAATTAGTTTACCGGTATATACAAAAATTATACATTTTTTTAATTTTCTTTTACATTTTTATTTTATTTCTTTATATTATTATTTATGGGTTTTTTTAACATACTGTCACCCTAGCAGTACAGTGTCACCATAGTGACACTGTACCAGGGGCGGACTGACAACTCATGGGGCCCCCAGGCAATAGGGGATCATGGGGCCCCTGTATCCTATGAAAAAGGTACCAGGGGCATCTCATGGGGCCCCCTACTGACCCCGGGCCCTCGGGCAGTGCCCGAGTTTCCAAGTGGTCAGTACGTCCCTGCACTGTACTACTTGTGGGGGGTGATGAAGATTTTATTTTTACACTGATTGCTTTTATACCCATAAAGGCTGTAAAAGCAATAATTTCTCTTTCTCTCTGGCTGCATTCCTGCATCCATTGAGAAATACTGTGTGACCTGTGATTGGTCACAGATTGTCACATGGTACAAGGCTGTTATGAATAACCTTGTACCATGTGATCTCTGTGATCATTCACAGATTTCACACGTAGTAAGCAATGACGTCAGGAAGTGACATCTTGCTTACTACTATTCATGTGATCACTGATTGGCCAATCAGTGATCACATGATCAGGACCTCACACAGAGGTCCCGTACAGCTATTGGTGTTCCGCTGTGTCCTCTGGATACAGCAGGAACCTGGTTGCGGTGCTGCACGCTCCCAGGGAGAGCACACGGCCTGAAACTGCGGGCGCCATTTATAAATGGCAACCCGCCCCTGCACTGCTCCCATCCTGCCGTTTATGTACATGGGCCAGACGAGAAGTGGTTAAATTAACCTATGGTTCTGACTCAGTAAGGGCTCAGTATTGGCTCCCACTGCTGTCAATCACAGCCAGTGAGCTAATGAGTAGCGAGAGGCGGCAGGGCCAGCCACGGCTCCGTTTGTGACTGGATACATGGAAAATCGGGTGCCCCCATAGCAAGCTGTTCACTGTGGGGACACCCAACAGAAGGGACAGGAGGAGGGGCCAGGAGCACCGACAGGGTACCGAGAAGAGAAGGATCCAGGCTACTCTGTGCAAAACCACTGCACACAGCAGGTAAGTATAGACATGTTTATTATTTACATAGTTACATAGTTAGTCTGGCTGAAAAAATACAAAAATCCATCCAGTTCAACCATAGAAAAAAAAAGTTATAATCCAACACCCACAGTTGATCCAGAGGAAGGAAAAAAAACCCAGCAAAAATGAAAAAATAAATAAAATAAAAATAAAGAAGCCTTTAGAATCACTTTAAAAGTAGAACTAAAGACAAAAAATGTTGTTTTCTCATTTTGGATATAGTAAGGGAGGGTTATAACCAGGGGCGGACTGACAACTCATGGGGCCCCCGGGCAATAGGGGAACATGGGGCCCCTGTGACCTCATCCACACTCAAATCACACTCAAAAAAGCCTATGAAAGGTACTAGGGGCATCTCATGGAGCCCCCTACTAACCCTGGGCCCTCGGGCAGTGCCCAAGTGCTCAAATGGTCAGTCCGCCCTTTGTTATAACCCTGTCAGATGTTTTTTTTTTCCATCTGTGTCTCATTGGGGAGATTTTCCTTCACTTCCTGTCTCATAACCAGAATAGGAAGTGAGAGGAAATCCCTGCAAATTAAAGGAAGCCCCCACCCCCAGGTCTCCAGAACTGGTGTGCCCATTGGAAGATTTCTCCTCTTTTACTTTTCTGGAGACAACCCAAAATATGGGATTTTCTTTTACTTTCACCTAATAGGTTTTCCAATCCCTCTCCTCTCTGTCCAAAACTGAAAAAAAAAGGTTTGCCGTTAGTTAAAAGTAATATTTCTGGACAAACGTTTGTATTTCTCCCTCCCATGATGCATAAATGGTTTCCCATTCTTTTTGCAGGAATTCCTAATTACAGGCAAACTAATATAAAAAGAGTATGAAAATCAAGGAAAAGAGGTTTTTTTATGCCTGCATTTGTTGACAAAAATGAGACACAAAAGAAAGGTTGAAATATTAAAAATAGTATTTCAATTCCTCGCAATCTGTTTAAACTGTAGACATAATTTTTCTCATTTCAGGCTACTCACTCTCCTGCATACAGTGTTCCTCTGAAACATCCATCTCCTGCAAAGGTTCCAGCTTTTCTTGTACTTCAGGCTCTTTGTGTACAGTTCTATATAGAGTATATACTGTAGGTAAGTTTTCTTTCAATATAAAACTCAATGTATTTGCTCCATTCCTCTTATCTCCAATTGGATATTAACCCCTTCGCGCCTGAGGGTAAAACAAATCTAGGGTATTAGCCGGTATCTCCCGGAATCCAAAGTCCCTCACTTGTATATCGTTTCTTAAAACCCTTTCGCGCCTAAGGGTAAAACAAATGTTAATGCCTAAGCACAATTTTGCAACGTTGACATGTGTTAGTAAAACAGTCCGTATCATTACAACTACTTTGTACATCTGGGTGGATTATAATGCGTTTTTTTAGGACAAATTGGGCTTTCATTTGGTGGTAAATGGCAATGGATATACAGTTGCAAGAAAAAGTATGTGAACCCCTTGGGATTACGTGGAGTTTTGCATGAATTGGGCATAAAATGTGCGAGGAAAAGGGAGGAAAAAGTACGTGAGGCCCAAAGCATACAAGTAATTCAACAAAACAATGGCTGCAACAACACAGAATACGCCTTCTGGAGTGGCCCAGTCAGAGTCCTGACCTCAACCCGATTGAAATGCTGTGGCGTGACCTTAAGAGAGCGATTCACACCAGACATCCCAAGAATATTGCTACACTGAAACAGTTTTGTGAAGAGGAGTGGTCCAAAATGACTCCAGATCGTTGTGCAGGTCTGATCTGCAACTACAGGAAACGTTTGGTTGAGGTTATTGCTGCCAAAGGAGGGTCAACCAGTTATTAAGTCCAAAGGTTCACATACTTTTTGCTCCCTGCACTGTGAATGTTTACATGTTATGTGCAATTAAACCATGACAACATCTAATGTTTGTGTAGTATTATGTTCAGCAGACTGTGTTCTTCTATTGTTGTGACTTAGATGACGATCAGAGCACATTTTATGCCCAATTCATGCAAAACTCCACGTAATCCCAAGGGGTTCACATACTTTTTCTTGCAACTGTATCCTGATTTTTTTTTATTAATTGTCCCAAAATAGTAAAAAAAAATCTTTTTTATTTATTTAGCTGTGTGTTTCATGTTACTACCATAACCTACCACCAAAGAACAACCCAAAATAAATTCTCCAGCTCTTGGCGATCGCAGCGATATCATATATGTGTATGTTATTTGTTGTTTGTACCCGTAGTACAGCCCAAAAACAATAGTGCGCATTTTGTTTTTGTCTTTTTTTTTACCTAAAACACACTGACACTAACTGACACTGATACCATTTTATTCCTGACCTTTGAGCTCGACCTTTTGACCTTTGACCCTGACCTTGACCCAAACACTAACCCTGACACTGAACTAGATCAAACCTTGATCTAGGTATTTTTTCTTTTATTTTTTAATATTTATTTATTTATTTGTATTTTATTTTATTTATTTTTCTCTATGCCAAGAGTTAAAGAGATACAATGTATCTTTCTCCTCCATTCATAGAGTGAGAAAAAAACAAGGGGGCCAGGCTGCACAGTGACTGATCACTGTGATAGCCAACCAGAAGCTATCACAGCGATCATGTGACCTGGAATCAGGAATCCCGGGTCCCGATCATTAGAACGGGACCCGAGACTCTTGGTGACACTGCGGTCTTCGTGCTGTGCTGCACAAAGACAGGAACGCAAATATGCGGCCCCACGGAAAAAAGCCCAGTTCTGTGAGGCCGCATATTTGTGTTACGTCGGCGTCAAGGGGTTAAGATGGACAAGTCACCTCTAGAGTTTTATTGATTTATCTTTTGACCCACCCCTGATTAATATGGCCCCTCCCTCCAGTTTTGAACTCCTCCTGTGAGGGTCCCTGTGTCTTCAAGTACAGAATAATTTTCCTAGAAAATCATGTCTATCTTGTGTACAAGAAGTGTAAGTGTTCACTGTTTTAAACACAACTTGGGAAAGGTACAGCAAGTGATTTCTCTTTGCCACCCCTTGAAGGTATACTTGTTTGAATTCCGTGATTACATTTTCATCGCAGAATTTTCAATTTCTTGTTTATTTTCAGATAACAGTAGCACATTTTCCTATACAATGACATGTGCACCTCGCGCCCACTGTGGTGTCAATGGAACCATCAGTATAGCCAGAGGAAACATTAGGATGGCTTCATCATGCTGCTCTAGTGACAACTGCATCCCAAGTTTGCCTGATTGTAAGTGGTTTTACTTTCTCTGAACAGCACATTATTGTAGAATAAAACACTAAATTATCACTAAAACAAACAGAAAAGTCACATGTAGACGGGCGCATTAACCAAGAAGGATTTCCATCTGAAAAGAAAGTCAAATTGAACCTCCATTTGCAAAAACACCTACCGTGTTGAACTCTTTGCAGGCCCTTCCATACCACCTATTCCCACAAAAAAAAAGAATAGCGGAATAGCGGAAGTGGAAACATGTTGTCCACCATCTAACAGCAGTCGACTGGCATAATTCAGAAATTTTCCAGCCATAGGAGCCCAAACTGCCACAAACGAAGGTTCACGGCAGCCTTTCTAGACTTTTTCACCTTTGCAATATGACCATTAGTGATCATACAAGCATCTTCTAATTCCATACTTTAATGACTTTCTCCTTTTTTCTTCTTTAAGTGCCAGCAACCAGCTCAGTGTCCAATGGGTTGAAATGCAGAAGTTGCATTACTTCTTACTCCACCTGGTGCTACAGTTCATTTAACATTCAGTGCATGGGCAATGAGACCATGTGTCTTCTCCAGAAGAAAACACAATCAGGTAAATATGTTTTCCTCTTCATGTTACTCAAACATACTGAAAACGCTCGAAACTTTTTCCATTTATTTCACTTTTAGCATGTGGGATTGTAGAGTAATCCTTGATAGGATCAGATTTGTGGACCCAGAGAACTCCCTGGGATCCCCTAATACATCACTGGCTGCTGTACCATATAGGTGAAGTACCAAAAACGGGGAAAGATGTAGAGAACATCACCTAGTTAAAACCATTTCCCACTGGGATCTTTCTCAGAGATACCACCTTGAAATCCCCAGACTGAAAATGTTCAAAACGTTTTCCCTTTATCTCACTTTTAGCATGTGATATGTGAGTCTTCTTCAGTACCAGGCTTTGTGTGGGCTTCTAAAACTTATGAATCTGTACCACACTAAAAAAAATCCATGTGTGCATACTTACCTAATCCCCCTAACTCAAAGAAAACTCTTTCCAGAGAGAATAAGTGTCTTAACCATGACCATTCTCCTCCCTAATGAAGTCTATGAGGTTGATTTACTAAAACTGGAGAGGGCAAAATCTGGTGGAGCTGTGCATGGTAGCCAGCCACACACAATACCGGATTAAATGAACGTTATCATTGTTGTGAACCATTCCAAAATATCTCAGGAAGGCAAGTGGTTACAACGCATGTCCAGTTGTAGTTAGAAATACATACTGTTAGTGTTAGGGTTTACAGCAAAAGGGTGAGCAGGCTGTGGGTCAAGAACCAAAAGAGAACTCAATGCATAATTCTGAAGGCCCTTAAAACCTCATATAGGGTCTACATCTACTTTGGTTTCAATAGAGCCCTTTAATTTTTGAGATGCTAAATAATGAAGGGCTGGCAGTAAGCAATACAAAGGGTTTAGTCATAGGAACAACATGACAGGGTTACTAGGGTACCAGGCAGCTTGAAGGTTAAAGAAATAGAAGATTCGAGGGATTGCTTTGAATATTAAAAAATAACTAAATGGTATTTTTCCTTTGTGGGGCTCAGGTTCAGTGCAGTTCCACTTTAGGATTTTGTTTCCATCTTTGGGATTTACGTTTAGTTTAATCAAGATTCTTAGGTAAATATAATCCATAAATTGCCCATATACAAGTAGACCAGTCTTGACATTTTATTTTTCTTGGATGACCCAATAGGCATCTGAATACAAATGGCCGTACCATTCCACAGAGCTTTTATATACTGCACCAAAACGTCACAGGCTTACAGGATTTGCACAATCTGTAGTTACACCCAGTGGTGTATTTGGTTTTGAGCTGCCCTAGGCAACACAAAAATTGGCGTCCCCAACAAAGAAAGCCTGACATTGACCAACAACACCCCTGCTTCCCACCCAAGAAAGCCTTCCAGTACCACTGCCCCCTATACACCAGCCACCATCCCCCATGGCGAGAGAGAAAGACACTCACCTTCACAGCTCCGGACATCCCTGGGAACGAGAGTCGGGCTCTGCATCATTATGAAACCCGCAGCCTCTCTCAGAACCCACCAGGTCCCCATGGTGCATGTGTCCCTTCTTCTGTCCCTTCTTCTGAGGGGCAGTGCTGCCCCACCCTGAAAAATGCCACCCTAGGCAAATGCCTTGTTTTCCTTGTGGTAAATATACCCCTGGTTATACCTACACAGTAATATTTTCCTCTATCATATATCCTTAGTTGCACTTTTTACTCTTTTTTTCCTACAGGTTCCCAACCATTGACAATGGCCCTCCGCGGATGTGCCAGTAAAAGCATCTGTGATCTCAAAAGCCAGACATACAAAGTCAGTGGTGTGTCAATCAACATTGAGAATATCTGTACGAGTGGAGGCAATATAAAAAGTGTCTGCATCTTCACTGTTGTCTGCATTTTGCTGTTGAAGCTATTATTTTAAAACTTGTAAAAAATATTTATGCACATATTTCTTTCTCATTAGGGAACATCAAGTATTTAGCCTAATAAATTCCATTTGGTATTATGAGGGCCACCATTTCATTCCAATAGCTGTTTTTGTTAAGCAAATAGCTGAAGGATTTCTCCTTTCCGTATTGCAACCCCTGTAAAGTTGTCCACCCCACCCTCTGTGGCTATAACAGCCTCCACCCTACTGGAAAGGCTTTCCACAAGATTTTGGAATGAAGTATTAAGTCAATCTAGTTGGTATATTGTACCAGATCCCTTAAGGTGCTATAATGCAGGCCATAGATTTCCGATGTTCTTGCCGAATTATCGGCTGACAAAAAAAAATCGGCCGATATTCGTACCGTTAGTGGGGGAAAATGTCGGCCGTTTTTCTTAATTTTAAGAGATTTTGAAAATCGGCCATGCTGGAAAATCCTGGGACAATTTGTTAGATCGGCCGATTTTTGCAGTAATTTATGGTCAAATCGGCCGTTCTTCTGGCCGATTTGACAATAAATTGACTATGAAGAAAAAGAAGTAATAGAAGATATAGATTTTGCAGGAGAAGAAGAAATAGAATATCAAGAAGAAGAATAGAAGAAAAGAGGAGAAGATGAAATAGATTTTGCAGAAGAAGACGGAGAAGAAAAAAAGTTGCAACATTGTATCTATTTGTATGCATTTTGGATACAGATGTTTCTATTCAAGTACAAATAGATACAATGTGTTTCTCTTCTTCTTCTTCTGCATAATCTATTTCTTCTGTCAAATATAATAGAGCAGTGGTTCTCAACCTGGGGGTCGAACGACCCTTTCACAGGGGCCCCCTAAGACCATCAGAAAACACATATTTCCGATGTGTAAAGAGCAGCTACTGTGTAGAAAGCAGCTGCTGTGTTGAAAGCAGCTACTCTGTTAAAAGCAGCTACTGTGTTGAAAGCAGCAGTAATGGAGGTAAAACGACACTCATGAATTATAATTACTGGGTAAATAATTTTATGGTTGGGGGTCACCACAACATGAGGAACTGTATTAAAGGGTCACGGCATTAGGAAGGTTGAGAACCACTGTAATAGAGGGTCTCTATGCAGTGACACCACTATGATATTAATTGACGGCCGCAGACCGGACTAAAACCCGCCAACTTTTTTTTTTAATTAGTAGCAAAGTCGGCCATCTGAACGACCGATTTACAATTTTTTTTTCAAAAAACGGCCGATTTTCCCAATGTCTATGTCCTGCATTAGTATGGAAATTGATAAAGGTTTGGATTTTATAGGCACACAAATATACTTAGAAACTATTTTTCATTACATATAAGAATGACATATAAGAATGTTTTATTAGAAAGTGTCTAAAATATTATGTAGTGTACATAAAAAAAAAAGCAATCCACGAGCTGATGATATATACTTATATATAATTTATTTTAAATGTAGTTGTATATTTCTGGCTATTACCATAACCTTTCACCAAAGAACAACCCAAAATAAATTCTCCTGCTCCTGATGATCGCAGAGTTATCAGATACACTATATTGCCCAAAGTATTGGGCCGCCTGCCTTTCCACGCACATGAACTTTAATGGCCTCCCAGTCTTAGTCCGTAGGGTCAATATTGAGTTGGCCCCGCCCATTCTACACACATGAACTTTAATGGCCTCCCAGTCTTAGTCCGTAGGGTTCAATATTGAGTTGGCCCCGCCCTTTGCAGCTATAACAGCTTCATCTCTTCTGGGAAGGCCGTCCACAAGGTTTAGGAGGGTGTCTATGGGAAGGTTGGACCATTCTTCCAGAAGCACATTTGTCAGGTCAGGCACTTATGTCGGGGGAGGAGGCCTGGCTCGCAATCGCCGCTCTAATTCATCCCAAAGGTGTTCTATGGGGGTTGAGGTCAGGACTCTGTGCAGGCCAGTCAAGTTCCTCCATCCCAAACTCGCTCCTCCATGTCTTTATGGACCTTGCTTTGTGCACTAGTGCTCAGTCATGTTGGAACAGGAAGGAGCCATCCCCAAACTCTTCCCACAAAGTTGAGAGCATGAAATTGTCCAAAATGTCGCCTTAAGAGTTTCCTTCACTGGAACTAGGGGGCCAAACCCAACCCCTGAAAAACAACCCCACACCATACACCCCCCTCCACCAAACTTTTCACTTGGCACAATGCAGTCAGGCAAGTACCGTTCTCCTGGCAACCACCAAACCCAGACACGGCCATCAGATTGCCAGATAGAGAAGTGTGATTGGTCACTCCAGAGAACATGTCTCCATTGCTGCTGAGTCCAATGGCAACGTGCTTTACGCCGCGGCATCCGACACTTTGCATTGCACTTGGTGATGGAAGGCTTGGATGCAGCTGCTCAGCCATGGAAACCCATTCCATGAAGATCTCTACGCACTGTTGTTGGGCTCATCTGAAGACCACACCAAGTTTGGAGGTCTTTAGCTATTGACTCTGCTGGCGACTTCTGCGCACTGTGCGCTTCAGCATGCGCTGACCCCGTCCTGTCATGTGACGTGGCCTACCACTTGGTGGCTGATGCTGTTGCTCCCAGTTGCTTCCACTTTGTTGTAATATAACAACGCATTTAAAATTTCAAACAAACCATCAAGGGTAGAGAAAGCAAAAATATAAATTTTTTAAATATATTCTTCAGATTTTTTTTAACATAAAAAAAGTCATTTGTATATATATTTTTACATATATTTGTAAATGCACTTCACGCGCACCCCCTACCCAGGAATGCAAAATCACGTATATATACATGGTTTTGCGCACCCGTGCCACCCTGTAGCAGTACTTCTGCTATAGGGCGGACGGGAAGCGGTTAAAAAAATGACATTTTTGTTGCAGGGGGTGCCAAAAATCTGATTTGTATCTTAGCGCATACTTCTGGGTAAATCAGCGAGCCATTTGACATTTATTGGGGTATTCTGTATATCATTTGTGTATAGAACGCCTCCAGGCGGCCATATTGCATTTTACAGAAAATTACAGCGGCTGCAGATTGAAAAGGAAATTTAATTTTTAATAACGTTCAATTATAATATGTCTTGAGTTGCAATTGTATATTCTGTATTATTATTAATATTATTATTTTTTATTCTTTTCTTTTTTTTGCTCATTTTTTTTTCCCACGAAAGTGGAGTTACCCTTGAACAGACCAAAATAAGTAGAATGAATTGTCAGGGTTTACATACATTTCAATTTGAATTATTGGAGGTGAGCAGTAGCAGCCGACATACATATATTTCTCTGCACAATTTCTTCTTTGTAGTTTGTCTGAATATTTTTTCTATGTACATAATTAATGTCATTATTAAATGTCAGAACTCATCTCGGGTGTCAGGATGGCATTTTAATTGACAGTTCTTCAGAAATGTACACAGAGGTGTGACTTCCACCAGTTGTGTCACCTCTTCCTAGAGAAGAACAAACATTACCTGACGCACCCTCTACACTCCTCTTTTCTGTGAAGATGACAACCTCGATTTTTACAAAAAGATTTGTATTGTTTTCTGTTATTTTCTGTAATAAAATGCATTTAATTTTGAAATGTATAAAATGTTACTAAACCCACAACAGTACAAAAAGCCTGTATATGCCGTAAAGCATACTTGTTATAATCACTGTGGAACCTAAGGGGTTAATCTTCCACATTGTGTAAATAGGCTGTTTGATCATGCCTCCTCTGATCCTCCCCTTCCTATACTGTCCCTAATACATCTGTTGATAGTACAGAGCCCTAGGAGACACTTTGCACATGCTCAGTTTAGTGTGTATGGCTAAAGAGTTTAGTTTTGTTTGGGAAGGTGCATATGATCAGCATAGGGCCAATCAGCACTGTCCAGACAGAGGGTCAGGGGTCATGCAGCGTCAAAGAACAGACAAAGACAGCGCTGCTCAGCCCCGCCTCCCAGTCCCTTGACCCAAAAGGTGAAGGGGCAGCAGCAAGAGGCAAAGGCTGACCAGTGAGGAGGGAGAGAGCGGAGAGAGCTGCTGCTTTCATGCATAGCGCTGGATCAAGATTGGGATCAGGTAAGTATAGGGGGGTGAGAGGGGGACCCTGAGACACCTTAATGTCAGCTAGGCTTAACAACCACTTTAAGATTTCAAGTAAAAATACAAAGGATACAGGTACAAATACAGAAGTAAAAAATGTATAGATGTGTCAAAAGCAGGAAGAAAGGTCCGCACACCAGAAAAAGAGCCTGAGTGTATTGAGGAGTCAAAAATGGTTCAGCCTGCCTCCTCCTAGGCCACACCCACTGTAACGGAACCGGACCTTGACTGCACTAGGGTATTTCTGTTAGCCTCCCGCTTCCCTGTCCGAACACAGATCCACAGACACCACCGCTGACCGTACAAGACTACAAGACAACAGTCTGTATAAACATGGAACTCCTTATTTGAAACTCAAACTGGCTTTTTATACACTCAGGGGACAAAACCCCCCCCCCTCCCTGCAAAACGACACAGGGCGGGGCAATCTATACTTGGCAACAAGAGACACACACCAGCAGACAGTTCCATCAGGAGGGATGCTGGAAACACCCCCCACCAAGCCAATGCACAAACACATACATCCCATAATAGTTTGCTCCCAAGCAAGACACACAATAGAACAATGGGATGCACCACATGGCAGTAGACAATGAACAACCCCAACACCCCACCTATACATGTCTACACAATATCAGGACATTCCACCCTGTACCCCTAACAGGCACAGGGTGATTTACACATAGGAGGGATATGGGGAGCTTAGACAGGGGTCTCCCCACCCCTCCAAAGGGGGCTGTGTTCCATGGGCCCCCCACTCAAAGTCACTCCGTCACACCCATCAATGCAATTGACTCCGCCCAAAGGGCCTAATCATATATGTTATATAAATGTGACAAAAGGCTACAATTCTACTAGCGTGCATGCGCACTGCAGCTCAAAACGCATGTCCATATAGTTATTGGGGAGCCAAAAAAATACTGCCAAAGTCGCATTCATGGAAGGAGCTTTTGAGCATAAAAATGCTAAACGTGTCAGCGTGCGTTAACACTAGGTGCTTTTAGCACTTGAGCCTCACTCATTTCAATGGCAAGAATAAATCAATGTTCTGACAAATGAAAGTAATGAACAGCCAAGCACTTAATGCGCCGAAACGCGTTGGAAAAATGGAGATTTGAGAGCACTTTTGATGCTGGTTTTCAGGAGAAAAACCATTCAGAAGTGCCCAGTGTGCCCGAGGCCTTACTGTATAAATATCTAACCACTTTAATAACAGACACTTTCCCCCCTTCCTGCCCAGGCCAATTTTCAGATTTCAGAGCTGTCACACTTTGAATGACAATTACTCGGTCATTCAAATTTACACATTTTTTTGAAATTTTTATAATTTATTGAGGCAGATAGATCTTTCTTTAGGTGGAATTTAATCAATACTGAGTTTTTTTTTTATAAATAAAAAAAAGAACAAAATTTAAAAAAATAAAAAACCCTTTGGACCAAGAAAAGAGAACATAATGCCTGGTTGACATCTATGTGGTTTCCGGCAGCTGTGTTTGCTCAGGAACAGCAGCCCCTTCATTTGAATGGGCTGCTGTACCTCCTGAAAATGCAGGGGAAAGGACCCTGCGCCTTTTGCAAAAACCAGAGTGCTTCTTTCCCCTTATTGGTCCAGGGAGTTTGGGTCTACTCACTCAGCCTATGAGCTGGTGGGTTGGTGGCTGCTAACAGGTCTTTCACTGGGCCCCTCCTTCCCTGCTGCACAGGTGGTCCTTGGTCTGGAGGCCAAGGAGATCCTGAGTTTTCCAGCTTCACAGAATGTAGGTAGGCCCCTCTCCTCTCCTCTCAGGCTCCACACTTCTCCTGTGTAGTCCATATTCTACCCGAACTCTCCCTACCTTTGAGCAGGCTTGGTCACTCTTAAGGGCTGTCCGGTACCCATGCCAATCCTCCTGTTTGGGATTGGCCAAGGTCCCTCAAAAGTGCAGACCAGCTCCTCCTCACTCCCACCCACTGAGTTTTAGAGACTCCTCCAAGTCTCTATGTCAGGGGGAGGTATCAAGGAGCTGCTCTGCAGAGCCTTTCAGTCCTGACGACCCTGCTAGCTATGACACCAGGGGCGGACTGACAACTCATGGGGCCCCCGGGCAATAGGAGATCATGGGGCCCCTGTGTCCTTGCCCAAACTCAAAAAAGCCTATGAAAAAGGTACCAGGGGCATCTCATGGGGCCCTCACGTGACCCCGGGCCCTCGGGCAGTGCCCGAGTTTCCAAATGGTCAGTCCGCCCCTGTATGACACCCAGGCTGCTACTCAGCCCTTCTTATTAAAAATTAAACTCTAGCTCCCCCTAGCTACCTAGGAGGGTGCTACAGAGGGAGTAACCCTGGTTTGTGACTTCTCCAATGGCATGACTCGTGAAGTGGGGAATTACCCTCTCATTTTTGGGATATGTGATGGCAAAGACTGTCCTAAGCACTGATTCATTTTGAGGGCTTTTAGATTACTTTAGTCCCGTCTTACTCTAACCTGTATGGCTATACAGGTCTTGTTGGGTATCCAACACTTTATGACGTGCTTTCAGAGCTTTGTGTCAATGACAGATCCTTCTAACGACATTAAGGAAAACATATTAGGTGTTACCTTACTGTGTAAAGGTCAGCACTCCTTTTTTATAAAAAATATTTAAAGGACCCTAAGGCACTTCAAAAAGGGACAGCTTGCCACACCTACACCTACACTTACCTGAACATTCGCATTCCTAGCAAGTGTCTTCATTTAGTTCTCATGATCCTCCATACTCTCTGCTGGAAGAAGCTGAAGATCAAGGTATCCCCTCAAGATACTGAGAAGAACTTGGTCCAAAGCGGATGGTTCCATGATGTTTCTATTGGGGATCCTGTGCCTACTGTCAGCTCTCACAGCTCCTTGTAAGTATTCTTTTAAGGAATATTTTAAGCTCAATTCACAAAACTGTAACATATATATAAGAAATGTTTATTTTATCCATGTGACTATAACTTTCACATCTCATTGATCGCAACTGAAATTGTCACTTTAAAAAAAAAAAAAAAAAGGGAACTCTATTCTGGTGTGTTAGCTTTGTGAAAGTTGAAGTAGACCTCCATCCAAAAATCAAAAATGACTCACTCTGCGTATGATGCTTCCTCTTTTAGGAGCATTACAACAGCAGTTTTTGATTTTCTAAGTCCCCCAGTGGATGTTTTTTCCACTTCCTTTACCAGGGTGACAACCAGGGGTGTATTTACCACAAGGCAATTAAGGAATTTGCCTAGGGCGGCATTTTTCAGGGTGGGCAGCACTTCCCCTCAGAAGAAAGGACAGAAGAAGGGACACTTGCGGCATGGGCACCTGGTGGGTTCTGAGAGAGGCTGCGGGTTTCATGATGGTGTATGCACAGCCCGACTCTCGTTCCCGGGGATGTCCAGAGCTGTGAAGGTGAGTGTCTTTCTCTCTCGCCATGGAGGATAGTGGCTGGTGTATGGGGGGCAATGGTAGTGGAAGGCTTTCTGGGGTGGGAGGCAAGGGTGTTGCTGGTCAATGTCAGGCTCTCTTTTTGGGGGGCGCTGATTTTTGTGTTGCCTAGGGCAGCACAAAACCTAAATACACTACTGGTGACAACACTACTGAATTTGCTGTGAAATTCATAGCAATGTTGTCTCCCTTTGAACAAGAAGGTCTTAGATGGACATTACATTTTACATGGACTTTAAGTAAGTGACACACTAATTATAGCCTAAACCTGACCATAGGTTTGAATCCTGCTGAACCGGCTGAGATTCCAACCATGTGTGGCCAGGCTGAATGTACCCAAGATTTTGTCGGATTTTAAATGACATAATATAGCCGCTGGCAGCAATCACTGTGTCTCCAGATGTCAATGGCTCCTCCTCCCGCCAGGAGAACGCAATGCCAGCACAGGACGGAATCCCCATCAACGCTGACTGTGTTGGCGAGGGAATTAAGCAGGGGCGGACTGACCATTTGGAAACTCGGGCACTGCCTGAGGGCCCGGGGTCAGTATGGGGCCCCATAAGATGCCCCTGGTACCTTTTTCATAGGCTTTTTTGAGTTTGGGCAAGGACACAGGGGCCCCATGATCCCCTATTGCCCAGGGGCCCCATGAGTTGTCAGTCCGCCCCTGGAATTGAGTAATTTTCTCTTCTGCAAAAGAGAATCGCAAGAAAATCGCTCCATCTATGGTTGGCTTAACTCCAGCCTGCAGCTAAAAGTTTTTAATCAGTTATATTAACATGTTTTTTATCCTTTTCTTTTTATTATTCATTATATATCTGTATATATCATCATTATTATTATTATTATTGTCAAAGCTGATTATCGCAGGTGCCCCCAGGGGCGGACTGACAACTCATGGGCCCCCGGGCAATAGGGGATCATGGGGCCCCTGTGTCCTTACCTAAACTCAAAAAAGCCTATGAAAAAGGTACCAGGGGGATCTCATGGGCCCCCCTACTGACCCCGGGCCCTTGGGCAGTGCCCGAGTTTCCAAATGGTCAGTCCGCCCCTGGGTGCCCCAGTAGTATTAAATGCTCCCTGCTCTAACCCTAGGTTCACACTTATGCGACTTTCAATGCATTTTCCAGTTTGCGTGATTTTCTATGGATCTAGTTCACATCTGTGCATTTTGAGCTGGTGCAAGGACTTTTTTTTCCCGACGCAGATTGTGGTTTTTATGCAATAGACTTAAACCGCCGCAAAAACGCAAGTGTATGCGTTTTTGATGCGTTTATATCGAATTAAAATTTTTTTTTTTTTGCCAATGGGAAAGCATTGACTTAGATGCTAGTTTGATGCGACTTTGATGCAACTTTTAATTTTGCTGATCGGAAAGCATGACAGTTCTGTCCATGTAGTGCGACTTTGATGCAACTTTACACTCTCTGGCACTCAAGTTGCATCAAAGTCGCACCCATCTAAAGTTGAATCCAAGTCAAAGTCAAAACTTTCCTATTGGCAAAAAAAACCAGCGCGTTAAAAAACGCACCACAAATGCACCGTGAAATTGCAAAGGCCGCAATCTTAGAAGTGAACCTAGCCAGGATCTCTCTGTCACTCTTTCTGGACAGCTTGGCCTGTTAAAGGAAATAGAAAAATGACAGATCTACTGGTGGGATCAACGGGTAATATTAAGAAGCAGGGGCGGACTGACAACTCATGGGGCCCCCGGGCAATAGGGGATCATGGGGCCCCTGTGTCCTTGCTCAAACTCAAAAAAGCCTATGAAAAAGGTACCAGGGGCATCTCATGGGGCCCCCTACTGACCCCGGGCCCTCAGGCAGTGCCCGAGTTTCCAAATGGTCAGTCCGCCCCTGTTAAGAAGATTCAGAAAGCAAAAACTTCCATGCTGTCATATACAGTGCCGGATGTATAAGGGGGCAAAAAGGGCGACTGCCCTGGGCCCCTTTGACAGAAGTGCCCCCCCCCCCCCCCACCACCATGCAAAATTAATTTAAAAATTATATAAAATAATAAAAAAATAAATAATAATTCAGTAATAAAAATATATAATCATAAAAAATTGATTTATTTTATTAAATGTATCTTGGGAAAAATATTTTGCCTGCCATCATCTGTAAATGTTTTTCCTCTGGGCTAAAATATTGAATCGTTTTTAAAAATTAATATTGGTGGCTCAAGCGAACCACTCATAGGGGTTGATTTACTAGGGAAAATAGACTGTGCACTCTGAAACAGTCTTTTTTCTTATTAAATGAAAATGCGATGAAGTTTTCACTTTGTAAAGAATACCCAATCAGGTACAAGGAAAATAATAAATTGCACATGATTGGATGATGGAAATCAGCAACACTTTACCACATATACTAAACTCTGGGGAAAATTAGTGCAAGTGCACTTTCAAAATGCACAGTCTATTTGCCTTTAGTAAATCAACCTCATAGAGTGCTTGCCCTCCAGAGGATTTACCCCCCTTCCTGACCAGGCCATTTTCTGTGATACGGCACTGCGTTACTTTAACTGACAATTGCGCGGTCATGCAACACCGTACATGAAGTTTATGTCATTTTTCCCCGCACAAATAGAGCTTGATATTTGATCACCTGTGTGTTTTTTATTTTTTGTGCTATAAATCAAAAAACCTGACAATTAAAAAGAAAAAAAAACAATCTTTTTGACTTTTTGATATTAAACATGTCCAATAAAAAAATTTAAAAAATCAAATTTTGTCATACATTTAGACCAAATGTATAAAAAATGATAGTAGACAGTCTTTGTCAAGTCCTTTATTAAAACAAAAATAAAAAAATTGTCTCCCAAAGTAGATCTAATGTTAATCACGATGCCCGCCGCCACCGCCAACCCAAAAAAAGAAACAAAAAGCGCTCCGCTCTCAACGCTGGCTCTTACCATTTGACAGCTGCGCCGGGATAACAGTTCTTAAATACAGTGATGAATTCACAAGGGGGTGGGGTCACCCCCGACCCCTTTTGACATCATCATGCACTGTGATTGGCCAAAGCATTGCACCTGACCTGTGGTCACAATCACAATGCACTGTCAGAGCGCAGTGCATTGTGGGGCGTACAGCCCGCCAAATGCTCTTACCGTTTGTGTGTTCATCGAACATCCCCTATTTTGGTGACCCCTATTTTAAGGAGCCCTCACTTTGTGAAGAGCCATCAAACCAAATTAATTTGCCTCCACTAAGGATATGTTTTTACTGGTAGATGATTCATAACTAGTGCCTAGTCCAGACCTCACCGAAAACAACCAGGAAATTACTCCACAGAGGCGGACTGACCATTCGGGCTCTTGGGCACTGCCCGAGGGCCCAGGGTCAGTAGGAGGCCCCATGAGATGCCCCTAGTACCTTTCATAGGCTTTTTTGGGTGTGGTTTGAGTGTGGGTGAGAACACAGGGGCCCCATTATCCCCTTTTGCCCGGAGGCCCCATGAATTCTTAGTCTGACCCTGCTATACCATGTCATGTTGCATTAATTATGGCTCCTACTTGTTCCTGAAATGTTGGTATTTTTGACACACCTTGGAAAATCTAGAGCAGCAAAAGAGCTACAAAGCTTTGGGCTGTGGCCATGATATAAATTATTTTTGAGACGATCCTTGAAATGGACTGACATTACCAAGAATACTACAAAGTGGCAATTTAATTTTTTTGGCCCCTATTTGGTGACCCCTATCTTAAGGAGCCCTCACTTTGTGAAGAGCCACCGAATCAAAGCCATTTGCCTCCACTAAGGACATCTTTTTACTGGTAGATGATTCATAACTAGTGCCTAGCCCAAACCTCACCTAAAACAACCAGGAAATTACGCCACAGAGGCGGACTGACCATTCGGGCTCTTGGGCACTGCCCGAGGGCCCAGGGTCAGTAGGAGGCCCCATGAGATGCCCCTAGTACCTTTCATAGGCTTTTTTGGGTGTGGTTTGAGTGTGGGTGAGAACACAGGGGCCCCATGATCCCCTATTGCCTGGAGGCCCCATGAATTCTTAGTCTGACCCTGCTATACCATGTCATGTTGCATTAATTATGGCTCCTACTTGTTCCTGAAATGTTGGTATTTTTGACTCACCTTGGAAAATCTAGAGAAGCAAAAGAGCTACCAAGCTTTGGGGTGTGACCAAGATATAAATTATTTTTGAGACGATCCTTGAAATGGACTGACATTACCAAGAATACTACAAAGTGGCAATTAAATTTTTTGGCCCCTATTTGGTAACCCCTATTTTAAGGAGCCCTCACTTTGTGAAGAGCCACCAAACCAAATCCATTTGCCTCCACTAAGGACATCTTTTTACTGGTTGATGATTCATAACTAGCACCTAGCCCAAACCTCACCTAAAACAACCAGGAAACTACGCCATGTCATGTTGCATTAATTATGGTTCCTACTTGTTCCTGAAATGTTGGTATTTTTGACTCACCTTGGAAAATCTAGAGAAGCAAAAGAGCTTCAAAGCTTTGGGGTGTGACCAAGATATAAATTATTTTTGAGACGATCCTTGAAATGGATTGACATTACCAAGAATACTACAAAGTGATAATTTAATTTTATGGCCCCTATTTGGTGACCCCTATTTTAAGGAGCCCTCACTTTGTGAAGAGCCACCGAACCAAAGCCATTTGCCTCCACTAAGGACATCTTTTTACTGGTAGATGATTCATAACTAGTACCTAGCCCAAACCTCACCTAAAACAACCAGGAAACTACGCCATGTCATGTTGCTTTATGGCTCCTACTTGTTCAAGAAATGTTGGTATTTTGTGACTCACCTTGGAGAATCTAGAGCAACAAAACAGCTTCAAAGCTTTGAGGTGTGGCCATGATATAAATTATTTTTGAGACGATCCTTGAAGAGGACTGACATTACCAAGAATACTACAAAGTGGCAATTTAATTTTATGGCCCCTATTTGGTGACCACTATTTTAAGGAGCCCTCACTTTGTGAAGAGCCACCGAACGAAAGCCATTTGCCTCCACTAAGGACATCTTTTTACTAGTAGATGATTTATAACTAGTGCCTAGCCCAAACCTGAAATGTTGATATTTTTTGACTCACCTTGGAGAATCTAGAGCAACAAAACAGCTTCAAAGCTTTGAGGTGTGACCATGATATAAATTATTTTTGAGACGATCCTTGAAGTGGACTGACATTACCAAGAACACTACAAAGTGGCAATTTAACTTTTTGGCTATTTTTTATTATATATTAATTATTTTTGCTCACAACTGTAGATACCGACAACATTTATGAAATGGAAATAATTAAAAGTGTACTTAAATGCAAAATGTTTTTTGATGGAGTTGGAGGAGCATTAGAACCTCTGCTGAAATTTTATTGAGGTCCATGTCCCTGCTGGAGAGAGTCACCCTCTGGTGTTATGGAAATCCTACATTTTATCCACTTCAAGTCCAGACACTTTCACTCCCTTCCAGTTCAGGCCAATTTTCAGCTTTGAGCGCTGTCAAACTTTGATTGAAAATTGCGCGGTCATGCAACACTGTACCCATATGAATTTTTTAGCATTTTTTTGAGACAGATAAAACTTTATTTTGGTGGTATTTATTCACCACTGGGATTTTTATTTTTTTTGCTATATAAATGAAAATGTCCAAACATTTTGAAAAAAAATAAATAAATAATCTTTCTTCATAAATCTTGGCCAAAATGTATTCAGTTATCTTTTTAGTAAAAAAAATCAAATTAGTTTATAACCAAAAATTATAATTTTTCAAAAATATTTTTTACATTCTTATTTTATCTTTTTATATTATTATTTATATTTTTTTAACATGCCGTCACCCTAGAAGTACAGTGTCACCATGGTGACTCTGTACTACTTGTGAGGGTGATGAAGATTTTTTTTTTTTTACACTGATTGCTTTTACACCCATAAAGTCTGTAAAAACAATAATTTCTCCTTCTCCCTGGCTGCATTGTTGCAGCCATTGAGAAATACTGTGAGAGCTGCGATTGGTCACAGCTTGTCACATGGTAGAAGGCTGTTGTGAATAGCCCTGTACCATGTGATCTCTGTGATCATTCACAGATTTCACATGTAGTAAGCAATGATGTCAGAAGTGACATCTTGCTTACTACTATTCGTGTGATCACTGATTGGCCAATCAGTGATCACATGATCGGGACCTCACACAGAGGTCCCGTACAGCGATCCCAGGGAGCGCACATAGGCTAAAATGGCGGGTGCTGTTTATGAACGGCAACCCGCTCCTGCACTGCTCCCGTCTGGCCGTTTATATACATGGGCTGGACGGGAAGTGGTTAAACTACATTTTTATACCTATCATAAGAGCAAGAGGTAAATAGAAATTTTCTAAAGGGGACAGATGTAAGAAGATGGAAATTCCCTTCCTGCGGAGATTCCCACTTCTTGTTGTGCTTTCCAAGACAGGAAATAAAAAGAAATCTCTCCCGCAGAAGACAGACAAAAGAAAAATCCAGATAGAGGTTTAGGATAGATAGAACTATAGGAAAAGTGTTTTTTTTTTTTTCATTTTGGACAGAGTAAGGGAGGATTATAACATCAGTTAATTGTTTTGCCATCTGTGTCCCATTGGGGAGATTTACCATCCCTTAGGGTTGTCACCTCATCCCTTTAAACCCAGACCAGGGGCGGACTGACAACTCATGGGGCCCCCGGGCAATAGGGGATCATGGGGCCCCTGTGTCCTTGCCCAAACTCAAAAAAGCCTATGAAAAAGGTATCAGGGGCATCTCATGGGGCCCCTTACTGACCCCGGGCCCACGGCCAGTGCCCAAGGTTCCAAATGGTCAGTCCACCCCTGACCCAGACACATATCATACAGGTTCTGTGGCTGATTATGGTGGTATTTAAACTCACTTAGTGCCTTATCTGAATTACATTAGCCTCAGGATTTGTGTGGTTAACAGGTGTTTGGGTTTAAAGGGATGAGGTGGTAACCCTAGTTCTAATCCATCTCCATTGCATCTAAAGGTCAGCACAGTGGCTAAATAGTTAGCACTTCCACCTGGCAGTACTAGGATCATTGGTTCAAATCCTACCTATGTCACCACCTGCCTGGAGCTTGTATGTTCCGCCTGTGTGGGTTTCTTCCAAAGACATGCTGGTAGGTGAATTGGCTCCTATCTAAATTATTATTATACAGTATTTATAAAGCGCCAATAGTTCGCTCAGCGCTGTACATTACAAAGGGGGACAGAACATGTGACAGAACAATACCAATACAATGCCAAACATGAGGGGATTGAGGGCCCTGCTCCTTGGAGCTTACAATCTAGGAGGGAGGGGATGGTGGCACAGGAGGAGATAGCTGTGGGGGATGGAGTGGTAGGAAGAGTGGAGGAGGTCGGCAAGTTAGCAGGGGGTGGGGTAGGCTTCCCTGAAGAGATCGGTTTTCAGGGTGCGTCTAAAGGAGAGGAGAGTAGGTGATAATCTGATGGGTTGGGGCAGGGAGTTCCAGAGGATGGGTGACACCCTGGAGAAGTCCTGGAGGCGGGCATGGGAGGAGGAGACCAGGGAACTAGAGAGAAGGAGGTCTTGTGAGGAGCGGAGTGTGCGGCCCTAGTATGTGTATATGTGAATTAGGGACCTTAGATTGTACGCCCCTTGAGGGTTAGGGACTGATATAAATGTACAATATACAGTTGCAAGAAAAAGTATGTGAACCCCTTGGGATTACGTGGAGTTTTGCATGAATTGGGCATAAAATGTGCTCTGAACGTCATCTAAGTCACAACAATAGAAGAACACAGTCTGCTGAACATAATATTACACAAACATTAGATGTTGCCATGGTTTAATTGCACATAACATGTAAACATTCACAGTGCAGGGAGGAAAAAGTATGTGAACCTTTGGACTTAACAACTGGTTGACCCTCCTTTGGCAGCAATAACCTCAACCAAACATTTCCTGTAGTTGCAGATCAGACCTGCACAACGATCTGGAGTCATTTTGGACCACTCCTCTTCACAAAACTGTTTCAGTGTAGCAATATTCTTGGGATGTCTGGTGTGAATCGCTCTCTTAAGGTCATGCCACAGCATTTCAATCGGGTTGAGGTCAGGACTCTGACTGGGCCACTCCAGAAGGCGTATTCTGTGCTGTTGCAGCCATTGTTTTGTTGAATTACCTGTATGCTTTGGGTCATTGTCCTGTTGCATCACCCATCCTCTGCGGAGCTTCAGTTGGCGGACAGATGGTCGTACGTTTTCCTGAAAAATGTCTTGATAAACTCTGGAATTCATTTTCCCATCAATGACAACAATCCGTCCAGGCCCTGAGGCAGCAAAGCAGCCCCAAACCATGATGCTCCCTCCGCCATGTTTCACAGTGGGGATGAGGTTTTGATGTTGGTGTGCTGGGCCTTTTTTTCTCCACACATAGTGTTGTGTGTTCTTCCCAAACAACTCAATCTTGGTTTCATCTGTCCACAGTATATTTTGCCAGTAGTGCTGTGGAACATCCAGGTGCTCTTTTGCAAACTTCAAACGTGCTGCAATCTTCTTTTTGGACAGCAATGGCTTCCTCCATGGTGTCCTCCCATGTACTCCATTCTTGTTTAATGTTTTCCTTATTGTAGATGTGTCAACAAAAATGTTAGCATGTGCCAGAGATTTCTGTAGGTCTTTAGCTGACACTCTGGGATTCTTCTTTACCTCATGCAGCATTCTGCGCTGTGCTCTTGCAGTCATTTTTACAGGACGACCACGCCTAGGGAGAGTAGCAACAGTGCTAAACTTTCTCCATTTGTAGACAGTCTGTCTTACCATGGACACATGAACATCAAGGCTCAAGGAGATACTTTTGTAACCCTTTCCAGCTTCATGCAAGTCAACAATTCTTGATCATAGGTCTTCTGAGAGCTCTTTTCTGCGAGGCATGGTTCACATCAGACAGTGCTTCTTGAAACCAGTAAACCCAAAACAGGTGTGTGTTTTTTAAGGGCAGGACAGCTGTCAGCAACACACCCAATATCATCACACTGATTGGAGTCAAGGTTGGCTCACTCCTGGCTCCAATTAGCTCTGGGAGAAGTCATTAAGCTAGGGCCTCACATACTTTTTCCTCCCTGCACTGTGAATGTTTACATGTTATGTGCAATTAAACCATGGCAACATCTAATGTTTGTGTAGTATTATGTTCAGCAGACTGTGTTCTTCTATTGTTGTGACTTAGATGACGTTCAGAGCACATTTTATGCCCAATTCATGCAAAACTCCACGTAATCCCAAGGGGTTCACATACTTTTTCTTGCAACTGTATATGTAAAGTGCTGAGTAAATTGGTGGTGCTATATAAGTACCTGAAATAAATAAAAAATAAACCTGAAGAAAAAGTTTTGCCTTTAGTTATACTTTAATCCTTCCCCACTCTATCCAAAATTAAAGAAAAAACTAATTTTGATTATGAATATTTATTTCAGGTACTTATATATCGCCATCAATTTGCACAGCACTTTACATGTATATTGTACATTCACATCAGTCCCTAACCCTCAAGGGGCGTACAATCTAAGGTCCCTAACTTACATTCATACATACACATACTAGGGACAATTCAGACAAAATCCAATTCACCTACCAGCATGTCTTTGGAGTGCCCAGAGGAAACCCATGCAGGCACAGGGAGAACATGCAAACTCCAGGCAGGAGGTGCCCTGGCTGGGATTTGAGCCAGCAACCCTAGTACTGCCAGGCAGAAGTGCTAACCATTTAGCCACTGGCAGTAGTAGGGTTGGTGGTTCAAATCCCAGCCACGGCACCTCCTACCTGGAGTTTGCATGTTCTCCCTGTACCCAGGGGTGGACTAACAACTCATGGGGCCCCCGGGCAATAGGGGATCATGGGGCCCCTGTGTCCTTGCCCAAACTCAAAAAGCCTATGAAAAAGGTACCAGGGGCATCTCATGGGCCCCCTACAGACCCCGGGCCCTTGGTGCAGTGCCCGAGTTTCCAAATGGGCAGTCTGCCCCTGCCTGTGCCTGTGTGGGTTTCCTCTGGGTGCTCTGGTTTCCTCCCACACTCCAAAGGCATGCTGGTAGGTGAATTGGCTCCTGTCTAAATTGGCCCTAGTATGTGTATGTATGGATGTGAGTGTATACACTTCAAGACAGCAGCAAATCAATACTCAATCTCCAAATGATTTTGAATGCCGTTGAAACTCATGACCTTAACTTCTTCCGATCGCTGACCTGGAAAACATGCCATCAATGTAGTTTATCTTCCAGTGTGGATTCCTTTCCTCCATCACACAAGCATATCAAAGATCGATGTTGTTTTAGATACATTCCTGTCTGTCATTGATGATAGAATTCACCACAGGCTACCTAATTACAGCTATCCACTAACAATAGCCAGCCCTTATTTGTACATTAGAGATTTCGTCATCAAGTCAAATACCACGTCTGAGAAGCAAGTTGTTGTCGGAAACTGTTTTTGTGTGACGTTCGGGGCCCTTTACCTGTCCTGGGGCCGTCTGCTCTTGCTAAGTGGTGCGTGACAGGTGCCTGGTTGGAGAAACATTTCTATAACTGATTAAAATACATTGTCATTCTCCATGTAAAATTGTACTTTAACCACTTCAAGTCCGGACCAGGGGCGGGCTGACAACTCATGGGGCCCCCGGGCAATAGGTCCGGACACTTTCCCCCCCTTCCAGTCCGGACACTTTTCCCCCCTTCCAGTCCGGACACTTTTCCCCCCTTCCAGTCCGGACACTTTTCCCCCCTTCCAGTCCGGACACTTTCCCCCCCTTCCAGGCCGGACACTTTCACCCCCTTCCAGTCCGGACACTTTCCCCCCTTCCAGTCCGGACACTTTCCCCCCCTTCCAGTCCGGACACTTTCCCCCCTTCCAGTCCGGACACTTTCCCCCCCTTCCAGTCCGGACACTTTCCCCCCCTTCCAGTCCGGACACTTTCCCCCCCTTCCAGTCCGGACACTTTCTCCCCCTTCCAGTCCGGACACTTTCCCCCCCTTCCAGTCCGGACACTTTCCCCCCCTTCCTGTCCGGACACTTTCTCCCCCTTCCAGTCCGGACACTTTCCCCCCCTTCCAGTCCAGACACTTTCTCCCCCTTCCAGTCCGGACACTTTCCCCCCCTTCCAGTCCGGACACTTTCCCCCCCTTCCAGTCCAGACACTTTCTCCCCCTTCCAGTCCGGACACATTCCCCCCCTTCCAGTCCAGACACTTTCCCCCTCTTCCAGTCCGGACACTTTCCCCCCCTTCCAGTCCGGACACTTTCCCCCCCTTCCAGTCCGGACACTTTCCCCCTCTTCCAGTCCGGACACTTTCACCCCCTTCCAGTCCGGACACTTTCACCCCCTTCCAGTCCGGACACTTTCCCCCCTTCCAGTCCGGACACTTTCCCCCCCTTCCAGTCCGGACACTTTCCGCCCCTTCCAGTCCAGACACTTTCTCCCCCTTCCAGTCCGGACACTTTTCCCCCCTTCCAGTCCGGACACTTTCCCCCCCTTCCAGTCCGGACACTTCCCCCCCCTTCCAGTCCGGACACTTTCCCCCCCCTTCCAGTCCGGACACTTCCCCCCCCTTCCAGTCCGGACACTTTCCCCCCCTTCCTGTCCAGGCCAATTTTCAGCTTTCAGCGCTATCACACTTTGAATGACAATTGTGCGGTCATGCAACACTGTACCCATATGAATTTTTTAGCATTTTTTTTAGACATATAAAACTATTATTTTGGTGGTATTTATTCACCACTGGGATTTTTATTTTTTTTTGCTATATAAATGAAAAGTCCAAACATTTTGAAAAAAAAAAAGCGTTTTTCTTATAAAATTTTGCAAATAAATAATCTTTCTTCATAAATCTTGGCCAAAATGTATTCATCTATCTTTTTAGTAAAAAAAAAAAAAAACTCAAATTAGTTTATAACTAAAAATTATAATTTTTTGACGGCAATGTCACACAAATATGCGGCCTCATGGAACTGGGTTTTTTTCCGTGGGGCCGCATATTTGCATACCTATATTTGTGCAGGTAGCACGCTGCACGGCGCGCTCCCAGCACAAGGACCGCGGTGTCACTGAGAGCCCCGGGTCCTGTTCTAATCGGGAATCTGGACTGCCGATTCCTGGTCACAGGATCGCTGTAATAGCCTACTGATTGGCTATCGCAGTGATCAGTCACTGTACAGCCCGGCCCCCTTGTTTTTTTTCTCTCTCTATGAATGGAGGAGAGAGATACATTGTATCTCTCTAACTCCTGGCATAGAGAGAAAAGAATGTTTGTAAAAAAAAAAAAAAAAAAAAAGATAAACAAATAAATATTAAAAAATAAAATTAAATAAAATAAAAAATAAACACACCGACCTGATATCCATCTACCACCTAAAACGCACTCTCCGCTCCTCACAAGACCTCCTACTCTCCAGTTCCCTGGTCTCCTCCTCCCATGCCCGTCTCCAGGACTTCTCCAAGGCTTCCCCCATCCTCTGGAACTCACTACCCCTATCCATCAGACCGTCACCTACCCTCCTCACCTTTTGGCACACCCTGAAAACCCATCTCATCAGAGAAGTCTACCCCTCCCTCACCTAATTGCCCATCTCCTCCGCTCTTCCCACCACTCCATACCCCACAGCTATTTCCTCCTGTACCACTCTCCCCTCCCTCCTAGATTGTAAGCTCCAAGGAGCAGGGCCCTCGAACCCCTCGTGTATTGTATTGTTACTGTACTGTCTCGTGCAGGGGTGGACTGACAACTCATGGGGCCCCTGGGCAATAGGGGATCATGGGGCCCCTGTGTCCTTGCCCAAACTCAAAAAAGCCTATGAAAAAGGTACCAGGGGCATCTCATGGGGCCCCCTACTGACCCCGGGCCCTCGGGCAGTGCCCGAGTTTCCAAATGGTCAGTCCACCCCTGGTCTTGTGTACTGTCTCCCATTATAATGTACAGCGCTGAGCAAACTATTGGCACTTTATAAATACTGTATAATAATAATAATAATAATAATAATAAAAAAGAAAAAATACCTAGATCAAGGTTTGATCTAGTTCAGTGCCAAGGAAAGTGTTTGGGTCAAGATCAGGGTCAAAGATCAAGGTCAAAAGGTCAGGCTCAAAGGTCAGTATTTTTTTTTTAAATGTGGTATCAGTGCCAGTTGGTGTCCCTGTAAGTGTGTTTTAGGTAAAAAAAAAAAAAAAAAAGACAAAAACAAAATGCACACTATTGTTTCTGGGCTGTACGTCAAGAGCTGGAGAATGTATTTTGGGTTGTTCTTTTGTGGTAGGTTATGGTAGTAACAAGAAACATACAGCTAAATTAAAAAAAAATTTTTTTTTTTTACTATTTTGGGCCAGTTTTCCTTTGATAATAAAAAAAATCAGGAGATATCCATTACCATTTACCACCAAATGAACGCTGTCGTGAAGTTGTCCTGAAAAAAAATGCAGTATAATTCACCTGGATGTACAAAAAAAAAAAGAAAAGAAAAAATAAAGAAAAAATATATAGATCAAGGTTTGATCTAGTTCAGTGCCAGGGTTAGTGTTTCGGTCAAGGTCAGGGTCAAAGGTCAAGGTAAAAAAAAAAAAAAGGTATCAGTGTCAGTTAGTGTCAATGGCAGTGTGTTTTAGGTAAAAAAAAAAAAAAAGAAAAAGAAAATGCACACTATTGTTTCTGGGCTGTACTACGGGTACAAACAACAAATAACATACACATCTATGGTATCGCTGCGATCGTCAAGAGCTGGAGAATTTATTTTGGGTTGTTCTTTGGTGGTAGGTTATGGTAGTAACAAGAAAAACACAACTAAATTAAAAAAATATATATTTTACTATTTTGGGTTTTCCTTTGATAATAGAAAAAAATCAGGAGATATCCATTACAATTTACCACCAAATGAAAGCCCAATTTGTCCTGAAAAAAACGCGGTATAATCCACCCGGATGTACAAAGTAGTTGTGATGATACGGACGGTTTTACTAACACAGGTCAACGTTGCAAAATTGTGCTTAGGCATTTAGATTTGTTTTACCCTCAGGCGTGAAGGGGTTAGGAAGAATACATTTACAATATTACTGTTTTGTTATGTTTGCACTGGAATACCAAATGTAACTCTTTTTATTCCCTAAACCAGGCCACTCTCTCAAATGTATAGAATGCATGTCTGCAAACTCCACGTGGTGCACTGGTGATGCCGTCTCCTGCCTTCCTAGCCAAAGGTGTGCCACCACATATACGCAATCTACTGCAGGTGAGTTTCATTCAAGGTTAGGTCCACTCATAAAATTCAGTATTCTGTGGACTGACCCACCAATTACGGAACCCACAAATAAACTTTGAACACTATCTCATTTTTTTACGACATTATTTTGGCACCCATAAAGATTTTTGTGGTACCATTCTTGCAAATATCCCTTGATAATTGTTTTTGGCTTCCACAAACCTACACATATATGAATAATTCTCCTGTTATGATTTACTTGGTACATCAGAAATCTCTGGTAACATAGACATATCCTCTACCTGCTCCATTCTAAATAAAGTTTTTTTCTCAGTTTATTTTTAATGTAAATTTACTTTATTAGGTACCGGGTTGGACCCCTCAGAACTGCCTTAACCTCCCTAGCAGTCTGATTATGTCCATATTTCTGTGCTCAAAGCGGTACATTTTTTTGCATGGAAATATGTTGTTTTTTTATTGTAGGCCTGTAATTCTTAGGAATAATTCACTGAAATCTGTCCGAACAAGAGTCTAGTAAACATCCCGGGTAGGATAAAAATTTAAAACATGAAATCATAAATTATAATATAATAAATAATCATAAAAAATAATAATATAATAATAACAAATTTAATTTAATAATATAATCAAACCAAAAACACTGAAATTTGAAATAGAGCGCCAACATCACTTAGTCGCAGAATCGTTTTCAGTGCCTGATGATGGATTTCCCCCACGAATCATTATCACTCAATTCTGCAAGTGGTTCTGATTTACTATCGCTGTTCTCTAGCCGGTCTAAAACCGCTTTTGACCTAAAGGGACGCTTTTTGGACGCCATGGACGTTTCTCAGTTTCCAGGCAGAAAGAACAGTAAAAATGCAGGCAGGGCGCCGGACAAAGCACTCGGGACAAAATGTATGTGAAATGGTTTGATACAGGAATGTTATACTATGTGATTTTAGTGTATTTAATGAATGTCACTTTTTAAAATTTTTAAACTTCCCGCCAGTTCCGTCCCCCGTACGTCCCATACGGCCTGACGCTCGCAGGGAATGGAACCCGGAAAGCGGATGCCGGCATTGGCCGGAGGACATGGCCGGGGACGCTGCAGGAGGGACATCGCAGGAGCGCAGGACAAGGAAAGTACAGGAGGGATCCCGGAGCAGTGCTGCAGGTTAACCCCGAGTGTAGATTCAACAAGGTGTTGGAAACATTCCTCTGAGATTTGGCCCATAATGAGATGATAGCATCACGCAGTTGCTGCAGATTTGTTGGCCGCACAGGATGGATCCATGCTTTCATGTTTTTTACGCCAAACTCGGACCCTTATATCCAGGGGTGGACTGACAACTCATGGGGCCCCCGGGCAATAGGGGATCATGGGGTCCCTGTGTCCTTGCCCAAACTCAAAAATGCCTATGAAAAAGGTACCAGGGGCATGTCATGGGGCCCCCTACTGACCCTGGGCCCTCGGGCAGTGCCCGAGTTTCCAAATGGTCAGTCCGCCCCTGCTTATATCTGATTGTTGCAGCTGAAATCGAGACTCATCAGACCAGGCAAAGTTTTTCCAACCTTCTTTTGTCCGATTTTGGTGAGCCTATGCGAACTGTAGCCTCCGTTTCTTGTTCTCAGCTAACAGGAGTGGCACCTGGTGTGGTCTTCTGCTGCTGTAGCCCATCTGCTTCAAGGTTCAACGTGTTGTGCATTCAGAGATGGTAATCTGCATACCTTGGTTGTAAGGAGTGGTTTTTTAAGTTGCTGTTGCCTTTTGATCATCATGAACCACGAACTGCTCATTCTCCTCTGACCTCTGACATCAACAAGGCATTTTCCTCCACACAACTGCCGCTCAATGGAAATTTTCTCTTTTTCGGTCCATTCTCTGTAAACCCTAGAGATGGTTGTGCGTGAAAATCCCAGTAAATCAGCAGTTTTTTAAATACTCAGACCACCTGGCACCAACAACCATACCATGTTCAAAGTCACCTAAATCCCCTTTCTTCCTTATTCTGATTCTTGGTTTGAACTTCAGCAAGTCGTGTTCACTACATCTAGATGCTTAAATGCATTGAGTCGCTGCCATGTGATTGACTGATGAGCAATTTGTTTTGCTAAGCAATTGAACAGGTGTAAGTAAAAGTGGCCGGTGAGTGTGTACTGTATGGCCAACATTTGTGTACACCTGACCATCACACCTATGTGAACCTGTTAGAGATCCCATTCCCAAAACTATGGGCCTTAATATGAAGTTTCCCGGCTTTTTTAGCTGTAACAGCATCCACTTTTCACTGAAAAACTCACGTTTTTAACGTGACTTTACACAGCTAACAAAAAAATGCAAAAAAAAGCAGCAAAACACTACTATAAAAACACTAAAAAAAGCTGAAAAACTCAAGTTTTTAATGTAACTTTACACAATTAACTTTACCAGTGTTATTAAAATGCACCGTGTGCATGGAGCCTTAACCTCTTCATGCCGGCCGCTCGCAAATGTGCGGCCTCCTGGCATCTGGGTCTTGACGCCGAGCGGCTGCACATTTGCGTGCAATTAACAAAAACATATGTGTTAAGAGCGTGCACCCTGCGCGCTCCCAGAACTCACAGAAAGGTCCCGATCTCCTCTTTCGATCGGGACCTTTCCCGATCACGTGACTGCCGTGACGGCGAATCACGGCGGTCACATGTCCTTAAAACCCCGCCCCGCCTCCTGGCTTCTGAAACCCTTAAAGGTCCGGAAGTGACACGCAAGGGCTGTTTGTTACATTTTCAAGGAGAAAGGAGTGTAGTTTTGCAAAAATGCCATAAGTATCACATATTGGAATAGACTCCCTCAAGAGTTGGTTCTGGCCAGCTCAGTGGATGGCTTCAAAAAAAGTCCTGGATTGTTTCTTAGATACACAGAACATAACTGGATATAACATTTATAGGTAAAGTTGATCCAGGCAGGGGTGTGTTTACCACAAGGTATTTGCCTAGGGCGGCATTTTTAGGGGGGCAGCACTGCCCCCTTGATGAAGTAACATATGCAGTATGGGGACCAGGTGGAATCTGAGAGAGCCTACAGGCTGCTTGATGGTGTATGCAAAGCCCAACCGTTGTTCCCGGGAATGTCTAGAGCTGTAAAAGTGAGTGTCTTTGTATCTGTCGCCAGGGGGGTGGGTCTTGGGGAGGGGCTCTCTTGGGTGGGGGGGGATGATGGGGCAGGGGTGTTGTTGGTCACTGTCAGGCTCTCTCTGCGGGGGAGGGGATCTGGTGTTGGTTGGTGTCAGGATCTCTATGTCGGGGAGGAGGGTAATGGTGTATTTAGGTTTTGTGCTGCCCTAGGCAATACAAAAATCAGCTCCCCCCCCCCTACAGAGAGACCCTGACACTGACCAACACTCCCTCCCCCACGAAGAGAGCCTGACATTGACCAAGAATACCCCAGTCCCCCCAACCCCCACCTGAGAGAGCCTTCCACTACCACCTCCCCCCATACACTGGCAACCACACCCCCCTTCATAGCACGAGAGAGAAGACACTCACCTTCACAGCTCCGGACATCCCTGGGAACAAGAGTCAGGCTCTACATACACCATCAAGCAGCCCGCAGTCTCTCTCAGATTCCACCTGGTCCCCATGCTGCTTGTGTCCCTTCTTCCATCCCTTTTCGGGGGCGGCGCTGCCCCCCTGAAAAATGCTGCCCTAGGCAAATGCCTTGTTTACCTTGTAGTAAATACGCCCCTGGAGGAGGGGCGTTCGATATTTGTGTTGCCTAGGGCAGCACAAAACCTAAATACACCACTGGATCCAGGGAATATCCGATTGCCTCTCGGGGGGATCAGGAAGGAATTTTTTTCCCAGCAGGAGCAAATTGGATCGTGCTTTTCTGGGGTTTTTTTTCCTTCCTCTGGATCAGCTGTGAGTGTAGGATTATAATATTTTTTTTTCTATGGTTGAACTGGGTGGACTTTTGTCTTTTTTCAGCCAGACTAACTATGTAACTATATGTAACTATATATTAATGAAATGATTTGCTGTCAATTGGTTACAGATGGATCAAACACTACAATGTACATCCGCTCATGCGTGTCTGTCTCAGTCTGTAATAAAACTGAAACCATTAGTAGTCCTTACGGTAACATAAAGATGTCCATCTCGTGTTGCAAAGGGGACAACTGCACTGCACCCATTCTGCCAGGTAAGAAAAGATGCACATACGTTTTTGTAGGTACGATGTTACCTACTCTTACTTTGGGTTAACCAATTAGATATTTGTATGCTGGTCACAGGGATAGCAAGTTTTGTAATTATCTTTCCCTGTACTGGCTATCTTTGCACACTTTTTGACCAGGAGCTTGCACACAAACTTACTATCTTTCCTGCATTCCCAATGGATCATCACATGGACCCTCTTCATTCTTTTCTTTTTTATTATTTAAATTTTTATTTGATTATTAAACATACAAAAGTGATAAATTACTTCATAAAAAAATACATTATTCCTTTTTCAATCTCTTACCCCCGCCCCTCCCCTTCCCTTTCAATCTCTTACCCCCGCCCCTCCCCTTCCCTTTCAATCTCTTACCCCCGCCCCTCCCCTTCCCTTTCAATCTCTTACCCCCGCCCCTCCCCTTCCCTTTCAATCTCTTACCCCCGCCCCTACTCACTCCCCCCACCCCTCCCTTCACCTTCTAACTCTTTTCTCTATCTGTATCAAGATCTTTTTATCTTATTATTATTATTATACAGTATTTATAGAGCCAATGGTTTGCTCAGCGCTGTACATTACAAAGGGAGACATAACATGCGACAGAACAATACCAATACAATGCGATACACGAGGGGATCGAAGGCCCTGCTCCTTGGAGCTTACAATCTAGGAGGGAGGGGATAGTGGTACAGGAGGAAATGGCTGTGGGGGATGGAGTGGTTGGAAGACTGGAGGAGATCGGCAATTAGCAGGGGGTGGGGTAGGCTTCCCTGAAGAGATGGGTTTTCAGGGTGCGCCTAAATGAGAGGAGAGTAGGTGATAGTCTGATGGATTGGGGTAGGGAGTTCCAGAGTATGGGTGACACCCTGGAGAAATCCTGGAGGCGGGCATGGGAGGAGAAGACTAGGGAACTGGAGAGAAGGAGGTCTTGTGAGTGTGCGTGTTGGGTGGTACTTGGATATTAGGTCGGTGATGTAGTTCGGGGCAGTATGGTGGACGGCTTTGTACCATGTGATCTCTGTGATCATTCACAAATTTCACATGTAGTAAGCAATGATGTCAGAAGTGACACCTTGCTTACTACTATTCATGTGATCACTGATTGGCCAATCAGTGATCACATGATTGGGACCTCACACAGAAGTCCCGTAGAATGATCGATGTTCCTCTGAGTCCGGAGGACACAGCTGGCACCGGATCATGGTGCCGCGTGCTCCCGGGGAGCTATCACAGGCTAAAATGGCGGGCGCCGTTTATGAACGGCAACCCGCTCCTGCACTGCTCCCGTCCGGCCGTTTAAATACATGGGCCGAACGGGAAGTGGCTGAATTTTCACAACCTAATTTAAGCAATTATGATTGAGGTGAAGTTTACAGCAACAGAGTGACTATTCTGTAGTACTGAGTTTCATACACCAGATGGCAGAGGATCCCATCTGATCATTACAATAGAGTACTACTCTGCTTCCACTGGTGACTGCCTCTATCAGCTCACACTATTTGCTTCAACAGTGCAATAGGCTTTGATCTTTTGCAATCATTTGTTTGATAAATAATTTCTCATTTCTTTCAATATACATCTTTCTTTTCCCCAGTAAAAAAAAAAAAAAAGAGTCAAAATGCTTGGGTCCAGCATCTAGACCAGCCTTTCTCAACCTTTTCAATCCAGAGGAACCCTTGAAATAACTTTCTGGTCTCTGGGAACCCCTGCTAAAAATTTCTAAATCTACATCTCATGATGAATTAGTGTGATGGTCAGTGGGAAAAATGCTCCTTACACGTGCGGTCTATGGGAAGAATTCCCCCCTTACGAATAGCTAAAATGATCAATGGGTTCAGTGGGAACTTATCTGAGAGGCAGAAATTGCTCATTTATCATGGAACTCCTTACAACCTCTGGAGGAACCCTAGGATTCCATGGAATCCTGGTTGAGAAACCTTGATCTAGATCATCTAGATCAGGGGTGGGCAACTGTGGCCCTCCAGTTGTTGGTCAACTACAAGTCCCATCATGCCTCTGCCTTTGGGAGTCATGCTTGTAACTCTCAGTTTTGCAATGCCTCATGGGACTTGTAGTTCTACAACAGCTGGAGGGCCACAGTTGCCCACCCCTGATCTAGATGAATATTGAAACACCAATAGCCTGTGGGTTAGAAGTTATACCCAATATTTGAAACACACATTTTCGTTGTTTTTAAGTACCCTCTGTGAGTTCTGAACCGAATGGAGTGACATGTCCGACCTGCCAGTCATCTTCCTCCAGTTGGTGTTACAAAGAACAGACTGTTGACTGTACCGGAGATGAGACAGTGTGCGCTCTTTACTCTGCTGACATAGGCGGTAAGTCTTTTTCTTTTTTTTTTAATTAAACCCTTATTGCTATATTTTCAAAGTCTTTGGCTTCCTTTTGGTCTGGTAAATGTATACTGTTGAAGATGTATTAAATATCAAAATACGATTATTACTCTCATATTACAGGAAACAAGTCCACCATTAGAGGTTGTGCCAAGCAAAATATCTGCAGCACTCAGAAATACAGTGTCAATGGAACGGAAATGACGTACCTGTTTAATTGCTATTGTGGAGGTATTCTATAATATTATATACATTGACACAGACATGCAACCAATCATTTCCTTGAACTAAGCTCATAGCTAACCAAAATAAATAACATATGAAAACTAACAAAAAAAAAAAATCTTTCTCCCTCACTTTGTCTTAGCTTTCCTCTAGCTTGCTACGTAGTAGTGTTCTACAGAATCTGCGGGCCTGAACTAAAACCTATGGGAAGACCTTTTGTTTACAAAGTTTGACAAATTGCAAAATATAATGTCTTGACCCGCTGGTAATTCATCCTGGCTTGAGTGTCCAAATGTTTTCACTCTTGTTCGTCACTTTGCTTCCGAGGTTGTGGAGACATAGGCACCCACTTTTGTATGTGGTGGTCTTGTCCCGTGGTAAGTTTGCTTTGGGCAGAGGTCTTCCAGATCTTTCAACCCTGTTCTTGAAAACGGTCAAAGCTGATCCACTTATAGCATTGTTAAATCACCAGACATTCTGAAATCCTAACTTAAACTACTACATAAAATAGCTACAGTGGCTAAACAAACCATAGCGAAAGAACGAAAATCCCCCCCAGCTTATTTTGGTCGAGACTAAAAATAGGGTGACCCAAGCAATGGCTCATCCTAGAATTAAAAGTATACTGCAGGACTGGATCACCAAATATACTAAGACCTGGCAACCATTGGTGGACCACTACCTTCCTTCATACTTGGATACCACACTACTGCTACCAAGCTGATTTCCTCTCACTTATTGGCAATACATTGTTTTCATTTACTATTCCCTGCAGACCCTTAAGATCCCTGACTCCATTCCTGAACCTGTAGTAGAGAAAAAAAAGAAAAGAGCGCACAAACCTTGCGTATTACTTCAGTAAACAATTCATGTATTTATTGATAAGTTATACTCACAAGAATAGCAGTATACAGGGGCGGACTGACAACTCATGGTGCCCCCAGGCAATAGGGGATCATGGGGCCCTTGTGTCCTTGCCCAAACTCAAAAAAGCCTATGAAAAAGGTACCAGGGGCATCTCATGGGGCCCCCTACTGACCCCGGGCAGTGCCCGAGTTTCCAAATGGTCAGTCCGCCCCTGGCAGTATAAAAGGCATATAACATCCAAAACCAACACAGGGTTAGACGACACGTGCGAGTTCCATCCGGAAGGGAGATAGACATGTTTTGAAGGGGGATCCCTTCTTCCTCAGAGCTTAAAGGTCTGCAAAAGAGGACCTGAAATGGTTTGCAGAAATGGTCAATTTTCAGTATTCCAATGACAATTGGCAGCCTCCCTATTATCTGTTTTCTATCTGTTCTTAATTCATAGGAGGCCTTTTGCCATTATGTGTCAGTATTTCAATGTTTAAATCAGTTTTGTCCATTCCTGAACCTTAAGCTTTTTTAGCCCTCCTTCCTTTCCCTCTTCTTCCCTTTAGTTAATCTGAAGATATTAATGGTTACCAATCTTGCCATTCAATGTTCCTGTGGATATTTAGACATGGCTGACCGGTCCTTGGCTCCCCCTACTTTTTTTTATGTCATTTAACGCCTAGGCAGGTGCTTTCTGGATTCTTTTTTAAGAAAATATTTGTTATCCGGCCCATATTGAGCAAGAATGACGGCTTCTTCATCTGTCATGTTTCTATGAGTTTATCCTTTTGTCACCAACATGATTTTCCAAGCCGAGTTGTCATTTTATGCATCTATGACCCATATGTGTAATGACTATTGTAACTCACTGAAAATCCAATAAATACTTTCAAAAAGAAAAAGTTAGGCATATAAGTCTTTTGAGGGCTGTAAGGAGCTTCTCTTGGCTTATTTTTTCTGATTACCCTAGACTGTGTCTAAATGTTTCCATTTGTTAGCCCCATCATTACATCAGGTAGGGTTGCGGAAGCTTCCCAAACCAATCTGACCATTTTTCATAATTTGTAGCTCTTTAATGTACACTTTATGGGTACTGGTTTGCATTCAATGGGACTTCTACTTTAAAAATTATGAGTTTCAAAGGCAAACAAGTTAGAAAAAAAAAAAAACTCCACCAAACCACAACTGATCTCTTCACCAGGGGCGGACAGACCATTTGGAAACTATTTGGAGGGCCCGGGGTCAGTAGGGGGCCCCATAAGATGCCCCTGGTACCTTTTCCATAGGCTTTTTTGAGTTTGGGCAAGGACACAGGGGCCCCATGATCCCCTATTGCCCAGGGGCTCCATGATTTGCAGTCCACCCCTGCTCTTCACTCATCTGTAGATGATAGTACATGATAGATGATAGTAATATGGGAGTAAAGTGTTCTAAGAAAAGTGTGTGACACCAATAAAAAGGTAAAGGAACTGGTACAGGAAGTCATGAGCAAACGATCAAATATTTTCATCCAATTTACTCATATCTGTGATCCATTATTTCTGGATCACCAATCTTTAGTTTTATGAATTATGGAAGTAGTTTCTTTGAGGAAAGACTTGCCCTTGCTTTTAGAGAATTCTAGGAGAGAACTGAGTGAAATTTGTACTTGGTAAGAGAAAAAGAGTGATAAATAATTGTTTTTTTTTAAATTTAAGGCAATTCTAGCAACACCTATTGCCCAGACACTAATGTAACCTGTCCTTCTGGCACCATCTGTGCAAGAGTTCGAACTCTAAGTACTGTTGGTAAGTTGAACAAACATTTTCCACGACTGTACTAGAATAACATCTCTTTGTGGCAAGATTGGTCCTCTTTAATAAGCAATAATACTCTTTTGCAGATAGTTTAACTTCTGAGAAAAATAGGACTGCATGTTTACCAATATACCAGTGTGGAATCTCCGGTAGCACAACCTTTCTCGGTGGCACGTTAAGAGTATTGACCATTTGTTCAACTAATACCTGCAAGCTAACCAATCCAGATTGTAAGTATCTATTTGCATAGTATGTCAAGTCAGTTACTGGGACATGGCATGTTTTTGAGTTGACTTCTTTTCTGTTGAGTTGAGAGTTGAGGTTTTTTTTTTTTTTAATACTAACTCAGTTTTCTATTGCTATCTTCCCCTATTCCAAAAAGTAGTAAAATTGCTAAAAGTACCATATTAACACCATTCGTGCCATATAATAAAGAATAAAATACCACCCAAAACGCACTCTCCGCTCCTCACAAGACCTCCTTCTCCCTAGTTCCCTGGTCTCCTCATCCCATGCCCACCTCCAGGACTTCTCCAGGGCATCACCCATCCTCTGGAACTCCTTACTCCAATCCATCAGACTATCACCTACTCTCCTCTCCTTTAGGCGCACCCTGAAAACCCGCCTCTTCAGGGAAGCCTACTCTGCTAATTGCAGATCTCCTCCACTCTTCCTATCATTCCATCCACCACAGCCTTTTCTCCCGTACCACTATCCCCTCCCTCCTAGATTGTAAGCTCCAAGAAGCAGGGCCCTCGAACCCCTCGTGTATCACATTGTATTGTTATTGTACTGTCTCATGTATTGTCTCCCATTGTAATGTACAGCGCTGAACAAACTGTTGGCACTATATAAACACTGTATAATAATAATAATACCAAGCCCAACCTGAAATTCAATATTAGGCCTAAACTGAATTGGAATTTATTGGGCAAAGTTTGGTTGCATTAACCAAAAATATGCTTACAGTCAAAGATTGCTTCAATCATTTTCTCAATTATTTAAAATCTCACAGGGTCAAGCCTTAATTCAACAGCCAATGGAGTGACATGTCCTGCTTGCAAGTCAAGTAATTCTGAATGGTGTAAACCGGAGACTACCATGAATTGCACTGGGAGTGAGACAGTATGTGTGGTCCACACTGAAAAACTGTTGGGTATGTCTATTGTGATTTTCCATTCCATTGATGGTTTAGCTGAATAATCATCAGTTGTGTAGAATTTCGCATTTTGTCGTTTGCATAAGCATTCAAAAGCAGTTTTTTTTCCTACAACAGGAACCCCATCTGTCATGCGTGGCTGTACTTCTAGAAGTAACTGTTATCTTGGGCAACTATCTCACAGTGCTAAAGGATCTGAATTTAGCTTTAGGTTTATCTGCCCTACAGCAGGTATGTAAGAATAGTACAAGGCAAGTACAGTATGGAAGAGTGATTGTCTATATGTCAAGGTCCTACCTTTTCCCAGAGGTTATGTTATTCCATGTGCTGGCATCCATCTTGGATTTCTGCTGAGCATGGTGGGAATCTTTTATGCCTTCAGGTCTCTGAGGTCCATCCCCCAGAGGGGTGTGGCTGAGTACATATAAGCCAGTGATCCGCACATGCTCTTTGCACTTGTGTCTTGTGTCTTTGTCTTGCTACAGCTCTGTTCATACTCTCGTGACTCTTCTGGTATCTGACTCGGCTTGTGACTAGATCATTCTCTGTGTTTTCCTTCGATCTGACCTTCCGTTGCTGAACCCGGCCCGTGACCTGTGATTCTCTGTCTACTGTTCTGTACCGTTTTGTCCCGTTGTTGTCGACCCGGCCTGCCTGACTACGCTATTCATTCTTACCAGTTACACGCCATTGGCGGCGACCATTACCGCAGCCGGGGTGTCTCGGGGGCCGCGACCTGGTTCCTGACTGCGTCAAGTCCATCCCCACCCTCAGGGGCCCTGGTGAAGGGCAGCCTGGGACTTAGACTCCGCGCCCTGAGGGACTTCGGTCTATTGGTGGTGGTTGTCGTCAGTCAGTGCGTTACCCTGACACTAGGCCTACCTGTCCGTGCTAAAGCCCTGCCCTGACACTATAGGTATCCACACATACCTGCTGCAGCCTCCTAAACGGTACCAGTTGAATGGTGGTATCTCTGAGCTCATCACTAAGTTCTGCCCACATACATTTTTATTGCCACATCACTAGAAGTTACTGTTATCTTGGCCAACCATCTCACCGGGCAAATTGATCTAGATATGATTTTTAAGTTTATCTACCCTTCAGGAGGTACGTCAAACACATTAGGTATATTAAGGGTAGTTGTATGGAGGTGCCTACACATACCTCCAGACTGAACCAGTAGCATGGTGGTAGCTCTGAGCTTGCCACTAAGTTCCTTTTGCCACATCACTATGACAGAAAGTCTGCTTGGCCAATAGTGATGTGTAGAAGGCAAGAGTAGGTCAAGCTTTGGAACCACAAGGAATTGCTGAAGGTTGACCTGTTGGATATGGCCATGAAGGTTTGGGAGGTTGCTGTAGGTATATGGCTAGCAGCCTGCATATTAAATCTACAGCAGGTTTTTTTTTTTTTTTTTCTCCAATGACCTAAACCAGGGGTGGGCAACTGTGGCCCTCCAGCTGTTGGTGAACTACAAGTCCCATCATGTCTCTGCCTTTGGTCATGCTTGTAACTGTCAGTTTTGCAATTCCTCATAGGACTTGTAGTTCTACAACAGCTGAAGGGCCACAGTTGCCCAACCCTGACCTAAACCAATACTTAGATATATCTAATGGGTCTGCCATTGCTATCCTCCTTCTGAAAGTATACCTTGCGATGAAGGGATGTACACAGGTCCTGCCCATTAAAGTGTACCATACACCGTTACTGAAAAAGTGACCAAAAAAGAGCCATGACACAGATGGCGTATGTTAACCTGTTCTTATGATCATAAAATATTAATTTTCCTGAATAATCGATTGGGAAGCACTGTTTTATATGAAACACAAGTGCGGGATATGAAAAGCACAAACATACATACTCACCTAGGGGAGCACAGCATTGATCCGATGCTGTATCTGTCCCCTACCATTGCTACACACGAAGATCGCTCAGTTCTGTCTTTGATCTGCAGAGAGCTGGTGAATTTCAGTCACTGGCAGGGGTGGACTGATCATTTGGAAACTTGGGCACTGGGGTCAGTAGGGGGCCCCATGAGATGCCCCTGGTACCTTTTTTATAGGCTTTTTTGAGTTTGGGCAAGGACACAGGGGCCCCATGATCCCCTATTGCCCGGGGGCCCCATGAGTTGTAAGTCCTCCCCTGGTCACTGGTTCTGTACTCTGCCCCTACAGTGCTCATTGGAGCGCTGGACTGTGGAGAGGGCAGGAGCTGAGCTCAGGCTTTCAGCAGCTCACCCAGAGGCCAGTTCAGACTTCTGGGTACATCCTGGCATTAAATTCAGGATCTCTCCAGAAGCTGGACTGGCTTGGCTGAATATGGGTCACAGGAGTGCAGAACAAACTGCACTCCTGTGGTCCTCAGGAAAAGAGCTTTTGCCCTACTTTTCCTTAACAGGCACCTCTGCTGACTGCACAGTGGTTTCCTTTGGGGCTTCATCCCTTCTATAATGCTTCTGAAAATGCTTATCTTAAAAAATACTAAGGCTTCCAAAATGTGTCCTCACTCTATTCTTTTTTATTTTTTTATCAAATTGTAGGCTATAAAATCTCATGCTTGGAGTGTATGGACTCAGCAAACTGCACAGGAAACAGTGTCACCTGCCCTACTGGCTCTGTCTGTGCAACCTCATATGCAAACTCAACTGTAGGTGAGTTACATTTACAAGAACTTCTTTCAATGCAGTGCCAATTCCAGTAGGCACCATATTAACCAGAGGAGATTTCAGGATCTAAGTCTTTTCCATAAGTACAACCGCTGGTAAATGAGTTACATCAGTTCAAATACAAGTCAATAGATCAAAACCAGGATTCCAAGGTTGCATCCTAATGCTGTTGAAGGACCCCTCCGAGTTACTATGCAGACAGATTCTAAACAATTTACACACCTTTGATTAGAGGCAAGGAGAAAATCAAATTAGGATATTATTTCCATATCTGGACTTTTCATATCAGTTGTGTTTTGAAATGTAGAGTAAATATATTTAATTCAAATGGTTAACAGGTGAACCAGTTTCAAGATTCATCAGGTCGTGTGCACCTTCAAACCAGTGTGACAGAATTGGATCGGTTAGCTCCCCTTATGGTAACATAACGATGTCTTCTTCATGCTGTGCTTTTGACAACTGTTCATCTTCATCCATCCCACCAGGTAATAAATCTACCTAAACACACCACACATGTACACAAGGGCCTGAGTCTGTTTAAGCAAGGGTGTTGAACCCAATTTCATTGCGTACCGCATCAGCATTATGGTTGCCCTTTGTATCTGGAAGACTAGATGTCCAGAGCACCTCACATCAAATGTCAAATCCCCCCCCAACATCAGAAATCAAGAGTCCTTCACCCTCCCTTACATTCAAAATGCACCCCCCCTTACCTTGTGCTGCTGCTTGGATGAAGCTGAGAAGCAGAAAGTGCAGGGTCTGGAGGACCAGAGGAGGGCTGGAGTCAGCTGCTGGAGTCTGTTACATGCTCATACCAGGGGAGGTGGAGACGAGGGGGTGGTGCTGCTGTACAGAGAGGTGCAGGATCTGTAGGAGAGGTTCTGTCTTCCTCTCTGCTACCGACTGCTAAGAAAGGGCAGGGGTGGAGATGAGAGGGGTGAGGCAGTTGCAGGAAAGGTGAGAGGGCCACATGAAGTAGCTTGGAAGGTCAGATATGGCCCAAGAGCCTGGAGTTTGACACGTGTATTAAAATGTCAGAACTCCCTTTGCCTTTGGCATCTGGCCAAGGAAGGTATCCACCAGGCTTATTTCCTTTTAATTATTGATGAAAAATGTGGGCCTGCTTTAGGGAGCCAAGGCTTCTTCCATCTTCTCCAATTGTTTTTTGACTTTGATTTTTCTAAATATATCCATATCCTTGAGATTTACCCATTTTATTGATCCTGGATAGTGGATACCATTGTCTCCAGTGCAGATGTTGATGGTAAATCCAACATTTTAGAGTTTCATATTTGATGAGAAAATCTTCCAGTTGAGAAGCCTGTTCTGGTGATAACTCTATAGGGTCTCATGCTCACAGGGCGTTTGCTTTTCTCCTCTGAACACCAGAACTGACCGAAGAAAATCTGCTCATAAAATATTCCCAAAACTGCCTACTGCACACACGTTTAGACAAGTTTAGATACATTTAATGTTCGTAAAGTGTTTAAGCATTAATTGACTCCATTGGCCAGGATATTAATTTAGCTTCTAGTTGTGTTTACATGGATTTAGGCGTGTTCATCTTTTCCTGCTCTTCAGCTCCTCTCTTGAACACACTTTAGGTGGATTTTGTTTTTAGGCTCTAAGCATGCCTCTTCTAATATGCCTGTAAATGTATGTATGGACACATAAGCCAACACAGAGCAGCTTTCACCAGCTACAAAAAAAAAAGAGTCAAATGCTTTAAAAGCGGCAATTTTAAGCCCAGTGTACATGAAGCCTAAGAGGGGTATCTCCTCAATTTGTAGAGATCTCCCTTTGCTTCCTGCTGGGTCAATGAGACAGAAAATAAAGGGAAATCTGCCTAACAGGGCTGAGACATGTAAATACAGTAAATAAATACATAAAATAAAACCTGATGGGGACTTAAAGCTGAAATTTAGGTATGGGTATTTATACATAGTTATATCGGTCCAGCTCAGACCAGTAGAACTATGCATATATCATACCTAGCTGAACCCCCAGGAACCTGAAAACCCTGTTTCTGCAGCAATTTCCACCATCTTTTGGGTCTAAAGCAAGTGGAGATTGCTTCCACGTGGCTGCCCAACTGCATTGTTAACATTGGAGGTCCCCAGTTTGGCATGGGCACCATTCAAAGAACTTGCTGTGTTTTCCCAATGAATGCAAAGCATTACCTGAGTGGATGAGGTGGAGAATCCGGGTGGGGAAGTCCCATTTGCCATCTTGTCCACTCATAGAATTGTTTGCATTCATTTAGAAAATGCAAAAGATTTTCTGAATGGCACCCATGCCATTTGGGCCACCTCTTGTATTCAGTAAGCAGTAGGGCAGCTGCTCAACATGCCAGCTTTCACAGAGGTCCCACAGGTATGGTATATGAATGGTTCCTTAGACCAAGCTGGACTAATGTATCTATGTAAAATAATCTATACCTGGAATTTAGTTTTAACCAATTCTTGCTTTATCCAAAGTTAAAAAAAAAAATTTTAGGTTTACACTTTAACCCCTCGACGCCGACATAACACAAAAATGTGGCCTTACAGAACTGGTCTTTTCTCTGTGGGGCCACATATTTGCATACCCGTCTTTGTCCTGGGCTCCCAGCACAAATACCGTGGTGTCACTGAGAGCACTGGGTCCTGTTCTAACGATTGGGAACCGGGATTCCCGATTCCAGGTCACATGATTGCTGTGATAACCTCTGATTGGCTATCACAGAGATCAGTCACTGTACAGCCCTGCCCCCTTGTTTTTTCTCTCTCTATGAATGGAGGAGAGAGATACACTGTATCTCTCTAACTCCTGGCATAGAGGGGAAAAAAATTTTGTAAAAAAAAAAAAAAGATATTAAAAAATAAAATAATAAATAAATAAAAAATACCTAGATCAAGGTTTGATCTAGTTCAGTGCCAGGGTTAGTGTTTGGGTCAAGGTCAGGGTCAAAGGTCAAGGTCAAAGGTCAGGATTTAAAAAAAATTGGTCAGTGTCAGTTAAGGGTTTATTTACTAAAGCTGGAGAGTCCAAAATCAGACTCCCTTCTGCATAGAAACCAATCAGCTTCTAACCTCAGCTTGTTCAATGAAGCTTTGGCAATGAAACCTGGAAGCTGATTGGTTTCTATGCAGAAGGGAGTCTGATTTTGGACTCTCCAGCTTTAGTAAATAAACCCCTTAGTGTCAATGTCAGCGTCAGTGTAAAAAAAAAAGACAAAAACAAAATGCACATTATTGTTTCTGGGCTGTACTGTGGGTACAAACAACACATGACATATACATATATGACAACTCATGGGGCCCCCGGGCAATAGGGGATCATGGGGCCCCTGTGTCTTCGCCCAAACCCAAAAAAGCCTATGAAAAATGCTCCTTACACGTGCGGTCTATAGGAAGAATTCCCCCCTTACAAATAGCTAAAATGATCAATGGGTTCAGTGGGAACTTATCTGAGAGGCAGAAATTGCTCATTTCTCAAGGAACTCCTTGCAACCTCTGGAGGAACCCTAGGATTCCATGGAATCCTGGTTGAGAAACCTTGATCTAGATCATCTAGATGATTATTGAAACACCAATAGCTGGTGGGTTAGAAGTTATACCCAATATGTGAAACACACATTTTCGTTGTTTTTAAGTTCCCTCTGTCCGTTCTGAACCGAATGGAGTGACATGTCCGACCTGCCAGTCATCTTCCACCAGTTGGTGTTACAAAGAACAGACTGTTGACTGTACCGGAGATGAGACAGTGTGCGCTCTTTACTCTGCTGACATAGGCGGTAAGTCTTTTTTTTTTTTTTAAATTAAACCCTTATTGCTATATTTTCAAAGTCTTTGGCTTCCTTTTGGTCTGGTAAATGTATACTGTTGAAAATGTATTAAATATCAAAATACGATTATTATTCTCATATTACAGGAAACAAGTCCACCATTAGAGGCTGTGCCAAGCAAAATATCTGCAGCCCTCAGAAATACAGTGTCAATGGAACGGAAATGACGTACCTGTTTACTTGCTATTGTGGAGGTATTCTGTAATATTCTATACATTGACACAGACATGCAACCAATCATTTCCTTGAACTAAGCTCATAGCTAACCAAAATAAATAACATATGAAAATTAACAAAAAAAAAATCTTTCTCCCTCACTTCGTTTTAGCTTTCCTCTAGCTTGCTACGTAGTAGTGTTCTACAGAATCTGCGGGCCTAAACTAAAACCTATGGGAAGACCTTTTGTTTACATTGCAAACTATAATGTCTTGACCCGCTGGTAATGCATCCCAGTTTGAGTGTCCAGCAGGGGCGGACTGACAACTCATGGGGCCCCCGGGCAATAGGGGATCATGGAGCCCCTGTGTCCTCACCCCTACACTCAAATCACACCCAAAAAAGCCTATGAAAGGTACCAGGGACATCTCATGGGGCCCCCTACTGACCCCGGGCCCTTGGGCGGTGCCTGAGTTCCCCAATGGTCAGTCCGCCCCTGGTGTCCAGATATTTTCACTCTTATTTGCCACTTTGCTTCTGAGGTTGTGGAGATATAGGCACCCACTTTCCTATGTGGTGGTCTTGTCCCGTGGTAAGCTTGCTTTGGGTAGAGGTCTTCCAGATCCTTTCAACCCTGTTCTTGAAAACGGTCAAAGCTGATCCACTTATAGCATTGTTAAATCACCAGACATTCTGAAATCCTAAGTCAAACTACTAAAGAAAATAGCTACAGTGGCTAAAAAAACCATAGCGAAAGAATGAAAATCCATGAAAAAGAGAGGAAGGCGCCTCTATGTGCAGTATTGACAATTTATTGGTAAACAATAGATACATTGCACTTACAAGGTAAATAGTTAAATAGACTCATCGTGTGGTGTAATGAGATCCAGGTGAGACATCCAGTGGTGTATTTAGGTTTTGTGCTGCCCTAGGCAACACAAAAATCGGCACCCCCCACAAAGAGAACCTGGCATTGACCAATAACACCCCTGCCTCCCACCCCAGAAATCCTTCCACTACCACTGCCCCCCATACACCAGCCACCATCCCCCATGGCGAGAGAGAGAAAGACAATCACATTCACAGCTCTGGACATCCCCGGGAACGAGAGTCAGACTGTGCATACATCGTCATGAAACCCGCAGTCTCTATCAGAACCCACCAGGTCCCCATGCCACGTGTGTCCCTTCTTCTGTCCCTTCTTCTGAGGGGCAGTGCTGCCCCCCCCTGAAAAATGCCGCCCTAGGCAAATGCCTTGTTTGCCTTGTGGTAAATACACCCTTGGAGACATCCAACCGTCCAGCAGCAAACTCTGTCTATATTATCAGGAAGTAAAGCCCAGGATGTGCCTGTGCATCAAAATGAGACTTGGAGAGAAGAATAGGATGTAGGAGGTGAAGGGGGCGGGAACGTGTTTTGGAGCATGCTCAGTAGGCTCATTCTTCAGACCTCAAAGAATGCTTATTTTGGTTGAGGCTAAAAATAGGGTGACCCAAGCAATGGCTCATGCTAGAATTAAAACTATACTGCAGGATTGGATCACCAAATATACTAAGACCTGGCAACCATTGGTGGACCACTACCTTCCTCCATACTTGGATACCACACTACTGCTGCCAAGCTGATTTCCTCTCACTTATTGGATACATTGTTTTCATTTACTATTCCCTGCAGACCCTTAGGATCCCTGACTCCATTCCTGAACCTGTAGTAGATAAAAAAAGAAAAGAGCGCACAAACCTTGCACATTACCTCTGTAAACAATTCATGTATTTATTGATAAGTTATACTCACAAGAGTAGCAGTATAAAAGGCATATAACATCCAAAACCAACACAGAGTTAGACGACGAGTGCAAGTTCCATCCGGAAGGGAGATAGACTCTTGGTCAAGTTGACGTGTTTCGAAGGGGGATCCCTTCTTCCTCAGAACTTAAAGGTCTGCAAAAGAGGACCTGAAATGGTTTGCAGAAATGGTCAATTTTCAGTATTCCAATGACAATTGGCAGCCTCCCTATTATCTGTTTTCTATCTGTTCTTAACTCATAGGAGGCCTTTTGCCATTATGGGGTTTATTTACTACAGCTGGAGAGTGCAAAATCAGACTAACTTCTGCATAGAAACCAATCAGCTTCCAGGTTTCATTGCCAAAGCTTCATTGAACAAGCTGAGGTTAGAAGCTGATTGGTTTCTATGCAGAAGGGAGTCTGATTTTGGACTCTCCAGCTTTAGAAAATAAACCCCTATGTGTCAGTATTTCAATGTTTAAATCAGTTTTGTCCATTCCTGAACCTTAAGCTTTTTTAGCCCTCCTTCCTACCCCCTTTCCCTCTTCTTCCCTTTAGTTAATCTGAAGATATCAATGGTTACCAATCTTGCCATTCAATGTTCCTGTGGATATTTAGACATGGCTGACCAGTCCTTGGCTCCCCCTACTTTTTTTATGTCATTTAACGCCTAGGCAGGTGCTTTCTGAATTCTTTTTTAGGACAATATTTGTTATCCGGCCCATATTGAGCAAGAATGACGGCTTCTTCATCTGTCATGTTTCTATGAGTTTATCCTTTTGTCACCAACATGATTTTCCAAGCCGAGTTGTCATTTTATGCACCCATGACCCATATGTGTAATGACTATTGTAACTCACTGAAAATCCAGTAAATACTTTCAACAATAAAAAGTTAGGCACATACGTCTTTTGAGGGCTGTAAAGAGCTTCTCTTGGCTTATTTTTTCTGATTACCCTAGACTGTGTCTAAATGTTTCCATTTGTTAGCCCCATCATTTCATCAGGTAGGGTTGCAGAAGCTTCCCAAACCAATCTGACCATTTTGCATAATTTGTAGCTCTTTAATATACACTTTATGGGTACTTGTTTGCATCCAATGGGACTTCTACTTTAAAAATTATGTGTTTCAAAGGCAAACAAGTTAAAAAAAAAACTCCACCAAACCACAACTGATCTCTTCACTCATCTGTAGATGATAGTAATATGAGAGTAAAGTGTTCTAAGAAAACTGTGTGACACCAATGAGAAGGTAAATGAACTGGTACAGGAAGCCATAAGTAAATGATCAAATATTTTCACCCAATTTACTCATTTGTGTGATCCATTCATTCTGGATCACCAATCTTTAGTTTTATGAATTATGGAAGTAGTTTCTTTGAGGAAAGACTTGCCCTTGCTTTTAGAGAATTCTAGGAGATAACTGAGTGAAATTTGTACTTGGTAAGAGAAAAAGAGTGATAAATGATTGGTTTTTTTTTTTAATTTAAGGCAATTCTAGCAACACCTATTGCCCAGATACTGATGTAACCTGTCCTTCTGGCACCATCTGTGCAAGAGTTCAAACTCTAAGTACTGTTGGTAAGTTTAACAAGCATTTTCCACGACTGTACTAGAATAACATCTCTATGTGGCAAGATTGGTCCTCTTTAATAAGCAATAATACTCTTTTGCAGATAATGCAAGTTCTGAAAAAAATAGGACTGCATGTTTACCAATATACCAGTGTGGAATCTCCGGTAGCACAACCTTTCTCGGTGGCACGTTAAGAGTATTGACCGTTTGTTCAACTAATACCTGCAAGCTAACCAATCCAGATTGTAAGTATCTATTTGCATAGTATGTCATGTCAGTTACTGGGACATGGCATGTTTTTGAGTTGACTTCTTTTCTGTTGAGTTGAGAGTTGAGGTATTTTTTTTTTAATACTAACTCAGTTTTCTGTAGCTATCTTCCCCTATTCCAAAAAGTAGTAAAATTTCTAAAAGTACCATATTAATACCATTCATTCCATATAAAAAAGAATAACATACCAAGCCCAACCTGAAATTCAATATTAGGCCTAAACTTAATTGGAATTTATTGGGCAAAGTTTGGTTGCATTAACCAAAAATACGCTTACAGTCAAAGATTGCTTCAATCACTTTCTCAATTATTTAAAATCTCACAGGGTCAAGCCTTAATTCAACAGCCAATGGAGTGACATGTCCTGCTTGCAAGTCAAGTAATTCTGAATGGTGTAAACAGCAGACTACCATGAATTGCACTGGGAGTGAGACAGTATGTGTGGTCCACACTGAAAAACTGTTGGGTATGTCTATTGTGATTTTCCATTCCATTGATGTTTTAGCTGAATTATCATCAGTTTGTTATCATCGTAGAATTTAGCATTTTGTCGTTTGTATAAGCATTCCAAGCAGTTTTTTTCCTACAACAGGAATCCCATCTGTCATGCGTGGCTGTACTACTAGAAGTAACTGTTATCTTGGGCAACTATCTGACAGTGCTAAAGGATCTGAATTTAACTTTAAGTTTATCTGCCCTACAGCAGGTATGTAAGAATAGTACAAGGCAAGTACAGTATGGTAGAGTGATTGTCTAGAGGTATCTACACATACCTGCTGCAGCCTCCTAAACAGTACCAGTTGAATGGTGGTATCTCTGAGCTCATCACTAAGTTCTGCCCACATGCATTTTTATTGCCACATCACTAGAAATTACTGTTATCTTGGCCAACCATCTCAGCGGGCAAATGGATCTAGATATGATTTTTAAGTTTATCTACCCTTCAGGAGGTACATCAAACACATTAAGTATATTAAGGGTAGTTGTATGAAGGTGCCTATACATACCTCCAGACTGAACCAGTAGAATGGTGGAAGCTCTGAGCTTGCCACTAAGTTCCTTTTGCCACATCACTATGACGGAAAGTCTGCTTGGCCAATAGTGATGTGTAGAAGGCAAGAGTAGGTCAAGCTTTGGAACCACAAGGAATTGCTGAAGGTTGACCTGTTGGGTATGGCCATGAAGGTTTGGGAGGTTGCTGTAGGTATATGCCTATCAGCCTGCATAATAAATCTACAGCAGGTTTTTTTTTTCTTTTTTTTCTCCAATGACCTAAACCAGGGGTGGGCAACTGTGGCCCTCCAGCTGTTGGTAAACTACAAGCCCCATCATGCCTGTGCCTTTGGGAGTCCTGCTTGTAACTGTCAGTTTTGCAATGCCTCATGGGTCTTATAGTTCTACTACAGCTGGAGGGCCACAATTGCCCAACCCTGACCTAAACCAATACTTAGAGATATCTAATGGGTCTGCTATTGCTATCCTCCTTCTGAACGCATACCTTGTGATGAAGGGATGTACACAGGTCTTGCCCATTAAAGTGTAACGTACACCTTTACTGAAAAAGTGACCAAAAAGGAGCCATGACATGGATGGCGTATGTTAACCTGTTTTTATGATCATAAAATATTATTTTTCCTGAATAATCGATTGGGAGGCACTGTTTTATATGAAACAGAAGTGCGGGATATGAAAAGCACAAACATACATACTCACCTAGGTGAACACAGCATTGATCCGATGTTGTATCTGTCCCTTGTCATCGCTACAATGAGAACTGAGCAATCAAAGACTGCAGATAGCTCAGTTCTCAGTCTACGATCTGCAGAGAGCTGGTGACATTCAGTCACTGGTTCTCTACTCTGCCCCTACAGTGCTCATTGGAGCGCTGGACTGTGGAGAGGGCAGGAGCTGAGCTCAGGCTTTCAGCAGCTCACCGAGAGGTCAGTCCAGGAATCTGGGTGCATCCTGGCATTAAATTCACGATCTCTCCAGAGTCTGGACTGGCTTGGCTGAATATGGGTCACAGGCAGGGGCGGACTGACCATTTGGAAACTCGGGCACTGCCCGAGGGCCCGGGGTCAGTAGGGGGCCCCATGAGATGCTCCTGGTACCCTTTTCATAGGCTTTTTTGAGTTTGGGCAAGGACACAGGGGCCCCATGATCCCCTATTGCCCGGGGGCCCCATGAGTTGTCAGTCCACCCCTGGTCACAGGAGTGCAGAACAAACTGCACTCCTGTGGTCCTCAGGAAAAGAGCTTTGGCCCTATTTTTCCTTTAACAGGCACCTCTGCTGACTGCACAGTGGTTTCCTTTGGGGCTTCATCCCTTCTATAATGCTTCTGAAAATGCTTATCTTAAAAAATACTAAGGCTTCCAAAATGTGTCCTCACTTTATTCTTTTTTATTTTTTTATCAAATTGTAGGCTATAACATCTCATGCTTGGAGTGTATGGACTCAGCAAACTGCACAGGAAACAGTGTCACCTGCCCTACTGGCTCTGTCTGTGCAACCTCATATGCAAACTCAACTGTAGGTGAGTTACATTTACAAGAACTTCTTTCAATGCAGTGCCAATGCAGTGCCAATTCCAGTAGGCACCATATTAACCAGAGGAGATTTCAGGATCTAAGTCTTTTCCATAAGTACAATGAGTTACATAAGTTCAAATACAAGTCAATAGATCAAAGCCAGGATTCCAAGGTTGCATTCTGATGTTGTTGAAGGACCCCTCCATGTTGCTATGCAGAGAGGTTCTAAAAAGTAACACACCTTTGCTTAGAGGCAAGGGGAAAATCAAATTAGGATATTATTTCCATATCTGTTTTGAAATGTAGAGTAAATATATTTAATTCAAATGGTTAACAGGTGAACCAGTTTCAAGATTCATCAGGTCGTGTGCACCTTCAAACCAGTGTGACAGAATTGGATCGGTTAGCTCCCCTTATGGTAACATAACGATGTCTTCTTCATGCTGTGCTTTTGACAACTGTTCATCTTCATCCATCCCACCAGGTAATAAATCTACCTAAACACACCACACATGCACACAAGGGCCTGTGTCTGTTTAAGCAAGGGTGTTGAACCCAATTTCATTGCGTGCCGCATCAGCATTATGGTTGCCCTTTGTATCTGTAAGACTAGATGTCCAGAGCACCTCACATCAAATGTCAAATCCCCCCCCCCAACATCAGAAGTCAAGAGTCCTTCACCCTCCCTTACATTCAAAATGCACCCCCCTTACCTTGTGCTGCTGCTTGGATGAAGCTGAGAAGCAGAAAGTGCAGGGTCTGGAGGACCAGAGGAGGGCTGGAGTCAGCTGCTGGAGTCTGTTACATGCTCATACCAGGGGAGGTGGAGACGAGGGGGTGGTGCTGCTGCACAGAGAGGTGCAGGATCTGTAGGAGAGGTTCTGTCTTCCTCTCTGCTACTGACTGCCAAGAAAGGGCAGGGGTGGAGATGAGAGGGGTGAGGCAGTTGCAGGAAAGGTGAGAGGGCCACATGAAGTAGCTTGGCAGGTCAGATATGGCCCAAGAGCCTGGAGTTTGACACGTGTATTAAAATGTCAGAACTCCCTTTGCCTTTGGCATCTGGCCAAGGAAGGTATCCACCAGGCTTATTTCCTTTTAATTATTGATGAAAAATGTTGGCCTGCTTTAGGGAGCCAAGGCTTCTTCCATCTTCTCCAATTGTTTTTTGACTTTGATTCTTCTAAATATATCCATATCATTGAGATTTACCCATTTTATTGATCCTGGATACCATTGTCTCCAGTGCAGATGTTGATGGGAAATCCAACATATTAGAGTTTCATATTTGATGAGAAAATCGTCCAGTTGAGAAGCCTGTTCTGGTGACAACTCTATAGGGCCTCATGCTCACAGGGCGTTTGCTTTTCTCCTCTGAACACCAGAACTGACCAAAGAAAAGCTGCTCATAAAATATGCCCAAAACCTCGTACTGCACACATGTTTAGACAAGTTTAGATACATTTAATGTTCGTAAAGTGTTTGAGCATTAATTGACTCCATTGGCCAGGATATTAATTTAGCTTCTACTTGTGTTTACATGGGTTTAGGCTTGTTCAGCTCTTTTCCTGCTCTTCAGCTCCTCTCTTGAACACACTTTTAGGTGGATTTGTTTTTAGGCTCTAAGCATGCCTCTTTGAATATACCTGTAAATGTATGTATGGACACATAAGCCAACACAGAGCAGCTTTCACCAGCTAAAAAAAAAAAAAAAAAAGAGTCAAATGCTTTAAAAGTGGCAATTTTAAGCCCAGTGTACATGAAGCCTAAGAGGGGTATCTCCTCAATTTGTAGAGATCTCCCTTTGCTTCCTGCTGGGTCAATGAGACAGAAAATAAAGGGAAATCTGCCTAACAGGGTTGAGACATGTAAATACAGTAAATAAATACATAAAATAAAACCTGATGGGGACTTAAAGCTGAAATTTAGGTATGGGCATTTATACATAGTTATATCTGTCCAGCTCAGACCAGTAGAACTATGCATATATCATACCTAGCTGAACCCCCAGGAACCTGAAAACCCTGTTTCTGCAGCAATTTTCACCATCTTTTGGGTCTAAAGCAAGTGGAGATTGCTTCCACGTGGCTGCCCAACTGCATTGTTAACATTGGAGGTCCCCAGTTTGGCATGGGCATCATTCAAAGAACTTGCTGTGTTTTCCCAATGAATGCAAAGCATTGCCTGAGTGGATGAGGTTGAGAATCCGGGTGGGGAAGTCCCATTTGCCATCTTGTCCACTCATAGAATTGTTTACATTCATTTAGAAAATGCAAAAGATTTTCTGAATGGCACCCATGCCATTTGGGCCACCTCTTGTGTTCAATAAGCAGTAGGGCAGCTGCTCAACATGCCAGCTTTCACAGAGATCCCACAGGTATGGTATATGAATGGTTCCTTAGACCAAGCTAGACTAATGTAACTATGTAAAATAATCTATACCTGGAATTTAGTTTTAGTTTTAGGTTTACACTTTAACCCCTTGACGCCGACATAACACAAATATGTGGCATTACAGAACTGGTCTTTTCTCCGTGGGGCCACATATTTGCATACCCAGCACAAAGACCGTGGTGTCACTGAGAGCACTGGGTCCTGTTCTAACGATTGGGACCCGGGATTCCCGATTCCAGGTCACATAACCTTTGATTGGCTATCACAGTGATCAGTCACTGTACAGCCCGGCCCCCTTGCTTTTTCTCTCTCTATGAATGGAGGAGAGAGATACACTGTATCTCTCTAACTCCTGGCATAGAGGGGAAAAATCTTTTGTAAAAAAAAAAAAAAAAAAGATAGATATTAAAAAATAAAATAAAAAATAAATAAAAAATACCTAGATCAAGGTTTGATCTAGTTCAGTGCCAGGGTTAGTGTTTGGGTCAAGGTCAGGGTCAAAGGTCAAGGTCAAAGGTCAGGATTTAAAAAAAAATGGTCAGTGTCAGCTAGTGTCAATGTCAGTGTCAGTGTGTTTTAGGTAAAAAAAAAGACAAAAACAAAATGCGCATTGTTGTTTCTGGGCTGTACTGTGGGTACAAACAACACATAACATATACATATATACAGGGGCGGACTGACAACTCATGGGGCCCCCGGGCAATAGGGGATCATGGGGCCCCTGTGTCCTCGCCCAAACCCAAAAAAGCCTATGAAAAATGCTCCTTACACGTGCGGTGTATGGGAAGAATTCCCCCCTTACAAATAGCTAAAATGATCAATGGGTTCAGTGGGAACTTATCTGAGAGGCAGAAATTGCTCATTGCTCAAGGAACTCCTTGCAACCTCTGGAGGAACCCTAGGATTCCTTGGAATCCTGGTTGAGAAACCTTGATCTAGATCATCTAGATGATTATTGAAACACCAATAGCCTGTGGGTTAGAAGTTATACCCAATATGTGAAACACACATTTTCGTTGTTTTTAAGTACCCTCTGTGAGTTCTGAACCGAATGGAGTGACATGTCCGACCTGCCAGTCATCTTTCTCCAGTTGGTGTTACAAAGAACAGACTGTTGACTGTACCGGAGATGAGACAGTGTGCGCTCTTTACTCTGCTGACATAGGCGGTAAGTCTTTTGTTTTTTTTTTTAATTAAACCCTCATTGCTATATTTTCAAAGTCTTTGGCTTCCTTTTGGTCTGGTAAATGTATACTGTTGAAAATGTATTAAATATCAAAATACGATTATTATTCTCATATTACAGGAAACAAGTCCACCATTAGAGGCTGTGCCAAGCAAAATATCTGCAGCCCTCAGAAATACAGTGTCAATGGAACGGAAATGACGTACCTGTTTACTTGCTATTGTGGAGGTATTCTGTAATATTCTATACATTGACACAGACATGCAACCAATCATTTCCTTGAACTAAGCTCATAGCTAACCAAAATAAATAACATATGAAAATTAACAAAAAAAAAATCTTTCTCCCTCACTTTGTTTTAGCTTTCCTCTAGCTTGCTACGTAGTAGTGTTCTACAGAATCTGCGGGCCTAAACTAAAACCTATGGGAAGACCTTTTGTTTACATTGCAAACTATAATGTCTTGACCCGCTGGTAATGCATCCCAGTTTGAGTGTCCAGCAGGGGCGGACTGACAACTCATGGGGCCCCCGGGCAATAGGGGATCATGGAGCCCCTGTGTCCTCACCCCTACACTCAAATCACACCCAAAAAAGCCTATGAAAGGTACCAGGGACATCTCATGGGGCCCCCTACTGACCCCGGGCCCTTGGGCGGTGCCTGAGTTCCCCAATGGTCAGTCCGCCCCTGGTGTCCAGATATTTTCACTCTTATTTGCCACTTTGCTTCTGAGGTTGTGGAGATATAGGCACCCACTTTCCTATGTGGTGGTCTTGTCCCGTGGTAAGCTTTTTTTGGACAGAGGTCTTCCAGATCCTTTCAACCCTGTTCTTGAAAATGGTCAAAGCTGATCCACTTATAGCATTGTTATATCACCAGATATTCTGAAATCCTAAGTCAAACTACTACAGAAAATAGCTACAGTGGCTAAACAAACCATAGCGAAAGAATGAAAATCCATAAAAAAAGAGAGGAAGGTGCCTCTAAGTGCAGTATTGAAAATGTATTGGTAAACAATAGATACATTGCACTTACAAGATAAATAGTTAAATAGACTCATCGTGTGGTGTAATGAGATCCAGGTGAGACATCCAGTGGTGTATTTAGATTTTGTGCTGCCCTAGGCAACACAAAAATCGGCACCCCCCACAAAGAGAGCCTGGGCATTGACCAACAACACCCCTACCTCCCGCCCAAGAAAGCCTTCCACTACCACTTCCCCCCATACACCAGCCACCATCCCCCATGGCGAGAGAGAGAAAGACACTCACCTTCACAGCTCTGGACATCCCCGGGAACGAGAGCCGGACTGTGCATACACCGTCTTGAAACCCGCAGCCTCTATCAGAACCCACCAGGTCCCCATGCCGCGTGTGTCCCTTCTGCCCCTTCTTCTGAGGGGCAGTGCTGCCCCTCCTGAAAAATGCCATCCTAGACAAATGCCTTGTTTGCCTTGTGGTAAATACACCATTGGGGACATCCATCAGCAAACTCTGTTTATATTATCAGGAAGTAAAGCTCAGGATGTGCCTGTGCATCAAAATGAGACTTGGAGAGAAGAGTAGGATGTAGGAGGTGAAGGGGGCAGTAACGCGTTTTGGAGCGTGCTCAGTAGGCTCCTTCTTCAGACCTCAAAGAATGCTTATTTTGGTTGAGACTAAAAATAGGGTGACCCAAGCAATGGCTCATGCTAGAATTAAAACTATACTGCAGGATTGGATCACCAAATATACTAAGACCTGGCAACCATTGGTGGACCACTACCTTCCTCCATACTTGGATACCACACTACTGCTGCCAAGCTGATATCCTCTCACTTATTGGCAATACGTTGTTTTCATTTACTATTCCCTGCAGACCCTTAGGATCCCTGGCTCCATTCCTGAACCTGTAGTAGAGAAAAAAAGAAAAGAGCGCACAAACCTTGCACATTACCTCTGTAAACAATTCATGTATTTATTGATAAGTTATACTCACAAGAGTAGCAGTATAAAAGGCATATAACATCCAAAACCAACACAGAGTTAGACGACACGTGCAAGTTCCATCTGAAAGGGAGATAGACTCTTGGTCAAGTTGACGTGTTTCGAAGAGGGATCCCTTCTTCCTCAGAGCTTAAAGGTCTGCAAAAGAGGACCTGAAATGGTTTGCAGAAATGGTCAATTTTCAGTATTCCAATGACAATTGGCAGCCTCCCTATTATCTGTTTTCTATCTGTTCTTAACTCATAGGAGGCCTTTTGCCATTATGTGTCAGTATTTCAATGTTTAAATCAGTTTTGTCCATTCCTGAACCTTAAGCTTTTTTAGCCCTCCTTCCTGCCCCCTTTCCCTCTTCTTCCCTTTAGTTAATCTGAAGATATTAATGGTTATCAATCTTGCCATTCAATGTTCCTCTGGATATTTAGACATGGCTGACCGGTCCTTGGCTCCCCCTACTTTTTTTATGTCATTTAACGCTTAGGCAGGTGCTTTCTGAATTCTTTTTTAGGACAATATTTGTTATCCTGCCCATATTGAGCAAGAATGACGGCTTCTTCATTTGTCATGTTTCTATGAGTTTATCCTTTTGCCACCAACATGATTTTCCAAGCCGAGTTGTCATTTTATGCATCCATGACCCATATGTGTAATGACTATTGTAACTCACTGAAAATCCAGTAAATACTTTCAACAATAAAAAGTTAGACACATACGTCTTTTGAGGGCTGTAAGGAGTTTCTCTTGGCTTATTTTTTCTGATTACCCTAGACCAGTGGTCGGCAAGCCGCGGCTCGCGAGCCACATGCGGCTCTTTACACATTTTAATGGGGCTCTTCTGTGTGCCGGGTGCCCGCTCCCCTCCCTCCTCTCGGGCGGCCGCCCCAAAAGTCAGGACTCTGCAGCTAGCCCAGCAATGGGCAAACTACGGCCTGCGGGCCGTATACGGCCCGGCGGACCTTTTAATCCGGCCTGCGGAGCGTGGCAAACATTGGCTGTCAGGATGTAGGCGGGGCAGCGTGACAAACTCCTCTCCTCTCACAAGCCGCCCTGAAGACCGGAACGGCGCGGGAACATGGCGAGAGGAACGCGCGGAGCAAAGGTAAGTGAATTGACACAATATGGGGAATGAATTACTATAGGGGGGATGAATTACTATAGGGGGGATGAATTACTATAGGGGGGATGAATTACTATATGGGGGATGAATTACTATAGGGGGGATGAATTACTATAGGGGGGATGAATTACTATAGGGGGGATGAATTACTATAGGGGGGATGAATTACTATGGGGGATGAATTACTATATGGGGGATGAAGTACTATGGGGGATGAATTACTATATGGGGGATGAATTACTATATGGGGGATGAATTACTATGGGGGATGAATTACTATAGGGGGGATGAATTACTATATGGGGGATGAATTACTATGGGGGATGAATTACTATATGGGGATGAATTACTATGGGGGATGAATTACTATGGGGGATGAATTACTATATGGGGGATGTATTTTCAGTTTTAAAAATGTGGCTCTCAAAATAAATTTCAATCGTGAATTTTGGCGAGATTTGGCTCAGTTGAAAAAAAAGGTTGCCCACCACTGCCCTAGACTGTGTCTAAATGTTTCCATTTGTTAGCCCCATCATTTCATCAGGTAGGGTTGCAGAAGCTTCCCAAACCAATCTGACCATTTTGCATAATTTGTAGCTTTTTAATATACACTTTATGGGTACTTGTTTGCATCCAATGGGACTTCTACTTTAAAAATTATGTGTTTCAAAGGCAAACAAGTTAAAAAAAAACTGCACCAAACCACAACTGATCTCTTCACTCATCTGTAGATGATAGTAATATGAGAGTAAAGTGTTCTAAGAAAACTGTGTGACACCAATGAGAAGGTAAATGAACTGGTACAGGAAGCCATAAGTAAATGATCAAATATTTTCACCCAATTTACTCATTTGTGTGATCCATTCATTCTGGATCACCAATCTTTAGTTTTATGAATTATGGAAGTAGTTTCTTTGAGGAAAGACTTGCCCTTGCTTTTAGAGAATTCTAGGAGATAACTGAGTGAAATTTGTACTTGGTAAGAGAAAAAGAGTGATAAATGATTGTTTTTTTTTTTTAATTTAAGGCAATTCTAGCAACACCTATTGCCCAGACACTAATGTAACCTGTCCTTCTGGCACCATCTGTGCAAGAGTTCAAACTCTAAGTACTGTTGGTAAGTTGAACAAGCATTTTCCATGACTGTACTAGAATAACATCTCTATGTGGCAAGATTGGTCCTCTTTAATAAGCAATAATACTCTTTTGCAGATAATGCAAGTTCTGAAAAAAATAGGACTGCATGTTTACCAATATACCAGTGTGGAATCTCCGGTAGCACAACCTTTCTCGGTGGCACGTTAAGAGTATTGACCATTTGTTCAACTAATACCTGCAAGCTAACCAATCCAGCTTGTAAGTATCTATTTGCATAGTATGTCATGTCAGTTACTGGGACATGGCATGTTTTTGAGTTGATTTCTTTTCTGTTGAGTTGAGAGTTGAGGTATTTTTTTTTTTAATACTCAGTTTTCTATTGCTATCTTCTCCTATTCCAAAAAGTAGTAAAATTGCTAAAAGTACCATATTAATACCATTCATTCTATATAAAAAATAATAACATACCAAGCCCAACCTGAAATTCAATATTAGGCCTAAACTAAATTGGAATTTATTGGGCAAAGTTTGGTTGCATTAACCAAAAATACTCTTACAGTCAAGGATTGCTTCAATCATTTTCTCAATTATTTAAAATCTCACAGGGTCAAGCCTTAATTTAACAGCCAATGAAGTGACATGTCCTGCTTGCAAGTCAAGTAATTCTGAATGGTGTAAACAGCAGACTACCATGAATTGCACTGGGAGTGAGACAGTATGTGTGGTCCACACTGAAAAACTGTTGGGTATGTCTATTGTGATTTTCCATTCCATTGATGGTTTAGCTGAATTATCATTAGTTGTGTAGAACTTTACATTTTGTTGTTTGGATAAGCATTCAAAAGTTTTTTTTTTCCTACAACAGGAACCCCATCTGTCATGCGTGGCTGTACTACTAGAAGTAACTGTTATCTTGGGCAACTATCTGACAGTGCTAAAGGATCTGAATTTAACTTTAAGTTTATCTGCCCTACAGCAGGTATGTAAGAATAGTACAAGGCATGTACAGTATGGAAGAGTGATTGTCTAGAGGTATCTACACATACCTGCTGCAGCCTCCTAAACAGTACCAGTTGAATGGTGGTATCTCTGAGCTCATCACTAAGTTCTGCCCACATACATTTTTATTGCCACATCACTAGAAGTTACTGTTATCTTGGCCAACCATCTCAGCAGGCAAATGGATCTAGATATGATTTTTAAGTTTATCTACCCTTCAGGAGGTACATCAAACACATTAAGTATATTAAGGGTAGTTGTATGGAGGTGTCAGGGCAGGGCAGGGCTGTGGAACGGACAGGTAGGCCTAGTGGCAGGGTAACGCACTGGCTGACGACAACCACCACCAACAGACCGAAGTCCCTCAGGGCGCGGAGTCTAAGTCCCAGGCTGCCCTTCACCAGGGCCCCTGATGGTGGGCATGGACTTGACGCAGCCAGGAACCAGGTCACGGCCCCCGAGACACCCCGGCTGCGGTAATGGCCGCCGCCAATGGCGTGTAGCTGGTGAGAATGACAATAGCGTAGTCAGGCAAGCCGGGTCAACAACAACGGGACAAAACGGTACAGAACAGTAGACAGAGAATCACAGGTCACGGGCCGGGTTCAGCAACGGAAGGTCAGATCGAAGGAAAACACAGAGAATGGTCTTAAACACAAGCTGAGTCAGATACCAGAAGAGTCACGAGCGTATACACAGAGCTGTAGGAAGACAAAGACACAAGTGCAAAGAGCATGTGCGGGCCACAGGCTTATATGTCATCAGCCACACCCCTCTGGGGGATGGACCTCAGAGACCTGAAGGCATAAAAGGATTCCCACCATGCACAGCAGAATCCAAGATGGACGCCAGCACATGGAGTAACAAAACCTCAGGGAAAAGGTAGGACCTTGACAGGAGGTGCCTACACATACCTCCAGACTGAACCAGTAGAATGGTGGAAGCTCTGAGCTTGCCACTAAGTTCCTTTTGCCACATCACTATGACGGAAAGTCTGCTTGGCCAATAGTGATGTGTAGAAGGCAAGAGTAGGTCAAGCTTTGGAACCACAAGGAATTGCTGAAGGTTGACCTGTTGGGTATGGCCATGAAGGTTTGGGAGGTTGCTGTAGGTATATGCCTATCAGCCTGCATATTAAATATACAGCAGGTTTTTTTTTTTCTTTTTTTTCTCCAATGACCTAAACCAGGGGTGGGCAACTGTGGACCTCCAGCTGTTGGTAAACTACAAGTCCCATCATGCCTGTGCCTTTGGGAGTCATGCTTGTAACTGTCAGTTTTGCAATGCCTCATGGGTCTTATAGTTCTACTACAGCTGGAGGGCCACAATTGCCCACCCCTGACCTAAACCAATACTTAGAGATATCTAATGGGTCTGCTATTGCTATCCTCCTTCTGAACGCATACCTTGTGATGAAGGGATGTACACAGGTCTTGCCCATTAAAGTGTAAAGTACACCTTTACTGAAAAAGTGACCAAAAAAGAACCATGACATGGATGGCGTATGTTAACCTGTTCTTATGGTCATAAAATATTATTTTTCCTGAATAATCGATTGGGAGGCACTGTTTTATATGAAACAGAAGTGCGGGATATGAAAAGCACAAACATACATACTCACCTAGGTGAACACAGCATTGATCCGATGTTGTATCTGTCCCCTGCCATTGCTACACTGAGAACTGAGCGATCAAAGATTGCAGATAGCTCAGTTCTCAGTCTACGATCTGCAGAAAGCTGGTGACATTCAGTCACTGGCTCTCTACTCTGCCCCTACAGTGCTCATTGGAGCGCTGGACTGTGGAGAGGGCAGGAGCTGAGCTCAGGCTTTCAACAGCTCACCGAGAGGCCAGTCCAGGCATCTGGGTACATCCTGGCATTAAATTCAGGATCTCTGCAGAGTCTGGACTAGCTTGGCTGAATATGGGTCACAGGCAGGGGCGGACTGACCATTTGGAAACTCGGTCACTGCCCGAGGGCCCGGGGTCAGTAGGGGGCCCCATGAGATGCCCCTGGTACCTTTTTCATAGGCTTTTTTGAGTTTGGGCAAGGACACAGGGGACCACTCCTGTGGTCCTCAGGAAAAGAGCTTTGGCCCTACTTTTCCTTTAACAGGCACCTCTGCTGACTGCACAATAGTTTTCCTTTGGGGCTTCATCCCTTCTATAATGCTTCTGAAAATGCTTATCTTAAAAAAGACTAAGGCTTCCAAAATGTGTCCTCACTCTATTCTTTTTTATCAAATTGTAGGCTATAACATCTCATGCTTGGAGTGTATGGACTCAGCAAACTGCACAGGAAACAGTGTCACCTGCCCTACTGGCTCTGTCTGTGCAACCTCATATGCAAACTCAACTGTAGGTGAGTTACATTTACAAGAACTTCTTTCAATGCAGTGCCAATTCCAGTAGGCACCATATTAACCAGAGGAGATTTCAGGATCTAAGTCCTTTCCATAAGTACAACCGCTGGTAAATGAGTTACATAAGTTCAAATACAAGTCAATAGATCAAAGCCAGGATTCCAAGGTTGCATTCTGATGTTGTTGAAGGACCCCTCTATGTTGCTATGCAGAGAGGTTCTAAAAAGTAACACACCTTTGCTTAGAGGCAAGGGGAAAATCAAATTAGGATATTATTTCCATATCTGTTTTGAAATGTAGAGTAACTATATTTAATTCAAATGGTTAACAGGTGAACCAGTTTCAAGATTCATCAGGTCGTGTGCACCTTCAAACCAGTGTGACAAAATTGGATCGGTTAGCTCCCCTTATGGTAACATAACGATGTCTTCTTCATGCTGTGCTTTTGACAACTGTTCATCTTCATCCATCCCACCAGGTAATAAATCTACCTAAACACACCACACATGTACACAAGGGCCTGCGTCTGTTTAAGCAAGGGTGTTGAACCCAATTTCATTGTGTGCCGCATCAGCATTATGGTTGCCCTTTGTATCTCTAAGACTAGATGTCCAGAGCACCTAACATCAAATGTCAAATCCCCCCCCCCCCAACATCAGAAGTCAAGAGTCCTTCACCCTCCCTTACATTCAAAATGCACCCCCCTTACCTTGTGCTGCTGCTTGGATGAAGCTGAGAAGCAGAAAGTGCAGGGTCTGGAGGACGAGAGGAGGGCTGGAGTCAGCTGCTGGAGTCTGTTACATGCTCATACCAGGGGAGGTGGAGACGAGGGGGTGGTGCTGCTGCACAGAGAGGTGCAGGATCTGTAGGAGAGGTTCTGTCCTCCTCTCTGCTACCGACTGCCAAGAAAGGGGGGGGGGTGGAGATGAGAGGGGTGAGGCAGTTGCAGGAAAGGTGAGAGGGCCACATGAAGTAGCTTGGCAGGTCAGATATGGCCCACGAGCCTGGTGGTTGACATGTGTGTTAAATTGTCAGAACTTTCTTTGCCTTTGGCATCTGGCCAAGGAAGGTATCCACCAGGCTTATTTCCTTTTAATTAGCTTAGCTGGGTCTATTAGACAGAAAATAAAGGGAAATCTGACTAAGACATCTAAATACAGTAAATAAATACATAACACAAAACCTGATGGGGGCTTAAAGCTGAAATTTAGGTATGGGTATTTTTACATTGTTATATTGGCCCAGCTCAGACCAGTATAACTCTGAATACATCATACCTAGGTGAACCCCCAGGAACCTGAAAACCCTGTTTCTACAGCAATCCCCACTAGCTGCTGAGTCTAAAGCAAGTAGAGATTGCTTCCACATGGCTGCCCAACTGCATTGTTAACATTGGAGGTCGCCAACTTGGCATGGGCACCATTCAAAGAACTTGTTGCGTTTTCTCAAAGCATTCCCTGAGTGGATGAGGCGGAGAATTCGGGTGGGGAACTCCCATTTGCCATCTTGTCCACTCATAGAATTGTTTGCATTGATTGAGAAAATGCAAAACATTTTCTGAATGACACCCATGCCATTTGGGCCACCTCTTGTGTTCAGTAGCAGTAGGGCAGCTGTTCAGCATGCCAGCTGCCACAGAGGTCCCACAGGTATGGTATATGAATGGTTCCTTAGACCAAGCTGGACTAATGTAACTATGTAAAATAATCTATACCTGGAATTTAGTTTTAACCAATTCTTGCTTAATCCAAAGTTAAAAAAAAAAAATTTAGGTTTACACTTTAACCCCTCGATGCCGACGTAACACAAATATGCGACCTCACAGAACTGGGCTTTTTTCCGTGGGGCCGCATATTTGCGTACCTGTCTTTGTGCTGGGAGCGCACACTCCCAGCACAAAGACTGCAGTGTCACTGAGAGCACTGGGTCCTGTTCTAACGATTGGGACCCGGGACTCCCGATTCTGGATCACATGATCGCTGTGAAAGCCTCTGATTGGCTATCACAGTGATCAGTCACTGTACAGCCCGGCCCCCTTGTTTTTTTTTCTCTCTCTATGAATGGACCAGACAGATACATTGTATCTCTCTAACTCCTGGCATAGAGGGAAAAAAATGTTTGTAAAAAAAAAAAAAGATAAATAAATATTAAAAAATAAAATAAAAATTAAATAAAAAATACTTAGATCAAGGTTTGATCTAGTTCAGTGCCAGGGTTAGTGTTTCGGTCAAGGTCAGGGTCAAAGGTCAAGGTCAAAAGGCAGGATTTGAAAAAAAAATTGGTCAGTGTCAGTTAGTGTCGATGTCAGTGTGTTTTAGGTAAAAAAAAAGACAAAAACAAAATGCACACTATTGTTTCTGGTACAAACAACACATAACATACACATATATGGTATCGCTGCGATCATCAAGAGCTGGAGAATTTATTTTGGGTTGTTCTTTGGTGTTAGGTTATGGTAGTAACAATAAAAACACAGCTAAATAAAAAAAAAAAATTTCTACTTTTTTGGGCCAGTTTTCCTTTGATAATAGAAAAAAATCAGGAGATATCCATTACCATTTACCACCTAATGAAAGCCCAATTTGTCCTGAAAAAAACGCGGTATAATTCACCTGGATGTACAAAGTAGTTGTGATGATACGGACGGTTTTACTAACACAGGTCAACATTGCAAAATTGTGCTTAGGCATTTAGATTTGTTTTACCCTCAGATGTGAAGGGTTAATAAGGGGCTGTGGCCTCTCTTTTGTGGCAACTTTTGGTGCGAGTTATGAGACAGAGAGAGCAGAATATTAAAAGCTTGTCTGCACACATGAAGCTTCTCAACTAAGTTTGACTTTTTGGATATTCTTTTCAAAGTGCCACCTGTCAGCCCTCAACCCAATGGAGTGACCTGTCCCACCTGCCAATCCTCTTCTTCTGGTTGGTGTTATGATGAGCAAACCGTAGAGTGTACCGGAGAGGAAACTGTGTGTGTTCTCTATTCTACAAATATTGGTGGTAAGCAATTTTAAGTTGATGTTTAGGAGTACCCGCTTCTCACTAACAGCCCATATTTGTCACATATTCAACCATCAGATTCACACAATAAACATGAGTCTACAGGGCAAATCAACTTCATTTCCTTTTTTTTTTCATTATTTTGTGTTACAGTGGTTGTAAACCTCAGACATGAACAAAGCATTTCCCTCTATAGTCTGCACTTGTCTCAATCCAAAGCACTAAGTGTAATTTCTGTCCGCTGCTTCATTCTTTTGCATGAATCACTTCTGACACATTTTCCTGACACCAAGAGAAATTTGTTGACAGGGGAAGGACCTGCAACACACAGCTTGTGATTAGCAGCCTCAGCTCTTTTCCTGTGTGCTGTGTGAAGGGGGGTGTGTCCCTTCTCTCCAACCAGCTCTTGGCTCTCCTCACTGTGCTTTGCAGTGTGTAATTCAGCGCCCCTCTCCTGCTTTCTGAAAGCTGAGACAAGCTTCATAAATTCTGGACTTTGAATGGTAGTAGAGAGGAGAGAGCTGCAGATAAATAGGTACAACTTATGTAGTAGGATTAGTTTCACCTGAGGCCAGTCACTTCACTGGGTATATATAAAGGTTTTCAACCACTTTAAACCAATTTGTGGTTAAATAAAAATGGCAAATGTTTTGCCAACAAGGTAAGGAATGTTTTTACTATTGACTATCTTTTGCTCTCAACAGGGCTCTTGTCATCGGTTCGAGGATGTGCCAGACGTACATGTGGAAGTCAGAGATACAGCATCAATGGAACAGGAATTACTTACACATCTAACTGTTATTGTGGAGGTATAATTGATGAATTAATGCACCTGGAATCCCTGAGACAAAAAAAAGGTTTTAGATACACTTGTAATGGGGTGTTAGTGCCACTTTCGGTTTGGCCACTAGGTGGCACCCTCTCCATTGATAAATAGTCTGATACCTGGGAGAGTAGCAGAAGTTTGTGAGGACAAGAATGAGACTATGGAGCTGGCACCCATGGTGATGGAGCCCTTCCTTCACAGATGTAGTGCTTCCGAGGATTGGTATTATTCAGCTGGGGATGACCTGGAGAGGTCCTGGTGCCCTGGAGTGGAGGGAGTTGGGGACAGGACATAGAGTGCCCGACCTGGAAAAGTGCCAATGACTGCTACCAAAATTGGGGAGAACGTGTATGCCCTGAAGTTGCAAAAGTAAGGTCTTGAAAGCTTATTGGATGCACATCTTCTTGTTACTGGTAACTAATCCCTAGAACTGGTACTTGGCTCAGCCAGGAGGAACACGGGTTGTGTGAGAGAGTGGGAGAAGTTCAGAAATAAAATTGTGAGGACAACTGTGGGACTATGAATCTGGCACTCATGGGATCTGATGGAGCCCTTCCTTCACAGATGTAGTGCTTCCAGTGATTGGTATTCCTCAGCTAGGGATGACCTGGAGAGGTCCTGGTGCCCTGAAGTGGAGGGAGTTGGGGACAGGACATAGAGTGCCTGACCTGGAAAAGTGCCAATGACTGCTACAAAAATTGGTGAGAATGTGTATGCCCTGAAGTTGTGTGCCTTGAAGTTGGAAAAGTAAGGTCGTAAAAGGTTATTGGACTCACGTCTTCTTGTTACTGGTAACTAATCCCTAGAACTGGTACCTAGCTCAGCCAGGAGGAACATGGGTTATGTGAGAGAGTTGGAGGAGTTCAGGCAGAAGGTTGTGAGGACAAGAGTGGGACTATGGAGCTGGCACCCATGGGATCTGATGGAGTCCTTCCTTCACAGATGTAGTGCTTCCAGTGATTGGTATTTCTCAGCTGGGGATGACCTGGAGAGGTCCTGGTGCTCTGGAGTGGAGGGAGTTGGGGACAGGACATAGAGTGCCTGACCTGGAAAAGTGCCAATGACTGCTACCAAAATTGGTGAGAATGTTTATGCCGTGAACTTGTATGCCCTGAAGTTGTGTGCCTTGAAGTTGGAAAAGTAAGGTCTTAAAAGCTTATTGGACTCACGTCTTCTTGTTACTGGTAACTCATCTCTAGAACTGATGCCTGGCTCAGCCTTAATTTTTTAAAGGACTAAGTCCATAGTTTGAGGGACATGTTGCAGAGAGGAGTCATCTGTACCTGGAAGGAGCAATCCATTGATGAATTGTTGGATTTATGTTTTTAAGGCAATTCCAGCAACACCTATTGCCCTGGCACCAACGTTAGCTGTCCTAATGGCACCATCTGCGCAAGGGTTCTCGCTGTGACCACCATGGGTAAGTTCTATGAACACTTACAGTGAGCGTACCCGAAAAGTAACTGGCCCCATTGCATACTTACTATTACTTTTTTCCAGGTAATGCAAGCTTTAAAGTCAATAGCAGCGCATGCATGCCAATATATCAATGCGGCGTCTCTGCAAGTAGCACCTTCCTCAATGGAACGCAAAGGCTGGTGACCATCTGTTCCACCAATAACTGCCCCCTACCCGACCCTGAATGTAAGTGGTTATGTAAGATAATGATGTACCACGTCAGACTCTGCGGGGGAAAAAAAGCATTTGGTCTGTTTATTTTATTTATCACATTCAGTAATACAGTGTATTTATCTTTGTTTAAAAGAACATAAAAGAACAGAATAGTTTAGAAAAGAACGGAATAGAAAAGAACAGAATAGAATAGAAAAAGAAAAGAACAGAACAGAATAGAAAAAGAAAAGTACAGAACAGAACAGAATAAAAAAAGAAAAGAACAGAACAGAACAGAAAAAGAAAAGTACAGAACAGAACAGAATAGAAAAAGAAAAGAACAGAACAGAATAGAAAAAGAAAAGAACAGAACAGAATAGAAAAAGAAAAGAATAGAATAGAAAAAGAATAGAATAGAAAAAGAATAGAACAGAAAAAGAAAAGTACAGAACAGAACAGAATAGAAAAAGAAAAGAACAGAACAGAATAGAAAAAGAAAAGAACAGAACAGAATAGAAAAAGAAAAGAATAGAATAGAAAAAGAATAGAATAGAAAAAGAATAGAATAGAAAAAGAAAAGAATAGAAAAAGAAAAGAACAGAATAGAATAGAAAAAGAAAAGAACAGAATAGAACAGAAAAAGAATAGAACAGAAAAACAATAGAACAGAAAAGAATAGAATAGAAAAACAATAGAACAGAAAAAGAATAGAACAGAAAAACAATAGAACAGAAAAAGAATAGAACAGAAAAACAATAGAACAGAAAAGAATAGAATAGAAAAACAATAGAACAGAAAAACAATGGAACAGAAAAGAACAGGACAGAAAAACAATAGAATAGAAAAACAATAGAACAGAAAAGAATAGAATAGAAAAACAATAGAACAGAAAAACAATGGAACAGAAAAGAACAGGACAGAAAAACAATCGAATAGAAAAACAATAGAATAGAAAAACAATAGAACAGAAAAACAATAGAATAGGAAAGAATAGAATAAAAAAAACTATAGAACAGACAAACAATAGAACTGAATAGAATCAAATAAAATAGAAAAAAATGATAGAATAAAATAGAAAGAATATAACATTATCACATTCAGTAATATGGTGTATTTTTGTATATTTGTTTAACCACTTCAAGTCCGGACACTTTCACCCCCTTCCAGTCCAAGCCAATTTTCAGACTTTGAATGACAATTGCGTGGTCATGCAACACTGTACCCATATGAATTTGTTTTGCATTTTTTTTTAGACAGATAAAACTTTATTTTGGTGGTATTTATTCACCACTGGGATTTTAATTATTTTACTATATAAATGAAAAAGTCCAAACATTTTGAAAAAAAGAAAAGTGTTTTTCGCAAATAAAATTTTGCAAATAAATAATCTTTCTTCATAAATCTTGGCCAAAATGTATTCAGCTATCTTTTTAGTAAAAAAACAAATAACCCAAATTAGTTTATAACCAAAAAATTATAATTTAAAAAAAAATTATATTTTTATTTTTTTTTATATTATTATTTATGTTTTTTTTTTTAACATACTGTCACCCTAACAGTAGTGTCACCATAGTGACACTGTACTACTTGTGGGTGGTGATAAAGGCTTTTTTTCATTTTTTTTTTTTTACACTGATTGCTTTTATACCCATAAAGGGTGTAAAAGCAATCATTTCTCCTTCTCTCTGGCTGCACTCCTGCAGCCATTGAGAAATACTGTGCGAGCTGTGATTGGTCACAGCTTGTAACTTGGTACAAGGCTGCTGTGAATGGCCCTGTACCATGTGATCTCTGTGATGATTCACAGATTTCACACGTAGTAAGCAATGATGTCAGCAAGTGACATCTTGCTGATCACCAGATGACTATAGAGAGAAAGCTTAAAAAAGAAAAATAATGCAGCCACCACATCTATGAACTGGTAAGCTGCAATATAATAAAAGTTTGCTTTTTGGTTTAGTCCTACTTTAAATATTTGATATTTATATACAGTGGGGAAAATAATGATTTGATCCCTATGATAAAAAATGCACCTATGATAAAAATCTGCAGGGGATCCAACCATTTTTCCCCCCACTGTATTTTATGTACCCAAGTGCACGAGTAAAGTTTTATTCACAAGAAAAGAGGGGGGCGGGTAGCCATAAATGGCAGTTTGTGGAATTTGTGTCACATTTTATTTTTGTTTTTCATTTACAAAGTGACAGGGCCAGACGCCAACTCCACATACAACGGCGTGACGTGTCCCACCTGTGCGTCCGAAAATTCGGAATGGTGCACAGCAAAGGATACCATGCAATGCATGAAGAGTGAGAGCATTTGCTCCGTCCATTCCGTAAAGATGAAAGGTAAGTGCATTGCAGAGCTGAACCCAAAGTGACAGTTCAGTAAAGCACACTGGGGTTGATTTATTAAAACTGGAGAATGCAAACTCTGGTGCAGCGCTGCATGGTAGCCAATCGGCTTCTAACTCCAGCTTTTTCAATAAAAAAAAAAAACTGGAAGCTGATTTGTTTCTCTGAAGAGCTTCACCAGATTTTGCACTCTTTGGTTTTAGTAAATCAACCCCAATGTGTCATAAGGAACTGCCATTTTTTTCCTTTATGTTTCATCCTTCGTTGCATGTCAGTGCTGTTGCTCTTCTGTTGGCTCTTGGCAGACACTTCCTGCCTACATGCACTCCAGCAATGACTGCATGCCCATTCTAAAAAGCCGGCACCACAGTACGTCATCATATTCAGCCATCCTTTATTAAAAAATAGTGGAATACAGCAGATAAAACCCCTACGCGTTTCGTCCGTTAAGCCGAAACCTCCTTTACAATCTGCATCTCCTCATCCCAGGTGCTTAGGCTGGATCATCTCCAATAACCTTCCAAAACTACAAAGTCCACAGGAAAAAGCAGACACCACAGTAGGTTATCATATTCAGCCATCCTTTATTCAAAAATAGTGCAATACAGCAGATAAAAACCCTACGTGTTTCGTCCGTTAAGCATAGGGTTTTTATCTGCTTCATTCCACTATTTTTGAATAAAGGATGACAGAGTATGCTGACTTACTGGGGTGCCGGCTTTTTAAGTGTTCTTGCATGGCAAGACCACATACTTTTATCTCACATATATATTCTTATTATTATAGCCAAATTTACCACCCTAACTCCTCCCACAGTTTTTACACTACATAGACAGTAATATACGGAAACGTGCGGATTGGTCCCAATTGGTGTGCTATTACTTTGTGGAACGTTTTGCCGAATGGTTCACAAAATATCGGCGTTTTTGTGGTGAAATTGGTCCCATAGTAATGAATGGCGGAATGTTCAAAACTAGAGTGGGAGCTGACAAAAGCTAGAGTGTGAGCTGAAAAATCAGGACATGATTTCTAAACTGCCATCGCTCCCTCATTTTCAAGCCCACCTACACAAATCTTATATCAAAACGTTCAGCTATCCCTGCTGCCACTAAAAATGTCCACGGCTAAGCCATAGTCCTGATAGTTTTCACAATATGACCATTTGTTTGCAACTCACGCCGCCCATTGACAGTCATTGAAACTCCACTCTAGCCACCTCAAATTTGAAGGGCAATTTCTAAACTGTGACTGTGCCTTCATTTTTAATAGTTCAGAGACATACTATGCATCAAAATGTATGTCTGGGTCTTGTGATTCTCACAATATAAAGCTCTTCGGTGTAGGATTTATAATTTTTAAACTACAAGCGTTTGAAGATGGCAACCTCCTGAAAAGAGAGCAAGTTGGAGCAGTTTGTTTTTAACCACTCTTCTCTGCCCTTGCTGTAGAGTGAGTTGCCATAGCAACCCAGGTGTGTGAGCAGGCAGCAGAGTGACAAGCCACTCCACCCAGTTACTCCGCCCACTCTAGTTGTAGACTACTGGTGGAGGCAAGAACACTTCACACAATTTCCCCAGAAATTGTAGCTTTTCTAGTTTCTGTCTATTGTTTCTACACACGAGTTGTCTGATGGTGGCCACAGAGGTCGGAGGAGATGAGCAGCATCGGCATTAAAAAAGAAATGCAAAAAGAGCATTTCATGGAGAGAAAAAAAAAGCAATTGTTTATGATACATGAGGATAGATTGGCAGTCCACAGGAAAAAGCCGGCACCACAGTAGGTCATCATATTCAGTCATCCTTTATTCAAAAATAGTGGAATACAGCAGATAAAAACCCCACGTGTTTCGGCTTAACGGACGAAACGCGTAGGCTTTTTATCTGCTATATTGCACTATTTTTGAATAAAGGATGGCTGAATATGATGGCCTACTGTGGTGTCTGCTTTTTCCTGTGCACTTTGTAGTTTTGGAGGTTATTGGAGATGATCCAGCCTAAGCACCTGGGATGAGGAGATGCAGATTGTAAAGGGGGTTTCGGCTTAACGGACGAAACGCGTAGGGTTTTATCTGCTGTCTTCCACTATTTTTGAATAAAGGATGACTGAATATGATGACTTACTGTGGTGCCGGATTTTTTTCGTCTATTGTTTCTACACACGAGTTGTCTGATGGTGGCCACAGAGGCCGGAGGAGATAAGCAGCATCGGCATTAAAAAAAAAAGAAAAAAGAAATGCAAAAAATTTAATGGAGAAAAAAAAAAATCAATTGTTTATGATACATGGGGGTAGATTGGCTAAAATTGGAGCACTCAGAATCTGCTGCAGCTGTGCACGGGAACCAATCAGCTTCCTCAATTACGTTTTGATAATGAAACCTGGAAGCTGATTGATTTCTATGCAGAGCTGCACCAGATTTTGCACTCTTCGGTTTTAGTAAATAACCCCCATAGTGCCCTAGCTAATTAAATGTCACACACGTAGGAGTCTATGTATAAAATGTTTGCTGTGCCGATATGATAACATCATATTTCCCCAGAAATACCTCAATCTGGAAAAAAAAGTATGGTGGCCCCAAGATGGCGATGGGGATATAGGAACCACATATAATAGAGGAAATGCAGTAATTTTCGCCCTGATTTAGCAGATGCTCGTCCCATCCGCACAACAAACGTTTTTATACATAGACCCCTTAGGGTTTAGAGCTATTTCAATTTATTTTTGTTTAACTTTTATGTTTGTTTTATTTACTTTCAACAGGAACTCCAGCTGTTATTCGCGGTTGTGCTACTAGGAGCTTCTGCAGTCTGGGCCACCTTTCTCACGCTGCAGGACTGGAATTTGACTTTAAGTTCATCTGTCCGACTGGAGGTACTTTTCATATTTTATATTCAGTTTTCATAGGCATTGTTTTGTAAGCGGAGATGAATCAGTCCAGTTTTCTAATGGGATGAGATCATTTGTTTAAATAAAATTTAAAAAAAAAAAAAAAAGATCTTGGCAGACAGTTATCAACATGGCAGGAAATTGCATAATTTTTCTAAATGTCCTTGTCTACTTCTTGTACCAGGCAAAGAGGGAAAAAAAGTGTTGCTGGTAGCCAATCATTGAGATGATAAACATGCCTAATGATTGTAACTGGCTGTCAGAAGTGAAGAAAAAAAAAAGAAAAGTGAACAAAAATATCCAGCTGCTACAACAAAAACACAGCTAGGAAATAGAAGCAAGATTCTCTAAAAAACAGGGGTATTCATTTAAAAAAAAAATGGAGTTAGGAGAGGAAAAAAAATTAAAAAACAAGAATCATAAAAATATTCAATTTAATTTAAAAAAAATATATTTCATTTCATTTGAATAATTTTTATTTACTAGTTGCACCCAGTATTATTATTATTATTATTATTATTATTATTATTATTAATAATAATAATAACAACATATTTATGGCTGTACGTTTACATATGAGTACATATGTATTTATAAATCTAATATATTATATCATATTTAATTATATTTAATATACATACTAAATATGTATTAATACATTATATTATTATTATTATTATTATTATTATTAATAATAATAATAAAATGTATTACTAGTTGTAGCCAGTATTATTATTATGAACACATTTCTGCTTGTAAGTTTGAGTATGCATACATATTTATTGATAAATGTATTAAAATATAATAATAAAAAATATTTTAATACATCATATTAATTATTATTATTATTATTAATGATACTACTACAAATACTACTATTACTACTAACTATAATAATAGTAGTAATAATAATAATAATAATATTTTCAGTGATTTATACAGTGAATATATATTTATATATATATATATATATATATATATATATATATAAATGAGAACAGGAGCTCCAATTTTTGTACGCAGATATATTTAAAGCAAAAGACTTTCTGCAAATTGAAGATCTCGTTCTCATTTTTTCTTGGATGATCTGAATCGTGGGAGCCCACCATTAATGAGATTTCCAATAGACAGGATTGCAACATAACAGGAGTAACCCATTCCAATTTTTAATTAAAAATATATGTATATATACAGTATATATATATATATTTTTTTTTTTAAATCCACAATTGGAATGGGTTACTCCTGTTATGTTGCAATCCGGTCTATTGGTATCAAAAATATTGGTAAAAAAGCATTTTTTAAATGTTAATATGTGTGATGTATATATAAACAAGGTGGTATCAAAAGGTTTCGAGGCTAGTTGTGTAACCCGCCAATAGATGGCAGTACAAGTCTGCACGCACAATCACAGGGAGCACTGACCTTCATAAGTCAGTGTGCCAAAAGAAATCATCCTGTGTACATCGGGAGCTGTGCAACTGGTGCTATTCTAATCACGTACGTTACCACGTCTGCTATTTCATCATGGACAGCAAGTTAGACCAAAGAGCAAACGTGAAATTCTGTGCGAAACTGGGCAAATCTGCCACCGAGACGTTTGACATGATCCGCTAAGTTTACAGGGATGCTGGAATGAGTCGTTTGAGGAGTCACAGGACGATGTCTTTTGGCACCCTGACTTATGAAGGTCAGTGCTCCCTGTGACTGTGCATGCAGCCTTGTGCTGCCATCTGTTTGCGTGTTACAAAACGTTTTGATACCACCTTACACATCACACATTCCTAATGTATTTTAACATTTAAAAAATGAAGACGCGGTAGCTCACACCAGGGGCGGACTGACCATTTGGAAACCCAGGTACTGTCCAAGGGCCCGGGGTCAGTAGGGGGCCCCATGAGATGCCCCTGGTACCTTTTTCATAGGCTTTTTTGAGTTTGGGCAAGGACACAGGGGCCCCATGATCCCCTATTGCCCGGGGGCCCCGTTGTTAGTCCGCCTCTGGCTCACCCACCCAAAAGTCACTCGGTTCTAAGGGTATCAGAAAATCTTCCCAAGCCAGGCTTCTCTAGCACATTTCACCTACTCAGCAGCCTAATCATGGAAATTTACCTTCTTTTTTTTTTTATAATTACCACGCAGGCTATAATCTATCATGCTCAGAGTGTGTGGACGCAACAACCTGCACAGGAACCAATGTCACCTGCCCTGCCGGCTCCATCTGTGGAACCTCATACACAGACTCCAATGTCGGTAAGATTTTCCTAAAGGAGTTCTCCACTTTAAAACCACTTCCAGTCCGGACACTTTCCCCCCCTTCCAGTCCGGACACTTTCCCCCCCTTCCAGTCCGGACACTTTCCCCCCCTTCCTGTCCGGACACTTTCCCCCCCTTCCTGTCCGGACACTTTCCCCCCCTTCCAGTCAGGACACTTTTACCATCTTCCAGTCCGGACACTTTCACCCCCTTCCAGTCCGGACACTTCCCCCCCTTCCAGTCCGGACACTTTCCACCCCCTTCCTGTCCGGACACTTTCCCCCCCTTCCTGTCCGGACACTTTCACCCCCTTCCAGTCCGGACACTTTCCCCCCCTTCCAGTCAGGACACTTTTACCATCTTCCAGTCCGGACACTTTCACCCCCTTCCAGTCCGGACACTTCCCCCCCTTCCAGTCCGGACACTTTCCCCCCCTTCCTGTCCGGACACTTTCCCCCCTTCCTGTCCGGACACTTTTCCCCCCTTCCAGTCCGGACACTTTCCCCCCCTTCCAGTCCAGACACTTTCACCCCCTTCCAGTCCGGACACTTTCCCCCCCTTCCTGTCCAGACACTTTCACCCCCTTCCAGTCCGGACACTTTCACCCCCTTCCAGTCCGGACACTTTCACCCCCTTCCAGTCCGGACACTTTCCCCCCCTTCCAGTCCAGACACTTTCACCCCCTTCCAGTCCGGACACTTTCCCCCCCTTTCTGTCCGGACACTTCCCCCCCTTCCAGTCCGGACACTTCCCCCCCTTCCAGTCTGGACACTTTCCCCCCCTTCCTGTCCGGACACTTTCACCCCCTTCCAGTCCGGACACTTTCACCCCCTTCCAGTCCGGACACTTCCCCCCCTTCCAGTCCAGACACTTTCCCCCCCTTCCTGTCCGGACACTTTCCCCCCCTTCCAGTCCAGACACTTTCACCCCCTTCCTGTCCAGGCCAATTTTCAGCTTTCAGCGCTTATCACACTTTGAATGACAATTGCGCGGTCATGCAACACTGTACCCATATGAATTTTTTAGCATCTTTTAATAAAACTTTATTTTGGTGATATTTATTCACCACTGGGATTTTTTTTTTTTTGCTATATAAATGAAAAAGTCCAAAACATTTTTTAAAAAGTGTTTTTCTTATAAAATTTTGCAAATAAATAATCTTTCTTCATAAATCTTGGCCAAAATGTATCCAGCTATCTTTTTAGTAAAAAAAAAACAAAAACAAATTAGTTTATAACCAAAAACTATAATTTTTCTAATTTTTATTTTACATTTTTATTTTTTTTTATATTATTATTCATGTTTTTTTTAACATACTGTCACCCTAGCAGTACACTGTCACCATAGTGACAGTGTACTACTTGTGGGGGATGATGAAGATTTTTATTTTTTTCTACACTGATTGCGTTTACACCCATAAAGGCTGTAAAAGCAATCATTTCTTCTTCTCTGTGGCTGCTTTCTTGCAGCCATTGAGAAATACTGTGTGAGCTGTGATTGGTCACAGCTTGTCATATGGTAGAAGGCTGTTGTGAATAGCCCTGTACCATGTGACCTCTGTGATCATTCACAGATTTCACACGTAGCAAGCAATGATGTCAGAAGTGACATCTTGCTTACTACTATTCATGTGATCACCGATTGGCCAATCAGTGATCACATGATCAGGACCTCACAGAGGTCCTGTACAGCGATCGGTTTTCCACTGTGTCCTCCGGACACACCGGGCACAAGATCGCGGTGCCGCGCGCTCCCAGGGAGCACGCACAGGCTGAAAATGCGGGCACCGTTTATGAACGGCCACCCGCTCCTGCACTGCTCCTGTCTGGTCCATGTACAATTCTAAAAGTGATTAGGGGGCGCACTACTTGCATTGCTCCAGGAAGCCAACAACTTCTGCTGGTGAGCCAACAGGCCTGATATGGGACAATGAAGCAAGGCGTAGCAGGCATCCAAGCAGGAAGTATATCTTGAACTGGGGCCGGTGCCATAGCATGGGTGGAGCCAGGCCACAGGGGTGCAAAATTCTAAAAGTGATTAGGGGGCGCACTACTTGCATTGCTCCAGGAAGCCAACAACTTCTGCTGGTGAGCCAACAGGCCCGATATGGGTCAATGAAGCAAGGCGTAGCAGGCATCCCGGCGGGAAGCATATCTTTAACTGGGGCCAGTGCCATAGCATGGGTGGGGACCAGTTAAAGATATGCTTCTAAAAGTGACTAGGGGGCGCACTACTTGCATTGCGTCAGGTGCTGGCAACCCAAGCTACTGCAATGAAGGTCTCAATGCCAACAGTCAATCCTACGTAGTGGAGGCATGCCCCTCCCCATAGCATGCTCCTTGAACACATGCGGCTGTTGGGTGGGGAATGCCTCTTCTGTCTATGGTTTGCTATCAACTTGGACAGCTTTTAGGTGGGCTAGCTTGGGCGGGTTCGACTCATGTCACGCCTGAGCTCATCCCTGCTCAGGAGGGCTCTCCGGGGCTGGCAACCCATGCTTCATCACTGGCTGAGACATATTTAACCACTTGCCGTCTGGCCCATGTATATAAACGGCCAGATGGTGGCAGTGCAGGAGCGGGTTGCCGCTCATAAACAGCACCCGCCATTTTGGACTGTGCGCGCTCCCACCGCAATCTGGTGCCTGCTGTGTCCACAGTGGAACACCGATTGTCGTGAGGTCCCGATCATGTGATCACTGATTGGCCAATCAGTGATCACATGCAGAGTAGTAAGCAAGATGTCACTTCTGGCATCATTGCTTACTACGTGTGAAATCTGTGAATGATCACAGAGATCACATGGTACAGGGCTATTCACAACAGCCTTGTACCATGTGACAAGCTGTGACCAATTACAGCTCACACAGTATTTCTCAATGGCTGCAAGAATGCAGCCAGAGAGAAGGTGAAATTAAAGGCTGTAAAAGCAATATGGGTGTAAAAGCAATCAGTGTAAAAAAAAAAAAAATGTCATCACCCCCCACAAGTAGTACAGTGTCACTGTACTGCTAGTGTGACAGTATGTAAAAAAAAATAAAAAATAATAATATAAAAAAATTAAATAAAAATGTAAAAAAAGATTTAAAAATTATAATTTTTGGTTATAAACTAATTTGGGCTATTTTTTTTTTACTAAAAAGATAACGGAATGCATTTTGGCTAAGATTTATGATAAAATATTATTTATTTTCAAAAATTTATAAGAAAAACACTTTTTTTCAAAATTTTTAGACTTTTTCATTTATATAGCACAAAAAATAAAAATCCCAGTGGTGAATAAATACCACCAAAATAATGCTTTATCTGTCTCAAAAAAATGCTAAAAAATTCATGACCGCGTTGCATGACCGCGAAATTGTCATTTAAAGTGTGATAGCGCTGAGAGCTGAAAATTGGCCTGGACAGGAAGGGGGTAAAAGTGTCCGGACTGGAAGTGGTTAATGAATGATTGGAGGTAAATAAATGCATATTTAACTGACGTTACTTAATATCAGGTGGATCAAAGTCAACACGGTGCATCCGATCGTGCGTACCTGCAAGTCAGTGTGACAAAACCGGAAGTATCAGCACGCTCTATGGGAACACCATGATGTCTACTTCTTGTTGTGCTTTTGAAAACTGTTCTTCATCCATCCTGCCAGGTGAGGATGCCTATAAGTAATTAATGCAGCTCTGTATTCATGAATTATATCCATACACATTTTGAATGGCCTTGAATGTATTACGTTGTCAGGAAGGATAATTCACTTTCTTTGTATCAGTACATTCTGAGATCATTATTGATAGGAAAGTCCATTCACCTATAAAAGCTAAACTTCCCTTCACCTGCTAAGGCTCCTGAGAACCTTTATTTCCCCTCACATCCTGGTTGATGAAACCATTTTTACCATGACCATAGTCTCTCTAATGGTGTCCCGGACAGCAACCTAGGGTTCTAATCCTTCCTCACCGTATTCAAAACTAAAAACAGAAAGCTTTTTCGCCTTCAGAGATAAGGAATGTTGCCTTCAACCTTGAGGAGCCTGCAGTCCACAAGGCTTACTTGTTTGTTATTATTATTATACAGGATTTATGGCGCCAACAGTTTGCTCAGCGCTTTACAATATAACGGGAGACAATACAGCAACAATACAGTTCAATACAAGAGGGATAGGAGGGCCCTGATCCTTGGAGCTTACAATCTAAGAGGGAGGGGCTAGTGGTATAAAAGGTAGTAATTGTGGGGGATGGACTGGTTGGAAGAGTAGAAAATTCCATTATTAGCTGAGGGCAGGACAGGCTTCCCTGAAGAGAGGTTTTCAGAGATCGCCTAAAAGTGAGCAGAGTAGGTGATAGTCTGATACATTGGGGTAGAGAGTTCCAGAGGATGGGGGAAGCTCTGGAGATGTCCTGGAGATGAGCATGAGAGGAGGAGACAAGGGAGCTAGAGAGCAGGAGGTTGTGCGAGGAGCAGATAGTACAGTTTGGGTGATATTTGGAGACAAGATTGGCGATGTAATTTGGGGCGGAGTTATAAATGGGTTTATATGTTATTGTTAATGTTTTGAATTTTATCCATTGGGCAATGGGAAGCCAGTGGAGGGATTGGCAGAGAGGGGTGGAGGACACTGAGTGGAGGCCAGTGGAGGGATTGGCAGAGAATGGTGGAGGACACTGACTGGAGGCCAGTGGAGGGATTGGCAGAGAGTTGTGGAGGACACTGAGTGGAGGCCAGTGGAGGGATTGGCAGAGAGGGATGGAGGACACTGAGTGGAGGACAGTAGAGGGATTGGCAGAGAGGGATGGAGGACAGTGAGTGGAGGCCAGTGGAGGGATTGGCAGAGAGGGGTGGAGGACACTGAGTGGAGGCCAGTGGAGGGATTGGCAGAGAGGGGTGGAGGACACTGAGTGGAGGCCAGTGGAGGGATTGGCAGAGAGGGATTAAAGACACTGAGTGGAGGCCAGTGGAGGGATTGGCAGAGAGGGATGGCAGATACAGAACGATTTGTAAGGTGGATGAGTCTGGCAGCAGCATTCATGATAGACTGAGAGAGGGATAGCATGAGATCAGGTCAGCCAATGAGGAGGGAGTTACAATAGTCAAGGCGAGAGACAACAAGGGAGTGAATAAGTTGCTTAGTAGTTTCTGAGGTTAAAAACGGCCATATCTTAGAGATATTGCGAAGTTGAAGTCTACATGATTTGGACAGTGATTGGATTTTGGGCTGAAAGGACAGATGGAGGTCTAGGATTACACCTAGTACCCTGGCATGGCTTGTTGAGGACTATGGTTATCCTAGTTATGAGCAAGAAGTATCAGACATGTCCAAGCTTCTCCATAGAAATAAATGTCATACTTCTTTACCAATGGTTGGCCCAATGCCAAGATGATATATATGTGATACCAGGTAACCATTGAAGAGCAAACACTCCCCTGTATTCAATGTTTAAAAGTATAAATTCATATTCTTTTCAAAGTGCCATCTGTCAGCTCTCAACCCAATGGAGTGACCTGTCCCACCTGCCAATCATCTTCCTCTGGATGGTGCTACGAGGAGAAAACATTAGACTGTACCGGAGATGAGACTCTGTGTATTCTCCATTCTACAAACATAAGTGGTAAGCAATTGTATTTTTTTAGATTTACCTCTAATTATTAAATTCAACTTTAAAAAGTTTAATATCAAGAAGATTTTGCATTAACACATAGACAAATGAATGAGGAAATTATGAAAAAACAATGGCTAGTTGTCTACAAGAGCATCTTCTAATAAAACCATTAAATTCCTCCTACAGCATATTATTTTCATAAGAATCTTTATGGGAGAAATATATTGTTGTCTGATACAATTGCACTGCTACATCATATCTGAGATTTTCTTCTTTTTCATGTGGGCTAAAATTGTCCTGAAGTTGTTCTAAACAGGAGCGGACTGACAACTCATGGGGCCCCCGGGCAATAGGAACTCATGGGACCCCTGTGTCTTCGCCCACACACAAACTACACCCAAAAAAGCCTATGAAAGGTACCAAGGGCATCTCATGGGGCCCCCTACTGACCCTGGGCCCTCGGGCAGTGCCCGAGTGCCTAAATGGTCAGCCCGCCCCCGGTTTTAAACCAACTGCTTAACCCTTTCCCTACCAGGCACTTATACCCCCTTCGTGCCCAGGCCAATTTTAAGCTTTCAGCGCTGTTGCACTTTGAATGACAATTGCGCGGTCATGCAACACTGTACTCATATGAAATTTTTATGATTTTTTTCACACAAATATTGCTTTCTTTTGGTGGTATTTAATCGCTGCTGGGTGTTTTATTTTTTGTGCTATAAATAAAAAAAAAGCAAAAAATTTGAAAAAAACGTTTTTCTTTTTTGCACTGATAGGCAGCACTGATGGGCACTGATAGGCAGCACTGATGGGCACTGATGAGGTGGCATGGATAGGAAGCACTGATGGGCAGTGATAGGAGGCACTGATAGGCAGCATTGATAGGCAGCACTGATGAGCTGGCACTGATGACACTGCACTGATAGGTGGCACTGATGGACAGCACTGATGGGTGGCACTGCTGGGCAGCACTGATGGGTGGCACTGATTGGCACAGGCGGGTGGCACTGATGGGTACAGGTGTGCGGCACAAATGGGTACAGGTGGGCGGCACTTCTGGGCACAGATGGGTGGCACAGGTGGGTGGCACTGATCATCAGTGCCCTTGATCAGTGCCGATCACTTCTCTGACAATTGTCGGTTATTGGCAGTACTTTCCTCATGCTGTGGCAACTGTACTTACCCGGTGATCTACTGTGTCATTGGAAACAGCTGATCACCTGGTAAAAGTCCACCGTGATTGGCCGTTTGCCGTATCCTGTAATCAGCTGTGTCCATAGAACACAGCGATTCCGGGCGGCGCCGGGTGCACGCCGCTGGGGGCGTGTTCTGGAATGATGTTCATGGATTTCGTTCCAGAACACGGCAACCGCACTGTAGCCATCCTTCGGCTATAGCGTGGTAGGGAACTGGTTAAAGATGAATTTCAGGTACGGTATATTTTTACATAGTTACATTGGTCAAGCTTGGATCATTGTAATTATGTATCTACAATACACATGTGCATTTCATTTTGTAACAAATCGATTTTCAGAATAAAATTAGATTTTCGGAGATTCGGATGTATACAAATCCCTGAATGAACGTAGTAGCGAATGTCAATGAATCTGAAAAAATTAATGACATTTTTTCATTTATTTGATCGTTTGGATTCAAAATAATAAATTGTTCCATGTAGTTTCAATATGTAAATAAGGAATCCAATCAAATTATCAAAACTGAAAGTTAATATATAGTAATCTTTCTAAAAAACTGCAACATTTTTTGAATCCACCTAGACCAGTGGTCGGCAAGCCACGGCTCGCGAGCCACATGCGGCTCTTTACACACATTAATGCGGCTCTTCTGTGTGCCGGGCGCCCGCTCCCCTCCCTCCTCTCGGGCGGCCGCCATAAATGTCAGGACTCTGCAGCTAGCCCAGCAATGGGCAAACTACGGCCCGCATACGGCCCGGCGGACCTTTTAATCCGGCCCGCAGAGCGTGGCAAACATTGGCTGTCAGGATGTAGGCGGGGCAGCGTGACGAACTCCTCTCCTCTCACAGTCCGCCCTGAAGACCGGAACGGCGCGGGAACACGGCGAGAGGAACGCGCGGAGCAAAGGTAAGTGAATTGACACAATATGGGGAATGAATTACTATAGGGGGATGAATTACTATAGGGGGGATCAATTACTATATGGGGGATGAATTACTATATGGGGGATGAATTACTATATGGGGGATGAATTACTATGGGGGATGAATTACTATGGGGGATGAATTACTATATGGGGGATGAATTACTATGGGGGAGGAATTACTATATGGGGGATGAATTACTATATGGGGGATGAATTACTATGGGGGATGAATTACTATGGGGGATGAATTACTATATGGGGGATGAATTACTATGGGGGATGAATTACTATGGGGGATGAATTACTATATGGGGGATGAATTACTATGGGGGATGAATTACTATAGGGGATGAATTACTATGGGGGATGAATTACTATGGGGGATGAATTTATATGGGGGATGAATTACTATGGGGGATGAATTACTACAGTATATGGGGGATGAATTACTATAGGGCGGATGAATTACTATGGGGGATGAATTACTATATGGGGGATGAATTACTATGGGGGATGAATTACTATATGGGGGATGTATTTTCAGTTTTAAAAATGTGGCTCTCAAAATAAATTTCAATTGTGGTTTTGGCGAGATTTGGCTCAGTTGAAAAAAAAGGTTGCCCACCACTGACCTAGACTAACAAATATACGGAACAAATGCTGAAAATATGAAATAAATTCTGAAGGCAAACTGGTTCAACATAAAAAATATGACAAAACAAAATTTTCCAATGAACGAATGCATCTGAAACTAAACAAAACAAAAATGTCCAGGGTGCACGTCCAATACCATACCTGGCCGATGTCCCTAGAAGGTCTACAGCGCTGTAGTAGACACTTCTACTCCAGTGATCTTCACTTACTTCCAGTTCCCACGTTGAGTGGCTGGTCTGATGCATTGTGAACACAAGAGGCTGGCTGTTCAGTACTGGTGGCATTCAGTGAATGCTCTGCATTGTCTGAATGAATGCAAGGCACTCTCTTATTGGACAAGATGAAAGGGTGGGGTGGTGATGTTATTCTGTCAACCTTGTCCAGGCTGGACCAATGTAACTAAGCAAAATATATCATACCTGGAATTCTTCTTTAAATCTTATTAAAGATTTGATAATGGCAATGAAATTTAAAACTTTCAACTTTCATTAAAATAATCCATAGTAATCCTGCCTTGAAGGTTCCTTCCCGTTATGGGATGACCACTAAATCCAAACTGTGCTCCTAATTTTCACCCTATTACTTTTGCCTCTGGTGGAAACTACAAGTGGCTATGCCAGCACACATTGAGCAGGAGTGGTCCACTGTTGTCACTTCAAAAAAGCCAGCCGAGAGCAATGATGTGTAATGATGCTGGCGTGAGTGCATATAGACAACACTTGGCTGTAAAGGAATGGAGGAGATCATCAACAATGAGATGTAACAAATGCTAAAAAAAAGTGGAACCATGATTTTATGGGGAAAAATGGAAATTGGTTATTGTATTGGGTGTTTGATCAAACCAAACGTCATCCAGTTAGGGTTTAGATATACTTTAACATTAGTTTTTATAATATTATATTCCTCGTTATATTTTTTTTCTTGGGGAGGGGGTCTAAATATGTTACACCTAACCAGGGGACTGGCAACTCATGGGGCCCCTCAGGCAATAGAGGATCATGGGGCCCCTGTGTCCTTGCCTACACTCAAAAAAAGCCTATAAAAAAGGTACCAGGGGCATTTCATGGGGCCCCCTACTGACCACAGGCCCTCGGGCAGTGCCCCAGTGTTCGAATGGTCAGTCCACCCCTACACCTAACACTAACTGCCGCTTTGCACTTAGTGGTCTTGTGGATGGCGAGAAGGACCAGAGTTGATGCAGTTGTCTGATGCTTGGAAATCCATCTTGATGGAACAGAATTGTACACACATGAGCACATACACAAAAACATACACACGTACAAACACATACACACTTCTAGTTCTTTCCATTAGCTACTCTTTTTTTTTTTTTTTAACAGGAATCTTGTCATCCATTCGTGGTTGTACCCAACCAGGAAACTGTGGTAACCAGAAATACAGTATCAATGGAACAACTGTTACGTACCAGTCTACCTGCTATTGTGGAGGTACTGTATTATAATTTATGAGCTCATACTGTTATGTAATAAATTACTTGGGATTTTTTAGAGGTGCAACTAGACAGCGTATGGTGAGGTAGGCTAAAAGGAACCAAAAAGCTCCCTCACCTTCCCCTCACAAAATATTAGGAAACATGATAGAGCCTTCTTAAAACAGAAGGTATTTGCAGGTCTCATGCCCATTATCTAAAAATTGAGTTTATTCCTCACTTGGAAATGTAAAAATTAGAATTTTCTGAAAGAAGTAATTCCAAAATATAGAACACTGTTCCTAAACTATATTAAGATATTCCTAGATGGACTATTCTTTTATTTTCTGCTGTATCCATGAGATTATGAATCTAGAATCACTGTCCAGTAGCTACAATGAAGTCATATTTTTGATTCCTCCTGCGTAAAGCAACTTTTTTGCAAATATGTGTCTTCTGCAAAGGAGATAGTAAATTCTTACCTCTACTATACTGTATTGAAGAAAAACCAATGCCTGAAGAACCCTCAGAATCCGACACTTCCTTGAATGTTGGATTTGTGGTCCTTCTCTGTGCTCTGTGTTTCCTCTGCCAGCCCATTCATCACTACAGGAAACAGTGGTGATATTGGGGACAACCAATGTGTAGACCATAAATCCAAAAGCCTTCAGGTCTTTTTCAATATCAGGGGCAAACAGGAGCGGTATTTACTATTTTCTTTGCAGGTGAAACTTTCTTCTTTAGCGACAGAGTCACTTTAGGATTAAATAAAAATGTTCTGTCTCTGAGGGCCTTCCAATCCTTTATGGGTGGCTGAGATGCTGATAATATGGGACTAAAAGGAAACTCATGCTCCCACTGAGTAAGTAGATTTGTCAGAACAGACCCCGGTGATCTGATATATGGATCTATGTGCAAACTTGTAAAATGGCCCAAAATTTACAATGGTGCTATCTGTCCAAACCTTAAAGTCCACCTCTAATTTTGAGAATAACACCTTCAATTCTTAAGGATTAGTTTGAATTATTCTAAATACCTTTTGGGAAAATTTGTATCAATGTGTTTTTTTAGGCAATTCCAGCAATACATATTGCCCAGACACCAATGTCACCTGTCCTAGTGGCACCATTTGTGCAAGGGTCCATGCTCTATCTACTGTGGGTGAGTAATACTTATGCCAAAACTATACTTAGTGTAAAGTTACTTCACCTCAATTACCAATGATGCTCTTTTTAAACAGATAATACAAGTGTTGAAATAAATAACAGTACATGCCTGCCAATATACCAATGTGGAATCCTTGGAAGCACCAGCTCTTTGAATGGAACACTAAGACTGTTGACCATTTGCTCAACCAACACATGTAATCTCCCAGAGCCTGCATGTAAGTGATTGTTCAATAACCACACCATATTCATCCTAGAGATTAAATTGTATTTCATGTGAGATTAACTTGGTTTTCCAAGGGGAAAGATACAAATGACTGTAAAAGTGCCAGAATTTATATGAATCAAAATAGGATTCCCGAGAACACCTTGATTGACATCCTTGAGCCCAAACTTCTCACAACCAAAATGATATGCCTCTATAATTGGCCAATAACTTTTTTTTACCATTTACTTCTCTGGTTATTAGTAGATGACTTGAAGCTAAGATTATCTCCAATGCATGGTGCCATCATTATGTCAGTAGATTGTAGTACCATGAAATCATTTAGTTATAGCTGAAGTCAACATATGCAATTATTAGCCACTACTTTAAACATCTTTGCACTACCCTTTTCCTCCGGCTGTGTTGCAGGTCCCTGATGGTGGTTGTGTTTGAACATATTCCAAGATACCCTAAGCGTTTAGGTCTGTTTCAAACTGGGACCTTGCAAATGTTGGGGACTGGTGAGGTGATGGCTCAGTCTGTCCCAGTATGCTCCATTGGTCTTGCTTTGGGGATTGGACATGGTCCCAAGGGTGACTCTCCCCCTCTGGGGGGTCTTGGGCTGATGGTAATGCCTGGATAACCACATGCATCTGGGATTCTGATATGTATTTATATGTATTGCTCTTCATGAAGCTGTTTTGGCTGTGAAATGCGTAGAGATCATTGGGGACCCTCTTCTCCCTCTTTGTAAAGAATTTATTTGTTTACAGTATTATATATGGTCCATTTTGAGATAGATAAGTTGGTTATTTAACTTATAATTGTAATAAGCTTGTAGAAGACTATATACAGTACATGTATCTGTTTTGGGTATGTGGTTGTCATTTGTTTGATAACTGGTGTTTTTGAGATTGTAACTAATAATAGGGTGTGGCACCTTCCATACCACCCGTGTTTTGGATTATCTTTGGTCTGATCAATCAGATAGTTTTTAGTTTGGACTTTAAGGTGGACCTTTATATATACCCTTTATAGAACAACCTCTTGATACTCTCAGGCCCCCTTATCACTGGTAATATCCCAGACACAGGTTACTTATTATACTTTTTAGGAATTATATTGTATATAAAAAATATGCAAGTCTGTTACTTTGCCTAGTAAAGCCCGATAAAACTGTTAATATATGTGTATTTGTTCATAAATTATAGTAAACCAGCAGAGAGTGGAAATCTTGAACTTTTTTAGTATAAGAATATACGATATTAATCTATAGTGTCTATACTGCTAAATCAAATACCTCCAGAACCCAATTTCTAATTTTCCCTCCATTATGGCTGCATCAATGACACATATTTATTTATTTCAGATACTTATACAGAGCTGTCAATTTACACAGTGCTTTACATGTATATTGTACATTCCCATCAGTCCCTGACCCTCAAGGGGTGTACAATCTAAGGTCCCTAACTTACATTCATACATATACTAGGGACAATTTAGACAGGAGCCAATTAACTTACCAGCATGTCTTTGGAGTGTGGGAGGAAACTGGAGTACCTGGAGAAAACCCACGCAGGCACAGGGAGAACATGCAAACTCCAGGCAGGGGGAGCTGTGGCTGGGGTTCAAACCAGCTACCCCAGTACTGCCAGGCAGAAGTGCTAACCATTTAGCCACTGTGCTGCCCCAATAGGAATGTGAATGAGACAGAAAATAGCAAGCAAGCTTTGGCGCTATCAGAAAGTGCCAGAGCTTTGCAGGTCAGGATGGCTGTGGATTCAGCAATAATGGCAGGGATTTGGAGGCTGGTATGTAGGAACTAGGAATCTGCACATTAATCAACATTTTTTGAGGAATTTATTTTATTTTTTAATAAGTGACAGGACCAAGTTCCAGTTCAGGGTACAACGGGGTGACATGTCCAACCTGTATGTCTGAAAATTCTGAATGGTGTACGGCAAAGGATACCATGCAATGCATCGGGAATGAGAACGTGTGTTTAATCTACAGTTCAAAACTATCAGGTAAGTGTAGTTAAATTCCACTCATCCTTAAATTACTTTACCCTGCTTAATATCATGGAATGTTAGAAAAACAATGTGTGTCCTATCACTGTAGCCTCCAGAAACCTAAATAGCTTTGAGCTGTATTTCCCCTCTCTTCAGCTTTTGGACCTATCCTATTAACTTTGTCCACAGTTGGCCACCTTGACTAGCCTAGCTCATACAGATTTTGGCTGTCCATTCAATATGAGTCCAGCTGGTTTAAATGCAGGGGAGGAAAGTCACATGGAATTGAACAGTCTACAGCCGTCTGCAACCCATCTGGTCCTTTATTGGTTTTGAATGTTCAAATCTGTAGTGGACATGGCCACCATAATGTTTTTCAAATATTGTTATCGACCCCAGTTTGGTAGTTTAGAGGGAGTAATGGTTAAAACCATATTAGGCAGATTGGTGCAAACCATTACTGTCAGGGACTGCGGGTCTTGCAGCGGCACACAGGTCTGCACATACACAGATTGCCTAGGTGCACTAATGTACAGGCACTAGGACCTGGGCGTCGGCGTCGGAAATTGCACCAATGACGGTGCAGGGCGCACTATTTAAACTTGCCAGACGGTGACTAGGTTGCCGCAAGGTCTAGTTCCTGTACCCGTGTTCTGAAGTGTGTTCCTGTTGCCGATCCTGCTTGTCCTGATTTGTGTTGACCTTCTCCTGCTCTGACCTCCGGCTCATCCCTGACTACTCTCCTGCCTGTTGTTATATTACTATTGGACCTCTCGTTGCTGAACCTTGGCTCGTGACCTGGCTGCTCTATGACTACTGTTTGGTACCTACCTGCCTCCACCGTTACCGACCTGGCTAGTTTGACTACGCTCATTCCTGACTGTCATCCATCCATCCCGCTCGGGACCTGGACTTGTCAGCCTCTTCACAGCAGGCTCACCCCCCCGGCACGTACCCTCGGCGGGACCCCTCTACCACAGTTGGGTGCACTCAGGGCTCGCGACCTGGTTTCAGTCTCACACCAAGTCCATCCCCACCATCAGGGGCTCTAGTGAAAAGGCAGACTGGGACTTAGACTCCGCGTCCTGGGGAATCCCGTTCTGTGGATCACTAAAGATTCCGCCGGGAGGTGCCTGACAATTACATTACAAGTAATCATTCTTAAAAAGCGAAAGGCTCTTAAAATTGCTACAAAATTGTCATGTGCATGGCCAACAATGGAAATCTTTATACCATACTAAGAGTTTGGATTCTGCTACTAATGGTCCATGTGCATATCCTATTAGGCTAGGTTCACATATGTGCGGGTGGTGCTGCTGCGGATCCGCACAAAAATCTGCACAGAGGAATGCGGACCCGCGGGCGGGTGCCATTAATTCTAATGGCACGCCGCCCACACTGAAAATCGCAACCGTACTGGGAACCGAGGTTCCTGTGCGGGCTGCATTTTCAGAAGTAGTGCAGGGACTTCTTCCCTGCGTGTCCCGGGGCACGGGAGTCCATTCAAATGAATGATAAAGAACTTTTCTCAGTGAGTAAAATATACTAAATAAATCATAAATAAAAGAAAAATATACATAAATCAATAAATATGCAATGAATAATAAGTGTCCCAAAACATAAATGTCCCAACCAAAGAATGTCCAAAAAATGTCTTTTCCACCTCCAAAACAAATAGGGGTTTATTTACTAAAGCTGGAGAGTCCAAAATCAGACTCCCTTCTGCATAGAAACCAATCAGCTTCTAACCTCAGCTTGTTCAATGAAGCTTTGGCGATGAAACCTGGAAGCTGGACTGGTTTCTATGCAGAAGGGAGTCTGATTTTGGACTCTCCAGCTTTAGTAAATAAACCCCATAGTGTCTTTCTTTAATTAATCCAACGTGATGTTTCCAAATTCTTCGTGTACCTCAAGATAATATAAACTCAAGATAGTGTATTACCTTTTATGTAAATCAACAAAGTGCCAACAATCGTGTATCATGCAAACTGCATATCATGTGCAATAAATCACACGTTAAGGAAAAAAAAAAAAACCTAATCAATACATAAATATAAATACAATAAATCCAAACCAAGTATATTTTACTCACTGAGAAAAGTTCTTTATTATTCACGTTGACTTTCAAGGGTGAAAGTTGTTTACTTTTCTTTTAGGGTGTGGGAGTGATTGGTAGGGTTGGGATTGTGCAGAGCGATTGGTTTACATTCAAATGAATGGGCTCTTGTGCCACGGACCGCAGGTATGTGAACCAGGAGTAATGCACAATAAAGGGTCTATTTAAAAAGTATGTGATTTTCATTAAAACTGAAGTTTGATTGAAGTACAGTAAATGATGTAACCATCTCAATACACAATGGTTTTCTCTTCCACAGGAACTCCATCTGTTGTTCGTGGCTGTGCCACTAGAAGTAACTGTTACCTTAGCCAGCTGTCACACAGTATGAAAGGATCTGGATCGAAATTTGATTTTAAGTTTATCTGTTCCTCTAGAGGTACTTAGGAAATTTGATTACAGTTTTAGGCATTCTAAGGTTTTTAAACCCTATCTTATCATTGGTACAGTAATGGTATTAGGTCCAGATGAATATTCAGACAATTCTGTACATTTCTTGACTTTTACATATCTAAAATATACAAATCTCTGGCAAGGCAACTAGTAAATGGGAAAAGGTGACAAACATAATTTTGTCAAGCTATCCAAATTTGGAAGCTCTCTGCCATTCAATAGTCCAATGCCAGAACTTCAAGGGGCCAGTAGAGGCTCTGGAATTTGACAAATTAGTTATTGAGGTTCTGCAATTTGGCAGAACACAGTGCCCAGATATAGATGTCCTGTGTACCCCTAGGATCTAGGTCAGTGGTTCTTAACCTTGTTGGAGGTACTGACCCCCACCAGTTTCATATGCGCATTCACCGAACCCTTCTTAATTGGAAAAATAAAATATGATTTTTCAAATTCAAAACATAGGTATATATTTAGGTATATATTTATACATAGGTGCACAAAATGAACAAAACCATTAAGAACAAAACCATTAAAACATGATTTTCACACAAAAACAAAAACATTATAATGAATATTTACTGCACGAATCATATGAGTCGGGTGTGGGTCTTCACCTCTGCCGAACCCACGAGACTGACTCACCGAACCCCTGGGGTTCGATCGAACCCAGGTTAAGAACCACTGATCTAGGTGCTCCAGAAATCATAAAAAGGATTTGAGGGTTAAAAGGGGTACTAGAAGACATATGCAGTGTGGTAACCTGGGGGACATTTAAGGGCATGACAGGGATTACTATGAACAAAGTACATGACAAGAACAGTGTTCAGGCAGGTCACAATCAAAGTGCAGCACAAAGCACATAGACACTAAGGCATTACCATACACCAATTCATGTGTAGTATTTAATACATTAACGTGTCTAACAAATGCTAAAAAAAGTGGAACCATGATTTTATGGGGAAAAATGGAAATTGGTTATTGTATTGGGTGTTTGATCAAACCAAACGTCATCCAGTTAGGGTTTAGATATACTTTAACATTAGTTTTTATAATATTATATTCCTTGTTATATTTTTTTCTTGGGGAGGGGGTCCAAATATGTTACACCTAACCAGGGGTGGACTGACAACTCATGGGGCCTCCAGGCAATAGGGGATCATGGGGCCCCGTGTCCTTGCCCAAACTCAAAAAAGCCTATGAAAAAGGTACCAGAGGCATCTCATGGGGCCCCCTACTGACCCCCGGCCCTCAGGCAGTGCCCGAGTTTCCAAATGGTCAGTCCGCCCCTGGTTAAGGCAACCCATTTATTTGGAATGGGATACCAGTGCACCTTAACAACTAAAATAAGAACTAAATTACTCTTTTCTGTAACACACCACACTAAAATTTACAGCATGTAGGTTCAAGTGCATTGCCCACTACTGTACCTGACTTAAAGAGACTCTACAATTAGCCTAAAGAGGAACCTCAGCCTGGAAAATAAATTTAAAAGTTAGCAGCTACAAAAACTATAAAAACTATAGCTACTCGCCAGTCTTTTGGGTCCCCAATGCAACCATCTTAGATATGGGAAACCTGCTGTGACTTCCTGATGCTTCACAGGTGGCAGAATCAGCTTGAGAATCCTATAGATTGGTCATATATTTTTATATGGTTGGCCAGTCAACTGAGGGAAGCTTAACTTTATTTTCTGACCACTGAACACATGGTTATCAGAACAAATGGAGATGTTCATCTCCCCCCAGCGAGGACACGGATAACAATAAAAACAATTACCATAGGCTGTCTTGTTCTCAGGTTTTCATCAATTTAGGTTAATGGAGCCTTGCCGGAGGCTTCCTGCTTTCTGCTTGGAACAGTCATTTACAGTAATCCAGCTGTGTGTAGCCAATATTTCTCTATACGTATTATCTTGAATTTCTTCTTTTTTAACTTAATTTGTAGGTTATTCTTTGTCATGCACGGAATGTATGGACAAAACAAACTGCTCTGGAAACAGCATTACATGCTCTTCTGGATATGTGTGCGCAACCTCATATACGGAATCCACCGTGGGTAAGTCACATTTAAAGGAATCCTCCACTTCAATAGAAAAATAGACCCTTGATACATGTAAGTATAAAGGGGGTGTCCCAGCTCCTGGAGTAGGTTCCATAATCTTACATTTCTTCTGGAGTACATCTGCTGAGAAATCTGGAGTTGTCACTGTCAGGCTCGAACACCAGTAGCAATTTTGTGGAGAGCCTCCCACTGGCCAGCTGGATATGTGCATAAGCAGGTCAAGCTGGTGAATGAAATGGGCTCATCTAGGGTGCGGGGTCTAAGCATTAAGCAGTATTCACCAGAGCTCCAGATGGTGGAGATGGGTTTTGCTGCGTGTTAGTACCAGGTGGTGGTCCTCAGGTTAGCAAGCCAAGGTCCAGTAGCAGATGTAGCAGATAGGGATCAAGTAGAAGTGTAGCCACTAAAAAAGACGAAGGTCAGAAACAAGTGGTTGCAGGTTGGGATCAAGCAAATCGTAGTCGAGGAACAAGTCAAAGGTCAGTAATGAGTTGTTGCAGGTATGCAAAGGAGCAAGAACTCGGCTGGAGATTGCTCAATAATCTGGCAAACACGAAATACAGAGATATGGCTTAAATCAGGAAGTTCATGGGAGGAGAAAAGTGTTTAAGATTCACCAGAAACAAGAGACAAAGCAATATTGTTCTATGAGAGTATACAGGGGCCTGTCCAGTGGCCCAGCAAAATGAGCCACTGCCAGACACAGCAGATTTTGTGGGTTCAGATCAGGGGTGGACTGACAACTCATGGGGCCCCCGGGCAATAGGGGATCATGGGGCCCCTGTGTCCTTGCCCAAACTCAAAAAAGCCTATGAAAAAGGTACCAGGGGCATCTCATGGGGCCCCCTACTGACCCCGGGCCCTCGGGCAGTGCCCGAGTTTCCAAATGGTCAGTCCGCCCCTGGTTCAGACCCTGGTCCTGACAGGTATTATGGTACAATTATATCATCATGTGATAAAGAGATTTAGAAGAGAAAACGTAGATACTCAGTATATTTTTATTTCATCATAGCATATCTGAAAAGAATCAGGCAAGCAAATTTTAAGGTTCTAAGGGCCTTACTTCATCAAGACTACAAGAATATTTTTGTAGCCTTGTTTATTTTACTGTATACTATGATGCAATAAAAAATATTTGGGCTCTTGTTAATTGGTGTTGTGCTCCTTCTCTTCCAAATCCTTTGCCGAGACTACCTTGTACATAAGTCATAAGTCCTTATACATGGGTCTAACCCAGCAATGGGCAAACTACGGCAAGCAGGCCGTATACGGCCCGGCGGGCTTTTTAATCCGGCCCGCGGAGCGTGGCAAACATTGGCTGTCAGAATGTGTGTAGGCGGGGCAGCGTGAGGATCGTGAGGGGAGCTAGGCTCCTCTCACAGTCCGCCCTGAAGACCGGAACGGCGCGGGAACACGGCGAGAGGATTGCGCGGAGCAAAGGTAAGTGAATTGACACAGGGGGGACTTGGCTTACTACTTGGGGGGGAATAGTACTGTGGGGGATGAAATACTATATGAGGGATGAATTATTATGGGGGATGAATTAATATGGGGAATGAATTACTATAGGGGGGATGAATTACTATATGGGGGATGAATTACTATATGGGGGATGAATTACTATATGGGGGATGAATTACTATAGGGGGGATGAATTACTATATGGGGGATGAATTACTATATGGGGGATGAATTACTATGGGGGATGAATTACTATGGGGGGGGAATTACTATATGGGGGATGTATTACTATATATGGGATGAATTACTATGGGGGATGAATTACTATATGGGGGATGAATTACTATGGGGGATGAATTACTATATGGGGGATGAATTACTATGGGGGATGAATTACTATATGGGGGATGACTTACTATATGGGGGATGAATTACTATGGGGGATGAATTACTATATGGGGGATTAATTACTATGCTTACTATGGGGGAATATTACTATACTTACTATGGATGACACATACACATCATTCATCTACTCTTGGACCGGCCCCCGGGTCCAATATATGAACCCATTGCGGCCCTCAAGTCAAAAAGTTTGCCCACCCCTGGTCTAACCTGAGTCACAGCACATAAATATCATTTCACACTGCAAGAGTAAATTTAGTTTGGTTCCAAGACCTCCAACCTATTTCTCCTTATTCCTAGAAAAATAGGAAAACATAGTTCAATAAGCAATCAAGGGCCTAGATGTTGCTCAATGATGGTGTTTGAGAAGTGGGGTTCCTTTATAGAAGCCTTAACAAACAAAGGGTCTTGTTTTTTTTGTAATTGTAATATATATATATATATATACTGTATATATCAGGGGCGGACTGACAACTCACGGGGCCCCCAGGCATTAGGGGATCATGGGGTGCTGTGTCCTTGCCCAAACTCAAAAAAGCCTATGAAAAAGGTACCAGGGGCATCTCATGGGGCCCCCTACTGACCCCGGGCCCTCGGGCAGTGCCCGAGTTTCCAATTGGTCAGTCCGTCCCTGGTATATATTTAGTTAGACCTTATTTAGAATAGCTTATCCAGTTCTGGAGATCTCACAAAGAGATATTGATAAAGATAGGTCCAGATACGGACAACAATGCTGGATTTTAGCCTGCTTAGGACAGACATAGATCCACACTCAGGCAAAAAAAATAAATAAAAATTATATTTATATATAAATGAGGTGGGCTCAATAGGCCACTTTGTCATTTTTCTGCTGTCGCCCTTTTATGTTTCTAGTTTAGTAATTTCTAATATGTTTCTGATTTCTAGTTTAATAAATCGTATATTTAATTAGCATACATTAATAACAGGTGGTTCGAAGTCAACAAGGTACATCCGCTCATGTTCACCTCCGAGCCAGTGTGACAGAACTGGGAGCATCAGCATACTTGATGGCAACACCAAGATGTCCTCTTCTTGTTGCGCTTTTGACAACTGTTCTTCATCCCCTCTTCCAGGTAAAGTACAATGCCCTCACCTCTTTTTAAAACCAATCTCTACTGAGAAAACTGTATTCTGCTGTTGCTCAGTTATTTATATGAAAATGTTAGTTGCATGGCTGTCATGATAACGGTCTTGCTTCATGGACCTCTCGGAGCCATCACATGGGTTTCCCTGTCCTCGTCTCTCTTCTCCTCAAAAACACCTAAAAAATTATTAACGGTTGTAATGCATGAATAATATAAATCAAAAGAACTGAAATAAGAAAGGAAAAAAAAGAATAATTACATGAATCCATATGAAACAATGCAGACACTTACAGAATTAGGCAATAACAATTACACATTAAAAGGGCATACAGCCAGTACAAGTAAGGAGTGATATGTACACATTACTGAACTCAACACTTACATCCCTTGAAGGCACATTAAAGAAAACAGTTACCACATTTGGGTGGTGTCTTACATTGTAATACTTTCATTTTATTTGTAAATTGTATGTTGCAATGCTGTCATTATATTATTCCAGTACTATTCTTTACACAGGTATGGATGAGACAAGGAAAGTACCTGCCCCCATAATTGGAGCTAAGGAATAGGGGTTATTCCAGGGCAGGGGTCTCCAAACTTTCAAAACAAAAGGGCCAGTTTACTGCTCTTCAAACTTGAGGGGGGCAGATTGCGGCCAGTGGGAGTAGAAAATTCCCTGGCATTTGCAGGAGTAAACAATGCCATAGGCTTGGTGGTCAGTGGGAGTAGCAAAAATTACATCATTGTTGTCTGTGGGAAAAATTGTGCCCCTTCATTGATTTCAGTGGGAGGAATAGTGCCCCATCATTAGTGTCAGTAGGAGGAATAGTGCCCCATCATTGGTATCAGTGGGAGGAATAGTGCCCCATCATTGGTGCCAGTGGGAGGAATAGTGTCCCATCATTGGTATCAGTGGGAGGAATAGTGTCCCATCATTGGTATCAGTGGGAGGAATAGTGTCCCATCATTGGTATTAGTGGGAGGAATAGTGTCCCATCATTGGTATCAGCGGGAGGAATAGTGCCCCATCATTGGTGTCAGTGGGAGGAATAGTTCCCCATCATTGGTATCAGTGGGAGGAATAGTGCCCCATCATTGGTATCAGTGGAAGGAATAGTGTCCCATCATTGGTATCAGTAGGAGGAATATTGCCCCATCATTGGTATTAGTGGGAGGAATAGTGCCCCATCATTGGTATGAGTGGGAGGAATATTGCCCCATCATTGGTATTAGTGGGAGGAATAGTGCCCCATCATTGGTATCAGTGGGAGGAATAGTGCCCCATCATTGGTATCAGTGGGAGGAATAGTGCCCCATACTTGGTATCAGTGGGAGGAATAGTGCCCCATCAATGGTATCAGTGGGAGGAATAGTGCCCCATCATAGGTATCAGTGGGAGGAATAGTGCCCCATCAGTGGTATCAGTGGGAGGAATAGTGCCCCATCATTGGTATCAGTGGGAGGAATAGTGCCCCATCATTGGTGTCAGTGGGAGGAATAGTGCCCCATCATTAGTATTAGTGGGAGGAATAGTGCCCCATCATTGATGTCAGTGGGAGGAACAGTGCCCCATCATTGGTATCAGTGGGAGGAATAGTGCCCCATCATTGGTATCAGTGGGAGGAATATTGCCCTATCATTGGTATCAGTGGGAGGAATAGTGCCCCATCATTGGTATCAGTGGGAGGAATAGTGCCCCATCATTAGTGTCAGTAGGAGGAATAGTGCCCCATCATTGGTGTCAGTGGGGGTAATAGTCCCTCTTTATGGAAGGATCAGTTACCCAAGGGCCAGATCAAGGCAAAAAAAGGGCAACATCCTGCACCCGGGCCATAGTTTGGAGACCCCTGGCTTAGGGGAACAGTAGTTGACTCAATGAATCATTGCTGCATAGTTGGAGCCAAATTGTGCTTTTGTATTCAGTTTATGTATGCACAGTATGTAATTATGTATTTGTTATTTTTTTCAAGTACCATCTACCAGACCTCAACTCAATGGTGTGGCCTGTTCAGCCTGTCAATCATCTTCCTCCAGTTGGTGTTACAATAATCAGACCCTGAAGTGCACAGGAGAGGAAGATACGTGTGTTCTCTATGCCACTAATATAGCTGGTAAGTCATAGTATTGCAAGGAACCTAGACAGAAAAGGTATTGCTGCTGTATTTCACACAGTATGGGCTTCCCCTGGTGAACATGCTAGCAACATGCTCAATACACTCCTTGTGTGTCTTATCAAGGCAGATTCCTTTTCGTGCGTATTGTTTTTTTAGTCTACAAATGTACACTGCCAAGACGTGTTCTACAAAATGGAAATGTGATGTAGATCCAACAATAACAAAAATAATAGAAATGAAACACAATCCTATCCATAATTTTCCCTAGTACAGTATTAGAAGTACGGGATGGTTGTAGAACCTGCACATGAGTTATGCTGGCCAAACACATACTGTATGTAGATGCTTTCCATTAAGCCTGGAAGACTCTAACAGATCCCTTCATCCGTGCTTTGACAGCGGTTTCTGACAGTCATCAAAATACCAGAACAGTGGCTACATCGCAATAGATATGGACCCTGTTAGGCCAACAGTTTACCGTCAATCAAGGGATGGCAAGCGGGAGGCAGCAATTTTCAGCCAGTACATCAGAAACCTCCCAATATTGACTGTTTATGGCCAACTCTACTTGGCTGGTCCAAGTCTGTCAGGAACGTTTTTGTTACATCTCGAGTAGTTCTTGTTTCGATTGGATGTGCAATGTTTTGTTTTCCACTAAGTTAACAAAATGAAGGGTCAGCAATGCTACCTCTGTATAATGAGGCCAGCAGACTTACAAACACACAGTATCAGCAGTTGATATTAGGTTCCTGGGAATAAACCGCTTTCCTGTCGCCCTATAGCAGATATATTGCTATAGGGTGACAGAAGTGCACAAAATCACATGTATATATACGTGATTTTGCATTTCCGAGTAGGGGGACGCACAAGCCGCGTACGCCTACCCGCGCCACTGTTCGCAGCCTCGGCTGTCAATCACCAGGTCCCAGTCAGTGAATACTCGCCGGCACCCGGTGATAGCCAAGCATTACCGATGGGGGGAGAGAACTGTATGTAAACAATACAGTTCTCTTCCCTGTCAGCTCCTGCTCACTGCTTTGTATGGCTCTGCAATATTTGTCAGTTACAACTATTCTGAAAGTCAATTGTTAAGTAGAAACTTTAGAATAAGAATATTGATCTATAACATGCAGTTGATTTATTATTTATTTTTTCTAGGAAATATATCATCTATTCGAGGATGCACCCAGCAAAGTACTTGCAACAGTCAAAAATACTCTGTCAAAGGAACAAACGTATCTTACCAGCCAAACTGCTATTGCGGAGGTATTTTGCTTCCCTTTTGCCGTGGTGCTTTGTATTTTTTTTAAGAGATACTGTAGTTTTTTTCCCCAATGTTCAATGCTATGACTAAAATAAATTAAATTAAATTGCTAAAAATGTTTTCAAAATGTGTCTCTAATATATTCCCACAATGCCCCTAGTTACTCAATACTTTACATGGAGACTGTAAGAGAAACTTTTGATATTTGTGACTCCGTGTATGACATTAATATTGGGCAGCAGTTATTTTAAGTTTTAGTATAAAATCTTTTTTGTTTACAAATGAATATTTTACTCAGCAGTGCATGCATGGATTGCCCTTTAACTCTGTGTTTCTGCAAACAAATCTAGCACAACCTGTTCACTTTAAGACACCCTATCTCTAATTGAAACCTACCTGTAACGGAATCGGACCCCGACTGCACTTGGGTACTTCCGTTATAATACCGCTTCCCCGTCTGAACACCGACCACAGACACCACAGCAGACCAAACAAGACTACACGACACCAGTCTTGGAAGTAAACCAGGAAGTAGACTAGTTTGTTTTAACACAGATACAAGATATATACACTCAAGGGGACAATACCCCTTCCCTTTATAATGACACAGGGCGGGGCAATCTACATTTAGTAACAAGAGACACACCAACAGACAGTCCAATCAGGAGGGAGGGCTGCTGGAGACACCCCCCACCAAGCCAATACACAAAGACCCATACATTCCATAATAGTTTGCTCCCAAGTAAGACACACAATAGAACAATGGGATGCAGCCACATGGCATTAAACAATCCACAACCCCCCACCCCAATATTAGGCCAAATCACCCTGTACCCCTAACAGGCACAGGGTGACTTACACATAAGAGGGATATGGGGAGCTGAGACAGGGGTCTCCCACCTCTCTAAAGTGAGCTGTGTTCCATGGGCCCCCCACCCAAAGTGACTCCCGTACACATTAAAGGGGAGGGGATAACTGCTCTTAACCCTTCAACTGTGTGTCTAAATTTCATCTTACGCTATTCAGCTTGGTAAACAAAGAAGACAAGTGTGATACAATTTTAATATGTTGCTATTTTTACATTGATTCTTTTTATTTTGTAAGGTAATTCCAGCAACACCTACTGCCCGGACACCAATACAACCTGCCCCAATGGTACTGTATGTGGAAGGGTTCACTCATTAACTACTCTGGGTAAGTTATTAAAACATCTGCAGTATATGGTACTGAGTAAATTATTGCTGGTTCATCTTTAAAATATTTCTTGGTTTTGTCTAGGTAATTCCAGCTTTGAAAACTATACCAGCACATGTGTACCAGTTGACCAGTGTGGGATTACTGGCAGTGTCAGCATTCCCAATGGCACAGTAAAGCTGGCCACCATCTGTTCAAACAGTGGCTGCAACCTACCAGAACCATTGTGTAAGTAATCGCAAATAGTAAATAACCTCAATGGATTCTGCTGCTATACTGATGACATCATCAGGTTCACAAGATGAGGGACATATCACATTGTGTTGACTGTATAATGTGGCTTTTTAGGAGTGGCCATAGACATGAGTATTTTTAAATATTAGCTAAAATAGACCCACTTGGGAAAAACCACATACTATGATACTAGTATACATTGGTGTATCACTCTGAGGAAGTGGCATTTTAAAACCACATCAACTGAGGAAGTGGTATTTTAAAACCACAAAATACTTGTTTTGAGATATAAAGCAATTCAGAGTTCATAAAATGTCATGACTCCGACCCATCCTAAGTCACACGGAAATGTGCGCCTCTGCCATTCATGGGTCTTCCCATTTGCCTAGTACACCACCCGCCTGAGAACCTGCCAGGGGATCCAGGACTTGGACCTCCGCGGCATTGCGAATGACCTATTCTATCTTACATGGAGACAGGTTATTCTCCACCTGCTACCATGGAAGGTTGTGTGTCTTTACCCCATAGGGGCACTTGCAACCTAAACAGATGCAAGCCCTTGTTACTTAATTTATTTTTCTATCTTTCACTTTTTTGAGACAACAAATATATTATTTTCACTGAACTACACTTTAGGGCCCTCCCGCCTCTTTTATTTTTCTGGATACTTCAAGTTTTCCAAAGGGTCTCAAATCTGTCTTTGCTGCTGAACCCCTCAAACTTCCATGGACCACCATACTTTTATTTTCAAACTAAAAGAGAGTTATTCAACTTTGACTAGCTAGACAATAGCAACTTGCCTGCCATTTTTGTCCCTCTCTTGAAAAGCTACATGCTGGAGACTGCATGCTGGGTTCACTTTTGTTATGCAAATCTTGGTGGGGTATTGAGGTATTGCATTGCTAGAATACAAGGACTTCAGTTATAGAATTGGACCATGTGAATAGGACTATAGTAGTAGATCAGGTAAACACACAGAACTTTTTTAACTATGCACCCATCTTTATTCAGCAAGCTACAGGGACTTTACCTTTCCATCCCGGACAAGCCCCCATAGCCTGCTGCAGAAAGTTTTGATGGCATTTTTAGATGATTTGCAAAAATGCAGATACAAAAAGTTACCTATGGTTGTAGCAATCCACAGGGGTTCATGGACTTTGGTTAATCTCTAGAGATATATTTTCAATTTTATTTTTTTAATGAAAATTCATGTTTTTAACAGCATGTTTATGAAGGATTTTCACTTATTAGGCACTGTTTTATAATGGTTGGATTCACAGCACCTAACCAAGGTATCAAAAGAATGAGATTTGTAAGGTTTTATGAAAACTTATTGTCAGAAATCAACAACAGAGATTGGCATATCTGTGTGGCTACACTTAGAAACTGAGACCAGACTATATATAGTAAAGCAAATTTATTAATAATAAAAGAAAAGACATCCACTTACCAGCAAACAGGAAACAAGCAAACATGAAGATGCAGGGTGCAGAGCAAGAGAAAGATCAGGAGAAGGATAAATAGTGGTAGCATCTGACTTAGCAAAGCAAAGCATAACTTGAAGTGTAATAGTTGAGGAGAGACTAAATACCCTTCCAGCAACCAGCATCAAGTGGAGACTGTTTACTGGAATCTGTTGACCGCTGGAGACACCCACTGGTGGACACTGGAACTGCTACCTCTGCTCTGGGAAGCAGTGTCACTAGCTTCTGACACTATGCTCAAAAGCAGATAGTCCACTTTTAATTTCACATGGAAAGCTTTGCGTGGTTCTACTGTTATATGGAACCAACGCAAGAGAACAAAATTGAAGAAATTGGTCATTTTTGTAACCTTTTCCTTGCTTTAAAATCAAATACTTTTCTTATTTATGTTATACATTTTAATGTTTTAACTGGCAAGGGGTGATTATTTATCAGAGGTAGGCAGGTGCTCTTTTTAAAGAAAGAATCAAAGTTGAACATTTATCATTTCTACAATACAGCAAGGCAATTCAAAGCAGAAACAATAACACAGATTTTGAAACAAATTAACTACAAGGATATAGCTTGATTCATACATTCTGTAGTGCCCCCCATGATCGCAGGAGGCTAGGATTCCAACTTGAACTCCATCTTGCATCCAAACAGGGACATCTCCAAGCACAGTCACGAAGATGCAGCTCAGTCCCATGCACCCCCCCCCCCCAGGCTGCAACTGGGGTGAGAGAGAGAGAGTATGGCCATGCCCAAATATTTATGCTTTACCCCAGCATACTCCGCTGGCAATAAACTTCCTGCTGGTTGGCTTGGAGAAACGTAAATATTCATAGTTTAGTCTTACTTTAGCATCTCACACTATTGGCCACCAGCGACACCTACTGGCAGCAGAGAGAAACCACAGCTTCACTGAGTTTAGGGGAAAGCCAATTGAGCAAAAAGACTATAAATCATTCTGGGCTGACTACCCACCAGCTTGAAATTTAGATAGCACCATCATTTAGGATAGGGTGCTACATTTCCTTCTCCAGTTGTTCCAAAGATGTACTACAATGGAATGAAACCTGACCATGACCACTTCTTAACTGTGCATCTGTTTAGAGTGAAAACTTGTCTCATCTTCAGTAGTAAATCTTTTGCACAGAATTACACTCACAGGGCTTGCAAATGCACAATATTCTATAAACTCAGCCAAATGAGAAGAAGCCTGATTTAATCAACATGTGTTGCTAATTTTCTTGATGAATTCTAACCATTTTCTTTTCCCCTATATTCCTCATAGTGACAGGACCATCGTCAACATCATCCTTCAATGGAGTGATATGTCCGACCTGTGTGTCAAAAAATTCAGACTGGTGTGATGTGAACGATACCATGCAATGCACTGGTAACGAAGCAGCATGTTTGACCTACAATGCCAAGGTGTCAGGTACGATTTCTTCTTCCTAAATCCTGCCCTGATACCCAAACCCATGCTCATATTACTCCAAATCCACAGCTGCTTTGGTAAGCCTTGCCCATGCAGAGTTGGTCTCAGATTCTGGGCAGTTGGCTGAGCTACTTGAACTACAGTTGCTTTCAAAAGAGCAAGGAGCAGCTCTTTAAGAAGAAGGCTATTGCAGTTCAAACAGCTCAACCAATTGCCCCAAATTTGAGAAGGTAGACCAGCTCTGCAGGGGCAAGGCTTACCAAAGTAGGTGTGGTTTGGGATCTGTCTGTCAGTTATCTTGTGTAAACAGTAATCATGGTTCTCTGCTGTTAAATCCCCATTTGCCCAGTCAGTCTATTTTTTTGTATTTCTTTTTTCTAGGTGATATTTATGTCACATCATCCTACTGTGGAAGGGTTGAATGTTGAGGTCTCTCATGTCCACATACTGTGGTTTCTGGTCCCAGCTAGAAAATTCATTATCATGGGAGGCTGGAGTTTTTCTGTACTCCATCTGGTTTTTGATCCGTTCATCCAGTGGAACAATTGTAAAAAGTTGAGATATAATTGTTTCATAGAATGAAAAATTATGATGATTACTCACGAATATACTTCTGCATGCCTATTTAGATAAACACCCTCAAGATGATGCAAAGTGTAGGCATAGGCTGGATGTGTATGTAGTGCCTAGGGCAGGGTTTCTCAACCAGGGTTCCATGGAACGCTAGGGTTCCCCCAGAGGTTTCTATTGGTTTCCTGAGCAATCAGCAATTTCTGCCTCTCAGGTAAGTTCCCACTGACACTATTGATCTTTTTAATTATCTGTAAGGGGGTAATTCTTCCCCATGGCCACAAGTGTAAAGAACATTCTTCCACCTGACCATCTCACTAATGTATCATGAGTTATAGATATAGTCATTTTTAGCAGGGGTTCCCTGTGACTGAAAAGTTATTTCAAGGGTTCCTCTATGTTGAAAAGGTTCAGAAAGGTTGGCCTAGGGTGTGGCACCTGCTGAGGTTAATCTACTGCCCTTTAGATGACTTAGAGTCAAGCTACCTGAATAAAGGTGAGGCTCTTAAGCCAGCCATAGATGATGTGAGTTTCTTTCTTGCAACAAGGGGTTCCAGGAAAGAAAATCGCTTGATACTTTCATCAACACAGTCAATGTGTTGAATCCATTGGTGCCATTGTGCTTTCTCGATCGGAGTGCAGAAGGGGAGCTGTTCCCACTGGGAGAACACAGTGATTATTGCTACCGGCTAAAGCCTCTGACAATAATCACATGAAAAATCTGACAGCCTGGTTGTACCCAACTTGTACAACAACCAATTTAGGTACAATCAGCCTGCACATAGATCCCTGCAGAACCTGCTGAGATTTCAAACCATCTATGGCCAGCTTTAGTGTGTTTGGTGTGTGCTCTTGAAGCCAGTAGTGGGATAGTCCACACATGTACTGGAGTAGGTGTTTGACCCATGGGCCAAAATGTTTGCATTGCTTTCATGTAGTCCAGGTAAGATAAACATTACCTGTATGATCCAGGTTTCCGAAAATGTGTGTTTGGACTCAATGGACCAGCGCCTAAGGCTGCAGAGCTAAAGGGGGCAGCACCAAGGCACTCAAAATTTACAAACTGTGACAACTTTTAAAACATTTTATTTTTCCCCTTTGGGCAATCTCTAGATATTTGTGGCTGAATTCAGAAGGAGAACTATAGGAGGAAGGGGTGCCAGGAGCAATCAGAAGGCTCGTTACAATTTCAGGAACATAAACCTATCTCTTCTTTCTTTGGTTTGGTAGTCTATACAGCTGCAAAGTAATTCTGCATATTTAGGCCATAGTTTTCACCCAAAAAATCCTACGAAGTGGGTGGAGAATCTTGTACAAAAAGGACATTAGAATGTCTAAATATGGTCTTTCTTGGACTTATTTTGCCTTTTGCCAATTTGTCCCGAATTTCTCACATTATGTACAGGAATACCAATGGTCTTTCGAGGATGTGCCACAAAATCTAACTGTGTCCTCTCCACGCTGTCTCACAGTGCAAGTGGATCAGAGTTCGATTTTAAGGTCAACTGCTCTAAAGGTAAGGGTTTTGGTTCTAGTCATAGATGGAGAGTGGAAGGGTTATGAACTCTGTAATGTTTTATGGATGCCTCTGTGTAATTCCCTTCGTGCCCAGAAGAAACTACAGGGAGTAAGAAGAAATCTCATCAAGTCAAAGACAATGAGCCCCTTAAACTATGATTGGCGATTGTCACGTGGCACCTTGTGGGGGTGAACTATTATGTTGCAGAGCATATAGTTTGTTAGGTGCAAAAACCATGACTGTCTTGTGCCATCATCCTCTTGGGGCAATGCCCCCCCACATTGTGCCAAATTCTTACACATTTGAAGGTGATTTACAGTATTTATTTGGTATTCTTTAACATTTAATGAACTCTTCACATCTTCCTGTTCATTCTTTCAGCTTGAACAATTATTGGTTGGAAGTAGTTGGGGGTTGGTTTGCAAACTTTACTGAAGTTTGGGTGCCGAATTTGACGTCAATGAGAGCGGAATCCTAGAAATCAGTAATGACCATTTTCTAGGTTAATAGGCAAGGGATTGCCTGGAAATAAATCTTAAAAGCCATGGCCATGTTTTATCTAGGAGACACATTGAGTTAGTTCTCCCGCAATCCTCACTTCCACATGGTAATAAAGTGTTACTTACCAGGCAGTGAGAGGAAATCCTTGCAAATGAAGAGAATCCCCCCCAGGTCACCAGAGTCCCCGTTGGAAGATGTCCCCTCTGTTACTTTTCTGGGGACAACCCACAATTTGGGATTTTCTTTTACTTTCAGTGATAATGGTAAACACTACAAATAGGGAGGTAAATCTTATCTATAACTAAATCTAAAACTAAGAAAAAAAGTTTTGCCTTCATTTATACTTCAATAGTATATATATATATATCTATATATATATATCTATATATATATAGATATATATATATAGATATATATAGATATATATAGATATATGAAAAGGCGTACCTCAGTTTATGAACGCCTTGGTTAATGTAATTTTTGGTTTACGAATGAAAATCCATTGGAAATAATGGCTCGGTTTACTAATATTTTTCACAATACGAATGGATTAATTGGTTTTCAATGCATTTACCATTTTTTTAATCCTGTCCCTGTACAGTACTATGCCTTTATAAAGAGTTTTGAACAGATAAAACTTTTTTTGACTTTTTTCGGACCTCCGGAACGGATTAATTGGTTTTCAATGCATTTACAAATTAATTTTTAATCATGTCCCTGTACAGTATTTATGCCTTTAAAGTGCACTTTATAAAGAGTTTTGAACAGAAGACTTTTTTTTACTTTTTTCTGACCTCCGGAACGGATTGGTTGGATTTCAATGCATTTACAAATTCAAATTAAATTTTTAATCATGTCCCTGTACAATATTTATGCCTTTAAAGTGCACTTTAAATGGAGTTTTGAACAGATAAAATACTTTTTTTCGGACCTCCGGAATTAATAAATTGGTTATTAATAAATATATTGTCTATTCACTGTTTGGATCCTGATTGGATCAGAGCACTTTTTGTGGGTATTATATATTTAATTGTTTATATTCTTTTTCCTACTTTTATTGTATAGCGCTTCACTATATTTATTAATATTTATTTGCACACACCAATTAGGTCAGGTTGGGTGAGTGCAGCTTGTATTTAGGAACATCCATATAAGCGCAGGAGGATATATCAACACTTATAAATTGATTTTCAATGCATTCCTATGGGAAACCGAGCTTCGGTTTATGAATTTCTCGCAATACGAAAAGTCTCGCAGGACCCATTAAATTCGTAAACCGAGGTACGCCTGTATATATTAGAATTGTAAACAGAAAAAATAGAGACAGTGAATCTCCCTAATGGGGGCACAGACAGCAATAAAAAACCTAATGGGTGTTCTAATCCCTCTTCACTCTACAAAAAAAAGTGTTTCCTTTAGTTATACTTTAGCATTTTTTATGGCCCTTTTTTCCATCATAGAAAGCATTTGAATCTCCCAGAGTTTTGACAGGTTTACTTGTAAGATTTAATTAGTTTTGTTCTATTGTTGGCGGGTTATTTTTATTTACTAATGTGTGAAGTGCAATTTATAATTTTCAAAATTATGACATTTCAAACAACCAATCATGTGAACACAAATTAAAAATAAAAAAAAAAAGTTTCCAAAATTATTGCAATTTTAGGCAACCAAACAAAAACAAATATATATATTTTGCATTTTGACATGCTTTATTAATTATCTCTGAAGCTAAACCTTGTCTTGGATTTGTCTTGGATTTGAAGGAGGCAAAAATGGTTAAAAGTTCTGTGTTCTTGTTTTGTTTTTTTTTGTTTTGTTTTTTGGATCTGTGTCCCATTGGGGAGATTTTCCTGGAAACACAACAGAAGTTGAAAGGACATCTCTCTAATGCTAGAGGAAATCCTCTCTAAGATATGTCACCAATACAGGTGTCCCCAATAGATGATTTCCACTATATTCCTTTTTAGATACAACTCTAAATTTTAATATTTCTCTCAATGTTATTCCTGGTGACAACAGTCAAACTAGTTTTGGCTTTAGTTCCAAGTTGAAATCTAGCCCCAAGCCTGATACAAAAATGAATTGTAAAAATCTAGTCTGAACAGATTTTTTTCTGAACACAGTGAACAAGATAAAACTTTTTTTTTCTTTTTACAGTAAAACCAGAAATTTAACATTCCTTTTTGTTTGCTAGTTTAGAGGCTGAAAATAGGCCAACTGTGTGTCCAACAAAGCCACATTTATTTAAACACAGCTGTATACATTTTATATTTAGCTTCATGCTCTAAACAAACATAAGCCAGATAATGATAATAATAGTAGTAGTAGCAACAATAATAATAATTATTACTATCAAGATCAGCCAACTGTGTGTCTAATAAAGTCACGTTTATCTAAACGCATCTGTGTACATTTTTATATTTAACTCCATGCTCCCAACACATATAAAACAACAACAATAATAATAATATTAATAATTATTATTAAGATCAGCCTATTGTCTGTCTAATAAAGTCAAGTTTATCTAAAAAAACTGTATACATTTTATATTTAACTCCATGCTCCCAACACATATAAAACATTAATAATAATAATAATAATAATAAAATTAATAATAATTATTATTATTATTATTACTAAGATCAGCAAACTGTGTGTCTAATAAAGTCAGGTTTATCTAGATGCAACTGTATACATTTTATATCCATGCTTCCAACACATGTAAAACAGCAGATCCCCAGCTTATTAGTACCTTCATTCAGTAGATCCTGTGCTCAGTAGGACCACCAGCTCTACTGATGCCCCACTCAGTAGTAACCTCCCAGCTTTGCTAAACCCCCACTCAGTAGTAACCCCAGCTTTGCTGATCATCCACTTAGTAATAATGCCAGCTTTGCTGATCCCCCACTCTGTTTTAACCCTCAGCATTGCTGATCCCCTGCCAAGTATAACCCCCAGCTTTGTTGATCCCCTGATCAGCAGTAACTACCAACTTTGCTAATCCCCCGCTCAGTCATAACCCCCATCTTTGCTGATGTGATGCTAAGTATAACCCCCAGCTTTGCGGATTCCTTGCTCAGTGGTAACCCCCAGCTCTGTTGATCTTCTGGTTTGCTGATCCTCTTGTCTCTTTGGTCCCTGCCCACCTCCTGCTATATTGCTCCCATGCCACGCACCACGTGATATTGCTACTTTATCCTTCTCCATTCCTCCAGCTCTGCTGATCCTCTGCTGCTCATTCCTTTCTCTCCAGTCCCTGCTCACCTTCCGCTATAGCATTCCCATGTGGTGTACCACGTGTACCTTCATTCAGTAGATCCTCTGCTCAGTAGGACCACCAGCTCTACTGATGCCCCACTCAGTAGTAACCTCCCAGCTTTGCTAAACCCCCACTCAGTAGTAACCCCAGCTTTGCTGATCATCCACTTAGTAATAATGCCAGCTTTGCTGATCCCCCACTCAGTAGTAACCCTCAGCTTTGATGATCCCCAACTAAGTATAACCCCCAGCTTTGCTGATCCCCTGCTCAGCAGTAACTACCAACTTTGCTGATCTCCTGCTAAGTATAACCCTTAGCTCTGCTGATCCCCCGCTCAGTCATAACCCCCATCTTTGCTGATGTGATGCTAAGTATAACCCCCAGCTTTGCTGATTCCTTGCTCAGTGGTAACCCCCAGCTCTGTTGATCTTCTGGTTTGCTGATCCTCTTGTCTCTTTGGTCCCTGCCCACCTCCTGCTATATTGCTCCCATGCCGCGCACCACGTGATATTGCTACTTTATCCTTCTCTGTTCCCCCAGCTCTGCTGATCCTCTGCTGCTCATTCTTTTCTCCCCGGTCCCTGCTCACCTTCCACTATAGCATTCCCATGTGGCGTACCACGTATGCCATCTTCTAGTTGCTCCACTCCGGTCTGGACCCCGCTCACCTTCCTTCTGCCCCGTGCTGCACACCAGATGTGACGTCTGCACCAGACACTCCCAGAATATATACACATGAACTGGAAAGGAACTGCTGATGACGTCTTTCGGGGTCGCTTGTTGATAACCTAGTGCACCCTGGGATATCCCATTCCTCCAATACCTCCAAAACACAGCAAAGCTACAGCTGACTAAAAGCCTCTCAAAAGCTGCAGGTGCTGTTAGAGAGCTTTCATCATAGACTTCTATGGAGGCTTTGGAGACGCTTTGAAACACTTAGAAAGAGACACGGGGTATCATTTTTTAATCAAAGAAAATGCAATGTGTGGACAGGACTGTAAGCTAACCATTTTATTTAGTGACAGGTAATTTGATTGGCATTCAGAGTGCTTTAAAAAAGCGTGTCCAATGCCGCTTTTTGAAGAAAGTGTAAACAGGCTCTTAGTGTTTTGGAAATCCATTGAAAATGAATGGCACTGCAATGCACTTATGCATGCAGGGCGTGTGATGATACAGGAATGGCACTATGTGACATTCCATGCACAGATGTGTAGGACAGGTAGATGTGTTTGGCAGGTAAATGTTTGAACAGGTAAATGTGTGGAACAGGTAGATGTGTGGGACAGGTAGATGTGTGGGACAGGTAGATGGGTGGGACAGGTAGATGGGTGGGACAGGTAGATAGGTGGGACCAGGGGCGGACTGACAACTCATGGGGCCCCCCAGGCAATAGAGGATCATGGGGCCCCTGTGTCCTTGCACAAACTCAAAAAAGCCTATGAAAAAGGTACCAGGGGCATCTCATGGGGCGCCCTACTGAACCCAGGCCCTTGGGCAGTGCCCAAGTTTCCAAATGGTCAGTCCGCCCCTGGGTGGGACAGCTAGATGTGTGGAACAGGTAGATGGGTGGGATGGGTAGTTGTATGGCATGGGTAGATACATGGGACAGGTAGATGGGTGGGACAGGTACATGTGTGGGACAGGTAGATGGGTGGACAGGTAGATGGGTGGGGCAGGTAGATGTGTGGGGCAGGTAAATGTGTAGAACAGGTAGATGGGTGGGACAGGTACATGTGTGGGACAGGTAGTTGGGTGGGACAGGTAGATGGGTGGGACAGGTACATGGGTGGGAAAGATAGATGTGTGGGGCAGGTAGATGTGTGGGGCAGGTTGATGTGTGGGGCAGGTAGATGTGTAGAACAGGTAGATGGGTGGGGCAGGTAGATGGGTGGGGCAGGTAGTTGGGTGGGGCAGGTAAATGTGTGGGGCACGTAGATGTGTGGGATAGGTAGATGTGTGGGACAGGTAGATGGGTGGGGCAGGTAGATGGGTGGGGCAGGTAGATGGGTGGGACAGGTAGATGGATGGGGCAGGTAAATATGTGATACAGGTAGATGGGTGGAACAGGTAGATGGGTGGGACAGGTAGATGTGTGGGACAGGTAGATGAGTGGGACACGTAAATGTGTGGGACAGGTAAATGTGTGGAACAGGTAGATGTGTGGAAAGGGGAAAAGGGTGCGATGGGTATTGGTATGGGACTGGTAGATGTGTGGGGCAGGCAGATGTGTGGGGCAGGTAGATGTGTGGGGCAGGTAGATGGGTAGGACAGGTAGATGGGTGGAACAGGTAGATGGGTGGGGCAGGTAGATGGGTGGGGCAGGCAAATGTGTGGGACAGGTAGATGGGTGGGATAGGTAGATGTATAAAACAGGTAGATGGGTGGGGCAGGTAAATATGTGATACAGGTAGATGGGTGGGGCAGGTAGATGGGTGGGGCAGGTAGATGTGTGTGACACATAAATGTGTGGGGCAGGTAGATGTGTGGGACAGGTAAATGTGTGGGACATGTAGTTGTGTGGGACAGGTAGATGGGTGGGGCAGGTAGATGTGTGGGACAGGTAGATGGGTGGGACAGGTAGATGGGTGGGACATGTAGATGGATGGGACAGGTAGATGGGTGGGGCAGGTAAATGTGTGTGACACGTAGATGGATGGGACAGGTAGATGTGTGGGACAGGTAAATGTGTGAGACAGGTAGATGGGTGGGGCAGGTAGATGTGTGGGACAGGTAGATCGGTGGGACACGCAGATGTGTGGGACAGGTGTTGCTGTCTGATGACTCACCTGAGAAATTCACACAGAAAGAAAAGAAGAGCCAGTCCCACCCGAATTTGTCCCGCACCACTACCTACACATTCTTCCTCCTCACCTCTTGAGTCTTCTTGCTCAGTCGGTGTCACTGCTGGAAGCAATACGCTGACTATCAGGACGGCTCTTCCAAGGCTAGTTAAAACTTGTCCCAACATTGGCCAATTCCATGATGTTTGTATTGGGGACTTTCTTTGTACTGGCAATGCTCGCAGCTCCTAGTAAGTACGATTTTACTTTTCAATCTGATTGTGTTATGTACGTCATGTTGATATTTAGCTTGCCTCTCCGTGAGCCTTATTTACTATTTGTCATCCACTTTGAACAGTGAGCTTCTCATTTCTACCTCTTTTCAGTCTATTAAATATGACATTTGTTATAGCAGTTTGATAAGTGCAAAGAAATACCTGTTGATCCTGCCAGAAAACGTTCCTTTGGTTTGGTCTGTGAAGAGCGATTTACACTCAGATTGCTCTTCAGAGAGCATGTGACAGGCAGTGAGGAGGCATTGTATCACTTTAACCCCTTGAACCCTGCACTATCGTGCCACAACTGGGGGGATTACACGAGGTTGTGGGGTGCTTGCAGAGCAGCCCCATTCACTTGAAGGTGTCACGCTCAGTGGGCTCTATGCCAGCCACAAGCGACGGGGTGTAACATCTGCACAGTCAGTAAAGCATTGCGGCCATGGCATGTGTACACCCCTGGCTACTGCCTCTGCAGCTAAAGCAGTTGGGGGCTGGTAACAGAGCGGCTCATCAGTGGGGTTTTACCACCCTCTAACCACTAGTGTAAAGGAGTTCTTGAAGATCATTTAGATTTATGGTTGGGGGCAGGGGCGGACTACCATTTGGGAACTCGGGCCCGGGGTCAGTAGGGGGCCCCATGAGATGCCCCTGGTATCTTTCATAGGCTTTTTTGGGTGTGGTTTGAGTGTGGGTTAGGACACAGGGGCCCCATGATCCCCTATTGCCCGGGGGCCCTATGAGTTGTCAGTCCACCCCTGGTTGGGGGCATTAAAACAGGTAGCTGAGCTGCATTTTTAGTGCCCCCTCAAGCTGCAAAGACAGCAGTCGGGGGTGTTCACATGCTGCGGTCTCGAAGGTTTTCTTCACCCTGTGGCAGAAATGATGGCTTCTGACACATTGGGTAGGCAGTAACCTCTACAAACGTGGCCCATTCAAGTAAAAGGGGGACAAACGGCAAATGCGCCATTGCACACGGTGGCATCACCAGGGGCAGACTGATAACTCTTGGGGCCCCCGGGCAATAGGGGATCATGGGGTCCCTGTGTCTTTGCAAAAATCAAAGCCTATGAAAAAGATACCAGGGGCATCTCATGGGGCCCACCACTGACTGAGTGCCTGAGTTTCCAAGTGGTCAGTCTGCCCCTGGGCATCACATTGGTGCAGCATTTACAAGGTTAACACAGGCAGCCGGTGAGGAGGGGACACATTGCCTTCTCACCTCCTGAAAAGCGATCTGAACATTGGGCGTTTTTCAGAGGCTTGGTAGCTTATATGCAAGTCTAAAACAGCCAAAACAGTATGTCTTTTTTTTTTTTTTTGCTGCAATCACGGGTTGAAGGAAAGAAAATGGCTTGATTCCCCCATTATAAGTTCCTAGCTCTTATGCTGGACTTGACATACAAAAATTAACTCTCTTCTTTCCCCAAACCAGGTAATTCCCTCACCTGTATAGAATGCATGTCTACAAACTCCACCTCGTGCACTGGTGATGCCGTAACCTGCCCTACCGGCTATGTTTGTGCAACCTCCTATACAGAATCCACTGTGGGTAAGTCTCATTCAAAGGATGATTGCAATCAAAGCAGATCGAAAGGTGGATGCACTGAATCCAGGAGGTGAAATACAATGTCCTGCCTTTACTCCAGGAGCCAGGGCTGCAGTGCTTATGGGGGGCTGCCATCAGTAAAAAAAAAAAAAAAAAAGTGGGTGTGGTTACCCTACCATGGGCTTAGCTAATTAGGCAACATTCTTCTTATATTTGCAATTCATCAGTCTCCTCTTGAAAAAAATGCTGTTTTCTGTTCAAAATGACACCAAGGTGAATTTCTAAAATATTTACAGAGCTATTCATTTTGTGAAACTCCATGTATATGCATCCTGTGTGAATGGGAGCAAAAACCACCTCCAAGCACTGTCCTTTGGTTCTATCCCACCTCTGAGCATTTTCCTTTGGTTCCACCCCCTACCCACCTCCAAGCACTGCCTCTTGGTTCCACCCCCTACCCACCTCCAAGCACTGCCTCTTGGTTCCACCCCTACCCACCTCCAAGCACTGCCTCTTGGTTCCACCCGTACCCACCTCCAAGCACTGTCCTTTGGTTCTATCCCACCCACCTTCGAGCATTGTCCTTTGGTTCCACCCCCTACCCACTTCCGAGCACTGCCTCTTGGTTCCACCCCCTACACACCTCCCAGTACCCTATCCACCTCCAAGCACTGTCCTTGGTTCCACCCCTTACCCACCTGCAAGCACTGTCCTTTGATTCCTCCCCCTACCCACCTCGGAGCACTGTCTCCTGGTTCCACCCCCGAGCACTGCCTCTTGGTTCCACCCCTTATCCACCTTCAAGCACTGTCTTTTGGTTCCACTCCCTACCCACTTCCAAGCACTGTCCCTTGGTTCTACCCCCTACCCACCTCCGTGTACTGTCCCTTGGCTCCATCCCCTGCACACCTCCGAGCCCTGTCCCTTGGATCCACTTCCTACCCATCTCCAAGCATTGTCCTTTGGTTCCGCTCCCTACCCACTTCCGAGCACTGTTCCATGGTTTCACGCCCCACCCACCTCCAAGCACTGTCACTGGGTTCCACCCCCTACCCATCTCCAAGCATTGTCCCTTGATTCCTCTCCCACCCACCTCCAAGCACTGCCCCTTGGTTCCACCCCCTACCCACCTCTGAGCACACCCTCCTGGTTCATCCCCCTACTCAGCTCCTAGTACTGTGCCTTTAAAGAATACAGAACCAAGTATCATTTTGTGGTGAAATGTAATTTATATGGAATTTGTTAATGATAATAAGAAAAGTAGTAAAATAGACCCCTGCAGCAACACTAGACTCCACCCCCCCAACAACAACAGAAGCCCCCAGAAACAGTTTAACCTCCCACAACAATAGACCCCCCAGCAATAATGGACCCCTGCAACAAAATACCAGCCCAGCAACCATAGACCCCCGCAGCAACAACAGATCTCCCAAAAGTCAGCATCGATAGACCCTCCAGCAGCCAGCAACAAAAGACCTCTCCATCTACAGTAGATCCCCCTCAGCAATAATTGACCCCCAGCAACAAGAGTCCCCAACAATAACAGATCCCCCACTAGCAACAATAGACCTATGCAAAAATAGATCCCCTCCAGCATCAGTAGACCCTTCAGTACCAGAGAGGAGTCTGTAAAACTGTGCAAAACTAAATGAAAGGCTGGAATACAACTTATAATAAAAAAAAAATTGGACTGTCCAGCTCATAACCGACTGGGTGGAATTCTTCGGAACTAGCCATAGTCAGACCCAAGGTTGGGGACCCCTTCACATTTCTGCTGACACAGCCACATTCCAATTTTTATACTTTAAAGCCCCTTTGGACCAGTTCTAAAGCCATTTTGGTGGTCATTTTGGTGGAGGATGAAAAGATTTTACCACAATGTGGAAAGCACATATTTATACAACTATTTGGTGTCAATTGGTGACAGGTGGACAGAACTCTACAAGATACATCCGGTCCTGCGCACCTCCATACCTGTGTAACAAAATTGGAAGCATTAGCACCCTTTATGGCACTACAAAGATGTCCACGTCCTGCTGCTCTTCAGATGACTGCCTCGCACCCATTCTGGCAGGTAAGTGCTCAGTAAAGGAGGACATAAATATTATGCAAAGCATAAATTCCGCTCTCTACATCCTACCATCTGTGGAAGTTTATACTGGGCTAAGTAAAACTGATTTTCTAATTAGTACCAAAGTTGGAATAAAGTGTTCTTATAAGCCACCCTACTTGGGCTTATAAGGCTGTTTATACTATACTGGGTTTTAGAATGTGATGGTCCAAGGCAGGGTTTCTCAACTAGGACCCCTACAGAGGTTTCTAGGGGTTCCCTTAGCAAAGATCAATTTCTACCCCTCAGATAAGGTCCTATTGATACCATTTATCATTTTACCTATCTGTAAGGGGTGTAATTCCTCCCAATGACCACAAATGTAAGGCCCATTCTTCCCATTGACCATCACACTAATGTATCATGAGTTGCAGATATAGACATTTTTAGCTGAGGTTCCTGGAACAGAAAAGCTACTTCAAGGGTTCCTCTGTGTTGAAAAGGTTGTTGAAAAGGTTGGACAAAAATAATAAATGCACATTTTTTTGCAAGTAAAAAAAATGTGCATTTATTAATTTTGTCCAGAGGAGCCTGGAAAGCATTTCACCAGTAGATCGCTGATGCCATGCAAGTCTCCTGCAGACCTGTCAGAATATCTGCTTGTTGTATGGGATGTACGGGCAAGTAGATATACTGACAGGAAGCATCAATGACCTACCACAGCGCCAATGAAAACTAAAAGCTCACATAGCCGCTAAGGCTGTCGGGACTTGCTGTGCATTTAATCACGGAAGTCCATGAATGAATGATGCAGCCGTGTGGGCAGATACAGTAGTACAGGGAGAAGTTTCCCCATATTATCTGGCAGGGGGGGGCACGGATGCAGCTATGAGAACATGTTACATGTTCCACCCTAAAACCAAGTGGAACATGTAGCATGTTCCAAAGGTGAACTTATCCTTTAAAGAACTATGGGGCAACTTGGAGTATCCACCAGAAAAGAAAAGGAGGCCAGAGAGCCCTAATAGTGTAGTAATTGCCTCAAATAAATTGATTATCTCAAAGACGTTTATCAATAAAAATGACTTGCATTCGATATGGTGGTAACCCTATCAAGCAGGAGGATTCAACTCTCTCTGAGTGGACAATACCCTGTCCCCATGCAGGATTAAAATGATTATTCTCGATACCTTTGGAGTCCCAATTCTGGATCCTCTGTGGGGTTCTCAGGCGGGTGCTGAACTACAGTAGTTGATATAGGAGAGGACTGAAAAAAGCCTGTTGGTGGTTCGAGTGACAGAGGCACCTGATATGGTGGTAACTCTATCAAGCAGGAGGATGCAAACTTCTCTGAGTGGACAATACCCTGTCAGCATGCAGGATTAAAAAGATTATTCTCGATACCATAGGAGTCCCAATCCTGGATCCTCTGTGGGGTTCTCAGGTGGGTGCTGAACTACAGTAGTTTATGTAGGACAGATCTGAAAAAGCCTGTTGGTGGTTCGCGTGACAGAAGCACCTGATATGGTGGTAACCCTATCAAGCAGGAGGATGCAACCCTCTCTGAGTGGACAATACCCTGTCCCCATGCAAGATTAAAAAGATTATTCTTGATACCACAGGGGTTCCAACCCTGGATCCTCTGTGGGGTTCCCAGGCGGGTGCTGAACCACAGTAGTTGATTTAGGAGAGGTCTGAAAAAAGCCTGTTGGTGGTTCGAGTGACAGAGGCACCCATTTTCGCATGACCAAGAATGGATTGGGGCCATCTGGTTTATTGAACATCGAATTGTTTTATTTCCCCCCAAAACACTCTCTTGGCTTTAAATTACCACTTCCTCAGTCCAAAGGGATACCCTAATCTTTTGCCTTTCCCAAAGCTTGGTCAGTATAATGTTTTTTGCACATTTCCTACCTATACTATACTGTTGGGGAAGGAGACAGTGGTGTCAACTGATGCAGAAGGTTATTATTACCGTGTTAATATTAAACTAATTTTTGATGTGACTTTATGATTTTGACATGCTTGCTCTTCCAATATTTCATTATCGTATTAAAGCCTATCTCTGGGCTATATTCTCTTTCCTAACGCCCCCCTAGTGGTTTTTTTTTTTAAGCAGCTTTGGCAGGATGTGTCCCCTGCAGTACAACTTCATTGCCTCCAGATGTCCTTAGTCTACTGGATTGAACAATGCCCAGGAACCCAGAAGACTGAGGACATTCTGTGAGTGTAGGACATCAGTAACCTGCTTCGTGGGAGGGTGTCACCATAGCTCCCTACTTTCTCAGTGTATTGACTTAGAAAGTAGCGCTGATGTCATCATGTCAGTGCCACTCTTTTCCTTATCAAGGTGTCAGGGCAGGGCTGTGGAACGGATAGGTAGGCCTAGTGGCAGGGTAACGCACCGGCTGACGACAACCACCACCAACAGACCGAAGTCCCTCAGGGCGCGGAGTCTAAGTCCCAGGCTGCCCTTCACCAGGGCCCCTGATGGTGGGGATGGACTTGACGCAGCCAGGAACCAGGTCGCGGCCCCCGAGACACCCCGGCTGCGGTAATGGCCGCCGCCAATGGTGTGTAGCTGGTGAGAATGACAATAGCGTAGTCAGGCAGGCCGGGTCGACAACAACGGGGCAAACGGTACAGAACAGTAGACAGAGAATCACAGGTCACGGGCCGGGTTCAGCAACGGAAGGTCAGAACGAAGGAAAACACAGAGAATGGTCTTAGTCACAAGCCGAGTCAGATACCAGAAGAGTCACGAGCGTATACACAGAGCTGTAGCAAGACAAAGACACAAGACACAAGTGCAAAGAGCATGTGCGGATCACAGGCTTATATGTACTCAGCCACACCCCTCTGGGGGATGGACCTCAGAGACCTGAAGGCATAAAAGATTCCCACCATGCTCAGCAGAAATCCAAGATGGATGCCAGCACATGGAGTAACATAACCTCTGGGAAAAGGTAGGACCTTGACAGAAGAATCTCCTGATGTTGGGAGAAGACTGAAGAAGAAGAGGACAGGGCTCACGCGACCATCCTGAAGACATCTAGAGAGATGGAAAGAAATGTTGCATTGGGCGTAGGGTTAGATATTGATCCTGGCAGATCTATTTGATGATCATGGGTAGCCAGAATTCTACCTGCTAATGTCCATGAGGCCTTTAACTTGCAGCACATTATGTTGGTCAACTCACTAGAATATTCAGTTGGTGTGACAATGACTTGGGTCATAAAGGTGCAACTATCTATGGGTGTGAATGGGACACAGAATGCAATCTTATTTGCATTTTGTTCTCATTGTGGAAAGAGAACTATGACCTCCACCCATTGTGGTCTGCTTGTAGATACTTTTGGAAGTCCCTTTTATGAGTAAGCTTCCCTAGGTACATTAAAAATTCTTAAATCCAATGTCCTAATGATGTACTCAGGGTGGTCAACCATCTACTAAATGTGATTTTTTTATGTTCTGATTTTAAAGTGCCATCTGTCAGCGTTCAACCCAACGGAGTGACCTGTCCCACCTGCCAATCCTCTTCCTCTGGCTGGTGTTATAATACGCAAACGGTGGATTGTTCTGGAGAGGAGACTGTCTGTGCCCTCTATTCTACTAACGTAGACGGTAAGTCATTTTTACATGTTACCCTGCACATTTTATCAAATGCCTTTTAGAAAAGATGGTTTATGCAAGCAAGAGTCTGTGGACATGTACAATAGAATTAAGTGTCCTGACCAGAACACTATTTGCATGGAGTTTGCATGTTCCTCCTGTGCTTGTGTGGGTTTCTTTCCAGTTTCTTCCCATACTCTGAAGACCTGTTGGTAGCTTAATTGGCAGCACAACTGATGGGCACTCTATGCTACTTTCTTAAAGCAGGACTTCACCCTCTTCGAAAACAAATTAAAAGTCAGCAACTACAAATCTTGTAGCTGCTGACGTTTAAAAAAGAGGTCATTTACAGCAGTCCAGCACTGTCCCCACCCAAACAGGTTCTTCACTGCTCTTGTGGGCAGCTGGCTGTGATTTCTTGCAGCATGCATGAACCACACTGCACTTTGTGAATGGCCCCAAAGCCTTCTTGGACCTGTGATGTGTCCCAGAATTTTGTAGCCGGGGGGGGGGGGGAGGTCTTGGGGTGGGGGTGACTCCCAGTGGATGCTCTGCGGCGATCTAACCAAAAGTGGGAGTGGGTGCCTGCCAATTCCAGGTACCTACCCCCCCCCCCCCCAATGATAAAAGTGCCAAAAATAGTAGTGGAGAGTGGGAGGAGGGCATAAAGTAGAATTTCCCCATTAGGCTGAAGTTCTGCTTTAAGCATCGCTTTAAAATTGATCATTTTGTTTTAAAATATTATTATTATTATATTATAATTATTGATATTACTGTTGCTCCTAACATTTTTTTTTTGGTTTAACTTATTTTAATTTGTTATAGGAAATACGTCATCTATTCGAGGCTGTGCCCGACAGAGTACCTGCATCGGTCAGAAATACAGCGTCAATGATACGACGATTAGCTACCAGTCTACCTGCTATTGTGGAGGTATTGTAGCTCCATTTATGGGTTAAACAAACAGGTAAAATGAAATATTTTTGGGATCCTTTCACTCCCTCCCAATAACCACCTTCAAGCATAATGTCCCACGCTGCGGATTCATATATTGTATACTTTTTTTTACATATATTTTGCTTTTTTTTTTTCCTAATTTTTTATTCATATTTTTAGTCTATAATAAAAAAACAAAACATAATATATTTTTTTTTTCATAAATGCCCATATATACATATACAATCCCTCTGTTGCATTTTATTTAGACAAAAACAGGAAAAAAAAAAAAAATATATATATATATATATATATATATATATAATTTATTTATTTTTGTTTTTTTTGTTTTTTGTTTTTTTTAATTAAAAATCCTGTTTTTGTCTAAATTAAATGCAACAGAGGGACATAAATGTATATATGGGCTTTAATGGAAAAAAATATATATTATGTTTTATTTTTTATATATATCTTTGTTATCCGCGCTTATGGACTAACAACAATGCAGCTGCCTACAACTTCTCTTATACCCTCAGTGAGATAAAGATGGCAAAATGCTAAATTATAGCGTGGCGCTACTGAATGGTGCTATAAAACACCTTCCTCCCACATGTGTTCAAGCACTAACATACTATATGTGCTTCCACCTCAAATGAATCCAATAGTGTGATATAATGACAAATGATGCGATGTGAAAATGCCAACAAGATTACAAGAAAATGTATGATGTACTACAATACACTTTCCTCCTCAAAAACATACTTCTGTGTGTGTTTATATAACAATAATAATTTGTGACATCCTTCCAATAGAATAAATAGAATAAAAAATGCAAAAAAAGTTTGCATTTAATTTAGACGAAAACAGGGTTTTTAAAATACAAATAATAATTTTTTAAAAAATTATTTATATATATATATATATATATATATATATATATATATATATATACACTTATTTGTTCAAAACGTTTCTGTACTTTTTTTAAACTCATATATATTGAACAAAGTTTAAACTTTTGTATATATAATAGAGTTAAAAAAAAAAGTACATAGTATGTATGTATGTATATGTGTGTGTGTATATGTGTGTGTATATATATGTATATATATGTATATATATATATATATATATATATATATATATATATATATATATATATATATCAATGTGGTACCATCATCAAAGCCAGGTCAAGATGCTAAAAAAAAATGGTTACAGAATACCTACATAACCCCATTACGTAGGTGAACCTCTCAATACAGAACTCAATGGACTGGTACAGAAGGACAGGAGCACTTTTTTTTTAAGTCTTCCCCAGTTTAGAAGTATGTTCTAGTGAGAAGTGTTATACCATTGCATCAATTTTTAAAGAAAATTTGTATTAAGGGAAAACTTGCTGTTGTTTCAAGAGAGCGCCTAAACATAGGAAAAATGATTAAACCAATATATTCATATTATGTTTTAAGGCAACCACAGCAACACGTATTGCCCAGACACCAACGTAACATGTCCCAACGGCACCATCTGTGTAAGAGTTCACTCTCAAACTAATGTTGGTAAGTTGGACAAACACAAGTCGCAGCTCAACTTACTTATTTATGTCAAGCATGACAGGTCCACTTTAATCACCAGTACTATTTTCACACAGGTATTGCAGCTATTAACATATACAAATCTGCATGTTTGCCAATATACCAATGTGGAATGCCTGGCAGTGCCAGTTTTCTCAACGGTACCCTAAAACTTGTGACCATCTGTTCAACCGACACCTGCAATCTACCAGAGCCAGCATGTAAGTCCTTTAAGATATTAGTATCCCCTGTCATACTAGGTCATTTTCAAACATATGTATATACACACACTGGCCACTTTATTAGGTCCACCTTTTCAATTGCTTGGTAACACAAATTGCTAATCAGCCAATCACATGGCAGCAACTCAATGCATTTAGGCATCTAGCTGTGGTGAAGACAACTTGCTAAGGTTCAAATCGAGCATCAGAATGGAGAAGTAAGGGGTTTTAAGTGACTTTGAACGTGACATGGTTGTTGGTGCCAGACGGGCTGGTCTGAGTATTTTAAAAACTGCTGATCTACTGGGATTTTCACGCACAAGCATTTCTAGAGTTTACAGAGAATGGTCAGAAAAAGAGAAAATATCCAGTGAGCGGCAGTTGTGTGGAGGAAAATGCCTTGTTGATGTCAGAGGAGAATAGGGAGACTAGTTGGAGATAATAGAAAGGCAACAGAAACTCAAATAACCGCTCGTTACAACCAAGGTATGTTGAGTACCATCTGTAAACACACAACATGTCCAACCTTGAAGCAGATGGCCTACAGCAGCAGAAGACCACACCAGGTGCCAATCCTGTCAGCTAAGAACAGGAAACGGAGGCTACAATTTGCCCCACCAAAATTGGACAATAGAAGTTTGGAAAAAATTTGCCTGGTCTGATGAGTCTCAATTTCAGCTGCGACATTCAGATGGTAGGGTCAGAATTTGGTGTAAACAACATGGAAGCATGGATCCATCCTGCCTTGTATCAACGGTTCAGGCTGGTGGTGGTGTCATGGTGTGGTGGATCCATCCTGCCTTGTATCTACGGTTCAGGCTGGTGGTGATGTCATGGTGTGGTGGATCCATCCTGCCTTGTATCTGCGGTTCAGGCTGGTGGTGGTGGTGTCAAGGTGTGGTGGATCCATCCTGCCTTGTATCAATGGCTCAGGCTGGTGGTGGTGGTGTCATGGTGTATGGGGAGATTTTCTTGGCATTAGCAAGGTGGAACTAATAAAGTGGCCGGCCACAACAAAAGACAAGCCGCATTAATTTAATGAATACAATTTTTTTTTCAATGTTCTTTTTACCAAAAACAGTGACAGGCACCACTTCAGCTTACAATGGCATGACTTGTCCTTCCTGTACGTCTACAAATTCTGATTGGTGTGAAGCCAAAGATACCATGCAATGTGTCGGAAGTGAGAGCATCTGTCTACTCCACACTGCAAAACTGCCGGGTAAGCTTAACCATGACTAAAAATCCAACCACATCACGATTTTATCGGTACAAAATATTCGATGTGCACTCCCCCCTCACTGTACCACCCAAAGTCACTATTATAACCCAACTCCAGCCATTAAAAAAAAATTGCAAAGAGTGTGGATTTGTTAGAACCTTCATCAATGCTCTGTTTGTGCTCTCTGACCATACTAGTGAAATGGGACAGGAAGTGAGGTGAAATCTCTCTGGTCAAGAATGGAAGTGAGGTGAAATTGTTCTGGTTAGGTCAGGAAGTGAGGTGAAATTTCTCTGGGCAGGAGATTATGTGAGACAAAATCTCTTTTAACGAAACAGGAAATGAGGTGGCCAGAACAGAAAGTGGGGTGAAATATCTCTGGTCAGGGCAGGAAGTGAGCTGAAATTCACATGGTCAAGACAGGAAGTGAGCCTAAATCCAGATGGACAGGACAGGAAGTGAGTCTAAATCCCCATGGTAAGGACAGGAAGTGAGCTGAAATACCTATGGTCAGGACAGGAAGTGATTGAAATCTGAGAAAGTGAGGTGAATTCTCCCTAGTTAGGAGAGTAACTAAGTAAGGTAAAATCTCTCTGGGCAGGAGATTATGTGAAACAAAATCTCTTTTAATGGGACAGGAAATGAGGTGGCCAGAACAGAAAGTGGGGTGAAATATATCTGGTCAGGACCGGAAATTAGCTGAAATCCCCATGGTCAGGACAGGAAATGAGCTGAAATCCCCTTGGTCAGGACAGGAAGTGAGCCTAAATCCCCATGGTCAGGACAGGAAGAGAGCTGAAATCCCCTTGGTCAGGACAGGAAGAGAGCTGAAATACCCATGGACAGGACAGGAAGTGAGCTGAAATACCCATGATCAGGACAGGAAGTGATCTGAAATCTGAGAAAGTGAGCTGGTTAGGAGAGTAACTAAGTAAGGTAAAATCTATCTGGGCAGAAGATTATGTGAAGTGAAATTTCTCAGGTAAAGAGAAGTAAATTGAAATCTCTCTGGTCAGGAGAGGAAGTCAGGAGGAATATCTCTAGTCAGGAGAAGAAATGGGGTGAAATCTCTTTGGTCAAAAGATTAAGTGGGGTGAAATTTCTCTGATCAGAGGAAGAAATTAGGTGAAATTTGTTTGGTTAGGAGAGGAAGTTAGGTGAAATTTCTATGGTTAGGAGAGAAAGTGAGGTGAAATTAATCTTGGTAGGTGATCAAGTGAAGTGAAATTTCTCTGGTTAGGAGAGTAAGTACATTAAAATCTCTCTGGTCAGGGGAGGAAGTGAGGTGGAATCTCTCCGGTCAGGAAAGAAAGTGAGGTAAAATCACTCTGGTCAGGACAGGAAATTAGGGAACATCTCTCTGCTCAGGAGTTTAAGTGGGTGAAATTTATGTGGATAGAAGAGGAAGTGAGTTGAATTCTTTCTGCTCAGGAGAGGAAATATTTCCAAATGGGTCACAGGCAGCATTTAAGACATCAGAGGGTAGGTGGAGGTAAGGTAGGTGGAGGTAAGGCCCTTGACTTAGATCTTTCCAATTCAAAAGAAGTCATTGGTTTTGGCTGCTCTTCACAAAAGCTTGGGACCCCCAAGACACAGGGGCAACCCAAATTGAAAATGCAGTGAGCCAAAAAGAGAACCCAACAATCGTCTCAAAGAAGAGACTCGAGATGATTGCTAGGTACTCTTTTTGGCAAGATGTTTTTTAAAATGTACTAATTACACTTAACCAATAATCTATTACTTAACTAACTATTACTTTACTTAATCACTTAACTCCCCCATAACTTTAACCCTCCACTTCCTGTTTGCTTTATTCATTATTCTAACTCTGAAGACCAATTCCTAACACTTAATGTTGGCTGGACATACAATTTTTAAATCTTATTCTTATCCAGGTTCTTTACTTTACACTTGAACTTCCAGATTACTAATCAGCAGAATTAGGTATTGGTGTCAAGACAAATATCCAACTGTTCCAATTAAGCCCTGCTCCTTATCTGCTCAGTCCCTTGCTAAACCAGTGTATATAGGGAGTAGGTGCTATTGATAGGTTATGCCATTGGAAGGTATCATCCCTTTTGAAAGTCCCATCATTTGGTGTTTTTTCATGATCAGCCCCTAGCTAAACCCTTACACCATGCCCATGTTTACTCTACACCACACCCACTTTGTCCTACCCATGAGGATTATAACTGTTGGTCCTAGTGTTGGCTAATTGGTTTGACTTATAAAATCAAAGTGCAGCGCTAAAATTACAATTTTAAATAATGTCCGTAATTAAGAATATATATGAATAAATAAAATAGTTCATAAAGTGACAATCCGTGCTAAGGTGTCAATCACAGTAGTGAGACGTTCCAATATTCAGTGATGTGCTCAAAGATGTGGTAAAAATACGCACTCACCAGATGCGTATTGTAAATACACATGCAAATATATAATCAGAGGTCCCCTTTAAGGATATATGAGGTAAGTCAGGTATGGAATATCCTCCCTCTGGATGGTATACAGCACAGTGGCTAATTCCTGGGTGATAAAGGAATCCGTCCTGCCAGAGGTCCCCTTTAAAGATGGATGGGTGTTTGCAGTCTGTTATGGAAACTCCCTCCTCTGGATCCTGGGATTTAATTATTTATTAATACTGGAACTTATATAGCGCCATCAATTTACACGGGTCTTTACATATATATTGTACATTCACATCAGTCCCTAACCCTTAAAGGGTGTACAATCTAAAGTATGAACTACAGCTATCTCTCGGGTTAGGGCTATGGAAATCAATAGCACAGCAGGGGAGCCAGTTGGTTTGACTATCTGCTGAATAATTTATTTTCTATTTCCATGCCCAGGGATCAGTAACAAGCAACAATGCTGAATATAATCTTTCAACATGTCATGCATTCCATTTAAAGCTTAATTATTTTTAGCTGATGCTCTTTAATGTTCTGCTGTTGGATGACAGTAATCAGTAAATCCAAATCATGAAAGTATTGAACTTGAATGCCTTAATCATTAAATGAACTGTGTTTTTCCCTCCGGCAGGAACCTCCTATGTCTTTCGTGGCTGTGCCTCAAGAAGTACCTGTTATCTTGGCCGACTGTCTGAGAGCCCAAATGGATCAGAATTTGATTTTAAGTTTATGTGTTCTTTTGGAGGTACGTATGTATATAACACACACAATCTACCATCAACATGGCAAGGCGCTCTACAGATATTGGGCTCCCAGCTTATGTCTAGTGTACCTGCCTGTGATTTTTAGGGTTGGGAAAACCACATTTTGGTCTCAATTTACAAAGCTAACACCTTATTTTGAAAAATGTGACAGATATTTTTAGCTGTTCACCAATGAGATGTACAAAATATAGACACAAGGCTGAAAATAAAGATGTGAATTGAGACTATTGTGTTGCACTGTGGAGCAATTTAATTTTAAAAATCACAGTAGAATCATTTAAGTTGCCCATGTCATTATCTCAACAGCTCAGCTTCTCTCTACATTGGTGATTCAGCAGTTTAGTTCCCCTACTCCCCTTCGTAATGATGCCTTAGTGACTCAGCTCACCTACTCCCCTTCCCAGTGATGACTTAGCAGCTCAGCTCAGCTACTCCCCTTCCCAGTGATGACTTAGCAGCTCGGCTCAGCTACTCCCCTTCCCAGTGATGACTTAGCAGCTCAGCTGAGCTACTCCCCTTCCCAGTGATGACTTAGCAGCTCAGCTCAGCTACTCCCCTTCCCAGTGATGACTTAGCAGCTCAGCTCAGCTACTCCCCTTCCCAGTGATGACTTAGCAGCTCAGCTCAGCTACTCCCCTTCCCAGTGATGACTTAGCAGCTCAGCTACTCCGCTTCCCAGTGATGACTTAGCAGCTCAGCTCAGCTACTCCGCTTCCCAGTGATGACTTAGCAGTTCAGCTCAGCTACTCCGCTTCCCAGTGATGACTTAGCAGCTCAGCTCAGCTACTCCGCTTCCCAGTGATGACTTAGCAGCTCAGCTCAGCTACTCCGCTTCTCAGTGGTGACTTAGCAGCTCATCTCACCTACTCCCCTTCCCAGTGATGACTTAGCAGCTCAGCTACTCTGCTTCCAAATGATGACTTAGCAGCTCAGCTCAGCTACTCTGCTTCCAGTGATGACTTAGCAGCTCAGCTCAGCTACTCTGCTTCTCAGTGATGACTTAGCAGCTCAGCTCACCTACTCCCCTTCCCAGTGATGACTTCTCAGCTCACCTACTCCCCTTCCCAGTGATGACTTAGCAGCTCAGCTCACCTACTCCGCTTCCCAGTGATGACTTAGCAGCTCAGCTACTCTGCTTCCAAATGATGACTTAGCAGCTCAGCTCAGCTACTCCGCTTCCAGTGATGACTTAGCAGCTCAGCTCAGCTACTCTGCTTCTCAGTGATGACTTAGCAGCTCAGCTCACCTACTCCCCTTCCCAGTGATGACTTAGCAGCTCAGCTCACCTACTCCCCTTCCCAGTGATGACTTAGCAGCTCAGCTCACCTACTCCGCTTCCCAGTGATGACTTAGCAGCTCAGCTCACCTACTCCCCTTCCCAGTGATGACTTAGCATCTCAGCTCACCTACTCCCCTTCCCAGTGATGACTTAGCAGCTCAGCTCACCTACTCCGCTTCCCAGTGATGACTTAGCAGCTCAGCTCACCTACTCCCCTTCCCAGTGATGACTTAGCAGCTCAGCTACTCTGCTTCCAAATGATGACTTAGCAGCTCAGCTCAGCTACTCCGCTTCCCAGTGATGACTTAGCAGCTCAGCTCACCTACTCCCCTTCCCAGTGATGACTTAGCAGCTCAGCTACTCTGCTTCCAAATGATGACTTAGCAGTTCAGCTCAGCTACTCCGCTTCCAGTGATGACTTAGCAGCTTAGTTCAGCTACTCTGCTTCTCAGTGATGACTTAGCAGCTCAGCTCACCTACTCCCCTTCCCAGTGATGACTTAGCAGCTCAGCTCACCTACTCCCCTTCCCAGTGATGACTTACCAGCTCATCTGCACATACTCCTCTTCATAGCAATGATTTAGCAACTCCGCTCCTCCTGCTCCCTTTTCAGCAATGGCTTAGAAGCTTTGCCTCCCTGCTCCCCTTACTCTCAGTGACTGAGCAGCTCAGCCTTCCCAATCCCCTTCTCAGCAATGACTTAGCAGCTCAGCTCCCTGTACTCCTTTCCCAGAAATGATTTAGCAACTCAGATCCCCCCTGTTCCCCTTTTCAGCAATTCCTTAAAATATTTGCCTTCCTGCTCCTCTTCCTCTCAGTGACTGAGCAGCTCAATCTTCCCAATCCCCTTCTCAATGATGACTTAGCAGTTCAGCTCCCCATACTCCTCTTCCCAGTGATGATTTAGCAGCTCAGCTCCCCCTGCTCCCCTTTTCATCAATGACTTAGAAGATTTGCCCCCCTGCTCCCCTACCTCTTAGTGACTGGGCAGCTCAGCCTTCCAAATCCCCTTCCCAGTGATGACTTATCAGCTCAGCTCTCCCTAATCCCCTTCCCAGTGATGACCTATCAGCTCAGCTCTCCCTAATCCCCTTCCCAGTGATGACCTATCAGCTCAGCTCTCCCTAATCCCCTTCCCAGTGATGACCTATCAGCTCAGCTCCCCCTAATCCCCTTCCCAGTGATGACCTATCAGCTCAGCTCCCCCTAATCCCCTTCCCAGTGATGACATATTAGCTCAGCTCCCTCTAATCCCCTTCCCAGCAATGATTTAGCAGCTCAGCCCTCCATTCCCCTTCCCAGCGATAACATAGCAGATCAACCCCCCGTTCCCCTTCAACAGCTTAGCTCCCCCAATTCCCTTCCCAACAGTGACTCAGAAGTCTTCCAGCCTTCTAATATCTAATATTAACATACAGCAGGAGCTCCAAGAAGGAGGAGAATTGTAAGCTGCTCAAGAGAAGGTCTTTATCCCTTCTGTTGTAAACTTTGAAGAAACATTTCTCCACAGTGCTGGCAGAGGTCAATGGAGACTTTTTTTAAAGCCCATTTACTTCTTGTTAGCCTTCCACAGGTTGACTTTACAGTAACTATTGTGTAATTGATTATGAATCAGATGATGGTGTGGGAAGGAGACAGTTAATGAATCATATAACTGGCAAACAGCAGACCTTAGAGAGGAAGTTGAGAAGATACAACTATATTGTCTACAGAGCATGCAAAAGGACCTCCAGCACCAGCACTGCTACCCTTGCATTTAACTCTACAAATATTTTAGCGTTAGGATTGCTTGGACCTTATGTGCCATCATTGATGTAGATTGCATGTATGCCATCAACTCGTGAGCAACGTGTGTAGGCAAAGGCTAACTTGTAAGCAAGATGGGTAGGCCTAAATTTAACCTCTTGCTGAAAGCTAGTAAACTGGCCACCAATGCCATCATTGTGCTACAGCAGGCCAATTTTCATTGTCATAAACTCATTTTTTTTCATTTTGACTCCATTGTTGGCCAAAGGCTGAATGCAGTTTCCAAGGTCTTGGAATGTGTCTTTGAAGAATGTCATGGTTGCATCATCTCTCCACAGGGCCACTTACTCATGGTTCCTAAGGTTGACCTTTTCGAACATGTCCTTTTTTTTAGCTATGACACTTTTTCAGTAATCCTTCATTATGATGAGCTCATGAAACTTAAAATACTATATTAGGAATTATAATAACTTTTCCCTTTATAGATTACCTAGGTTCTCTAGACTGTACTGTAACTACTCCCCTGGTCTTAAATATAAGCCAAAGTAACATACCGTATTGTACTGACATCTCCTCTTTTTTTTTTTCCATTAATTAATAGGGTATAATTTGTCATGCACAGAGTGTATGAACACTACGGACTCAACCAACTGCATGGGTAACATTGCCACCTGCTCTCCCGGCTATGTGTGTGCAACCTCATATACGGAATCCACTGTCAGTAAGTGACTCTTCATTTCAGAATGAAGGTGGACCTCCACCACTCCACTTAGTAATACCAGGGGTAGCCTATCACCCGTACAACTCACTTTTTTTCCTGAGGTGGGCTCTATAAGTTGACTTGTCTTCGTAGGTACCTTGCTGTTAAAATCTGGTATTTTCCCCATTTGAGTAAACTTCTGTAATCATATCATAGTGGGTGGGCAAATGTAATGAGTAAGTAAGGCTTTGAGTGTGTGTTCTATGCAAGGCATGGAATTCATGGCATTTGCAAAAAGGCTTTATTCAAAAAAGTTTTATTCACCCATTTTGGCTTTAGATATCATTAAGGAATGAGCACATAAAATGAAGCTGTATAGTGGGCAGGCAGAAGGAGCGACGCATTTTCCATCAGTATTTTATTTGATTGCTGTACATTTATAACAGATGGATCAAACTCAACAAGATACATCCGATCATGTGCACCTCAAAACCAGTGTGACAGAGCTGGAAGCGTTAGCTCACTTAATGGCAGCATCAAGACATCCACTTCATGTTGTGCTTTTGACAACTGTTCTTCGTCCATTCTGCCAGGTAAGGACCCTCACTCAGCTCATTTAATGGATTGTAATGACTACTGTACATCAGTGGTGCAGATCTTGTTATTCCTCAACTGAGAGGTTATAGAAACCATCTAAGTATGAGTATATCTAAGGCATCTGGGTGGGGAAGCAGAAAGGGAAGATTTCCAAACCGTGATTCCCGTGCCCCCACTTATAAAGGCTTATTTATTAAAATACTAATAAAGTATACGTAGCTATTGCCCATTACTTTAATTATGATGCATTATTGTATTTCCTATGTGTACAGTATATATTGCTAACACAAGTTATACAAACAAAAGCATGGCTATTCTTCCAAATTATAGAGTTCAGATGTTTTCAATGAAGGGTACTGTTAGACCCCCAAGTTTAGGCAAAAATAAAATGAAAAAAGAACACAAGGAAAATGATTAGCTAATAATCTGATATGTCCTTTGTGCTGCTAGATCCTGCATCTGTAGAGATCTTCCATCTCCAATTCCCCCTCCTACCTCCTCTTTTGTAATCCTTTAGTAGTGTGATGAGGGGTAATAGAGTCAATGGACTTGTGATATGCACTCATCAAGAGTGTCCGACTATGCCTGCTCTTTCCGCCCCCCTTCCTCCATCCATAGAAGCCTCTCAATAGCTTCTAGGAATTAAACACAATCTATGAATGGAGGAGGTCGACCTTTCATTCATCAGCCCTGCTCCATTCAGAGATTGTGTTTCATTTATGGAAACTAAAGTATGGCTTCTATGAATGGAAAAGGCGGGCAGAAAGGGCGAGCAAAGTCGGGTATTCTTGATGAGCGCCGGTCATAGATCCGTCGGCCAAATTTTCCCTGCCACACCAGAAGATATTAGCTTCGGTGGTGGGTGGGAATTGGAAGGAGGAAGATTTCAAAAAATGCAGGAACAAGCAGCACAAATGATGCTGCTGCTGATAGGTTGAATTAAAGTCTTTTAAATGGTGTTAAAGGCAAAAGTCTTTTTTTTTTTTTTGGGATATAGATAGAGTAGGGGAGGGTTAAAAACCCTGCCAGTTTTTTGCCATGTGTCTCTTTGGGGAGATTTCCATTCACTTCCTATCTCATAGCCAACAGAGGAAGTTTTGAAGAAATCCATCTAGGGAGTCCCTAATTGTCACCAGGGTCACAAGAACTAGTGTTCCCATTGGAGGATCTCTCCTCTATTTCTACTCTTGTGACAACCCAAAATTTGGGGTTTTCTTTCACTTTTAGTGATAATAGTAAATACTACAAATGGGGAGGGTAAATCCTGTCTAAAACTTAAAAAAAAATGTTGCCTTTAGTTATGCTTCAATTGTATAGCCAACAAAGACATTGCAGACCATTGTTTCCACCTTGTGGTAACAATTTGGGGAATGCCCATTCCTGTTCTAGGACCACCATAACTGAAAACTATCCCCTCAAAGAAATGGTTTGAAGAGTTTGGTGTGTATGTACTTAAGTAGCCCGTATCAAGACCTGACCTCAACCCTACTGAATACCTTTGATGAATTGGAATGCCTATTATTATGGGCCAGGTCTTCAAGCTCTTGCCATGTAGTATATCATGCAGCACCTTGCAAAGTACAAGAAACTGTTTATATAATTTAGGCTGTAAGGGAAAAGTGCCTACAACTATGCCTACAAAAACAAGTGCACCATGCAATCATGAACATGTCCTTAGACTTTTGGTGGAATTGACTTCATTGCACCACAAAAACCTGTGAGAGCCAAGCTTATGTTAATTTGTTATTTCTTTTTTTTTTTTAAAGTATCATCAACCAGCTCTCAGCTCAATGGAGTGACCTGTTCAGCATGCCAAGATCCTTCCTCCAGTTGGTGTTACAATCAGCAAACCATGCAATGCACAGGAGAGGAGAATGTGTGTGTTCTCTATACAACAAATATAGCTGGTATGCCACAGTTACTTGAACCTTCAATGTTGACATGTCCAAATAAGCTGGAAACAAATACCCTGTCTTTGGGTTTAATCTCATACAGTATATATTCATACTAGTGGCAGAATTATTGGTAGAAAAATTATAATAAGGATCAATGATGGTCCTACCTTTGCTTGGCAACTCTTCTATGTTTTCTGAGCATAACCCTTGACAGCCCTTCTATGCCTTCTGAGAACAACCCTTGGCAACACTTCTATGCTTTCTGAGCATAACCTTTTGGAATCCTTCTATGCTTTCTGAGCAAAACCCATTGTAACTCTTCTATGCTTTCTGGGCACAACCCTTGGCAACCCTTTTACGCTTTCTGAGCATAACCCTTGGCAACCCTTCTACGCTTTCTAAGCATAACACTTGGCAAACCTTCTATGTTTTCTGAGTACAACCCTTTGCAACTCTTCTATACTTTCTGAGCACAACCCTTGGCAACCCTTCTATGTTTTCTGAGCACAACCCTATGCTTTCTGAGCATAACTCTTGGGAAACCTTCTATGCTTGCTGAGTACAACCCTTGGCAACCCTACTATGCTTTCTAAGCACAACTCTTGGCAACCCTACTATGCTTTCTAAGCACAACTCTTGGCAACCCTGCTATGTTTTCTGAGCACAAAACATGGCAACCCTTCTATGTTTTCTGAGAAGTAAACTTTATTGTACCTTCACTATTCAAACATTTTGAGGGGATCGTTGTAACTTATATCTGAACATGTTCTTTCAAATGTTTAATGCTCGACTGTTGCATTAATATTCAGATTGAACAAAAAATATTTATATTATTTCTTTGTACAGGAAACGTGTCATCAGTTCGAGGGTGTGCAAGACAAAATCTCTGCAACAATCAAAAATACAGTGTCAATGGAACAAGGGTGGTTTACCAGCCAAACTGCTACTGTGGAGGTACTTAAAGCCAAAAACCAAATGTAATAGTTTGCAGATTATTAGTCATTAGATGTGTTGCCTGCATTAGTTCTATGTGTTGCCTGCATTAGTTCTATTTGTACAGGCTTTTTTATTTTTATTTCACCCAGTGATCCTACCGATAGCATACTTCCTGTTCTAGGGTTTCAGTGCTCACTCACCACACTGTATCTATGGAGGAGTAGCATTATGACCCTAATATTTTATGAAACCCTATCTCTCTTCTCGCCTATATAATATGGGTGGGGGGAAAGCTTATGTGGTCCACAAAGAGAACTAGGAACAATGCTAATTGAAAAGAATGCAGCAGAGCCAGAGTGCCCTGAAAGCTCACATACTACACTGGGCACAAATAAGAGAAGGTTGTTCTTTGGGTGTACATATATTTTTTAAGGCCAGCAGCCTTTCCAATGTAATTTATTTGTGGCATCACACCTTAAAATCAGCTATAAAAGACCAACCACCTGGTTTCAAATGATCCCTTTGGCAGAACAAGGTGGAAAATCAGTAAAAATATGTTGATGTCTTAATATTGATCCTTTATACTTTTAAGGCAATTCCAGCAACACCTACTGCCCAGACACCAATACAACATGTCCCGCTGGTACTATATGCGCAAAAGTTCACGCTCTAACCACAGTGGGTAAGTTGTTGAAGTTTGTATTGTAAAGGTATCTAAAGAGCAAGATGGGTCCTCTTCAATAATATAATTCTTGGTTCTACCTAGGTAATACCAGCTTTGAAACCTATAATAGTACATGTTTGCCAATCAGCCAATGTGGAATCCCTGGTAGTGTCAGCACACTCAACGGCACAGTAAAGTTGGTCACCATCTGTTCAACCAACGACTGCAGTCTGCCAGATACTGTATGTAAGTTAATATCTTGATGGCTTCTGGCCTGACTTCTGGATCCACCTTTCCTTTTAATATAGTCTCAGGTTCATAAAAGAGATGCATCTCAGTAAAAGTGCACTTTTATTTTTTACTGTGACTGTCAATAGTTTAAATTGCTTGATAGTTTTTATAGTGGTGAAGGGTTAGAATCCCAGTCAATCTTGGAAGATTGCCTGAAAATTTTACTCTCTTGATTAGTCCTGGTGACCACTGTCATTAGGAATAAAAATGAAGGATCTTCCAATGGGGACACCTGTTCCAGTGACAAGAGAGGCAGTTTTCCACATTAGATTGAGATTTCCTCTTACTTGTGGAAGTCTCTCCATGGGACACTTACAAGGGGTTTTCAACCCTTAGATATGCTATGTAAAAATGAAGAAAATAAATGGTGCCTTTATATATACTTCAATTATAGCATTGGGACTGGGTGGGTGGAATTGTACCAAGAGGTCAGCAGTTACACCTTCTGTTGGGTATGTCATATTCGTTAAAACTGATCCTTGTTTATTTTGCTTTTAATAATTAAAAGTGACGGGACCGCAGCCCAATTCATCATACAATGGAGTGACATGTCCTGCCTGTGTGTCAGAAAATTCTGAATGGTGTAGCACTAAGGAAACCATGCAGTGTACTGGGAACGAGACTATGTGTGTGGTCCACACTGAGATGCTGTCAGGTAAATGCTTTTTTTCCCAAAGAACCTAAAAGTAACTTGTGTATCTAAAACTCCTTCCAACCCTGGTGTCCCTTTAAGTAGGTCAGACAGATTTCCTGATCAAGTGACCATTGTGATTTGCTGTAATAGTGGTCACATTATTGGGAGGCTGTCTTGCCGGCTCCCAATAACTACTAGAGTCAAGAAGCTGCCTATGGCACCTCAGTCTCCATGCTGGGAGCATGCAGTGAGCACAATCACAGCACAGAAACCTGTGCTGTCCATAGACACATACTGTACAAAATATGCCTTGTGGGGACGTTAACGCTCACCCTCTTTGCTTTAGCACATATGCGCTAAGTGGGTGGCAAGAGGTTAAAATACTGAAAATTACACATTTTGGGAGAAAGTTAAACCCTTCTCTTACCAATGGCCATATGTATTCCAAGCCACACCCACTTTGGTAAGCCCTGCCTCTGCAGAGCAAGGTTGTCTTCCTAATTCTGGATACCTGACTAGTATAGAGCTCTGTGTTCCATGATCTTAGTACAATGTATGTTTTTAATTTTCATCTTTTAGATTCCTACTTCCCCAAGTTTTTGTTTTTTATCAATCTTCAGCAACGGCCTCTACAACCTGCCTTTGTGGTCTTTGCTTTAACTCCTACATGACATCTGATATTAAAAAAAAGTTTAAAAATTAAAATAAATATAAATACATTGTGTGTATGTGTATACTGGGTGTGTATGTATGTATGTATGTATGTGTATATATATATATATATGTATGTATATATGTGTGTGTATATGTATATGTATGTGTGTATATATATATATATATATATATATATAATATACACACACACACACAATGTATTTATATATTGTTAAAATAAAGTCTCCATACATAGGAAAAATGGACAAGCTCATATTATATTTTTTATTATATTTTACATTTTTCATTTTTTCAATACACAAATTATTAATAATATTTTGTAAAATTTTGTAATTTTGTAAATAGAAGTACATTTTAGCTACAATTTCCAGTTCTCCCTATGTATGGTATGTATAGTTTTGGGAATATACACATAATATATATATATATTATATTCCCAAAACTATACGTACCATACATAGGGAGAATTGGAAATTGTAGCTAAAATGGACTTCTATTTACAAAATTACAAAATTTTACAAAATATTATTAATGATTTGTGTAATGAAAATATTAAAAATGTAAAATATAATATAAAATATAATTATGAGTGTTCATTTTCATATATATATATATATATATATATACACACTGTACATAGAAAGTATTAAAATATAAAATATTACATTTGTGTCTCTCCACAGGAACTCCAATGGTTTTTCGTGGCTGTGCCACTAAAACTAACTGTATCCTCTCCAATCTGTCTCACAGTGCGACAGGATCACAATTTGATTTAAAGTTTATGTGTCTTACTGGAAATAATAGAGGTATTGTATTTTAATTTTATTACAGTAATATAATTGTCCTATAACAGTATCTATTCCATTAGAAACTTCTGCATCTTAAAATGCTTCCTTATTTAAATTGCTTTTTAGGTTACTCTTTATCATGTACAGAGTGTTCGAACTCCACGTCCTGCTCTGGAAATAATGTCACCTGCCCTCAAGGCAATGTGTGTGCAACATCTTATTATCAGACCACCATGGGTAAGTAGTATTTAAAGGGGCCAATCACTTCGGTTGTGGGTTCTGTGTAGACTTGGACCACTGAGTGTAGTAACATTGAAACTGCTCTGTATCCAGTAAATCCCATTTTCTCCTGAAGTGCGTCCAATGATTTGTTACTCTTTTTTACCATGTTAGCCAACAGTAGACTGGCATCCCCTAGCTCAACACATTTTGAGGAATTCATTTTTTTCTTCAGGACAGAACGCGATGAGCTCATAAAATAGTAATACAACTCTCTTGCTTTTCTCCCATGACATAATCGGTCCTAAAATTAATAGCTAGCCAACACTAATTTATATTAATATTATATTAATATACACTGTAATAAAATACATAAAGCAGTCGTATTTAGCGGATTTATTGTAAAGAGGAACTTTTTTTAAAAAATGTGATTGTGTGCTTTATACATGACAAAGGAAGATATGTCCAGCATCTCACAATGAAAATATTGATGGATATTTAAAATAGGTGGATCCATCTCTTCAAGCTACTTCCGCTCCTGCCAGCCTACAAGCCAGTGTGATGTAACCGGAAGTATTACCGCATTGAATAGTAACAGCACGGTCTCTACTTCATGTTGTGCTTTTGACAACTGCTCTTCATCGCTTTTGCCAGGTAAGTCAATGTCCTACCAGAAAATTAGGGCTAGCAGTGTGTGGCCATCTGCGCCCACAAGTCACTTTAAGCAGCTATTGGTTTAAGCATCAATGGAGAGAAGTGCCCCTTAGGGGCCCTTGTACATCTGCATAGTCTGCACCAATGGCAGGCTGCCCCCCTCACAATCTGGATTCTCCAAACTAGATTTTATAAAATAGGATGGAGGAAGAATGGTTGGTTAACGTCTGCCATAAGGATAAGAGGACCATGGGATGGGGAAGCGTTGAGCATCCATGGGTGTTTAGTCTATGGATGGGGCACGGGAGGAACATTTCAGACACCTTCAGCACTGAAAGCAAGTTGAGCTTTGTGTGCAAACAGTTTTTCTCTTAAGGAGAGTCAGTAGGTGGTGTCTGCTACTGACCAAAAGACTTCCTCTTTGGGAAACTTTAAGATGACCACACTTTTTTTAATTTGATTGTACAATCTCCTTTTGGGCAACCAATAGCTACATAGTGAAATTGCCTGCCTGATTGGATACCATCTGAATAGACTGGTTAGGTCGGCACGACTAGGGCCAGGACAAGGGGTGGGCGGAAGGGAGGGCTGGCCTTGGTGCACTGCTTTACTGTAGGGATGAGGGTGCCTTTCTTCTGTTACAAGGCTGACAGGAGTAGTAACAGAGGCATCACTACTTCTGTCAGTCCAGTGCTAGGAGCACCAAGGAGAGAAGGAGAGAGTCAGGGGGCAATGCAGGCTGTGTTCTCTCTCCCCCACCTCCTTCCTGCCAGTGCAGTGTTCCTGTATTCAGAAGCTGTTTGGCTGTTTGGAATCTTTGCCCTGGGTGATGGATCACCTTGTCCCAGCACTGGGCCTGACAGAGATCATGTACTCAGACTGTACAGTGTATTCCAAATTTTAGAAAGATTCCTATATTTCTGATTCTCGCTTCAGCTTTCACTTGAGCTAAGTAAAATCATGGGAAAAAGGAGGAGACTTCCTTTTCCTAATCTCCTATGGGGTATTCTCCACAGTGGGGATGAAGTAGGTAAATGGTTTTCAGGGTGAAGAGTTGGGGGGGGGGGGGTTGTCAACACATGCTTCTAAAATTGAAGTTTGATGTTCCACCTCTGTCCCCAGGGACAATTTTTATAAAGATATTTGAAACTGCTGTCCAACCAATGTAACAATATCATCTTGCTTTGGCAGACTTGATATACAGCAATTACAGTAGTGCCCTTGTAGGAGCTAAAATGTTTTTCCTAATTTCTATTTATTTTTTATTTTTTAAAGTAAAACCTTCCAACTCTGAGATCAATGGGGTGACCTGCTCCACCTGCCAGTCGAGTTACTCCACTTGGTGTCACAACGCACAAACTGTCCAGTGCAGAGGAGATGAGACCGTGTGTGTTCTGTACTCTACCACCATAAATGGTTTGTCATTTTATACATTGAATCTCAATTGGTTTATCCTAAAAAAAATATCTGTATGTGGATTATATGAAGGACCATTCCATTCAATATGACCCACTCCAAAAGGTGCAATATGCTCCACTATTGAGCTCTCGGTAAACTCTTATGAAGTGGATATCAGGTGATTTCAATCAAAAAGGTAAAGAGAAGTCATGGAGTGGAGTGCTCTGTACCCTATAGGGTGGATCTATTGAGGATCTGAGTGTTCTAACCCATAGAAACCAAGAAGCATTTGTAACTTCATTGATCTGAATAAACTGGAACCTTGGTGAGTGCCCTTTGCAGGTCATCATTGCTTCTTGGTTTTTGTCACCAATCAACAGTCTCAGCAGTCAACTTATGGGTCAGTCAAGATATATTTCCCATGACATACAGCATGTTGGAGGGTCTAGAGCAGTGGTCTCCAAACTGTGGCCCGTAGGCCAGATGCGGCCCTTTTCTTGCTTTTTTCTGGCCCTTGGGGCATTATTCATTAAACTGCTATAAAGCAATACCCCTCCCACTGATACGAAGCATGATTCCTCCCACTGACACCAATGATGGGGTACTATTCCTACTACTATTCCTGCCACTGACACCAACAGTGGGCACTATTCCTTCCACTGACACCCAGGGCTTTTTTTCAGCAGAAATACGAGGGAGTGCACCTCCAGCACTGAATGTTCAGTATATAATGGCAAGGAGTGATGGCATGTTCTGGAAAATATATTTTTTCTGCCTGTTGGGGAATCTATTGTAGCGTGGATGTCTACTATTGCTGCTTTTGAGGGATCTGTTATTGCTGAGGGAGGTCATTTGTTGCTGGGTGGGATCTGTTGTTAAAGGAAGGGTCTATTGTTGCTAGCTGCTGAGAGATATATTGTTCCTGGGGTGCATCTATTGTTACTGGGGGGAGGAGTATTTTGTTGCATTGGGTCTGTTCATAGGGGGTTTACTTTTTCTGGCTGCAGGGGATCTATTGTATTACTTTTCTTGCTGTCAACACCAAATTCCATACAAATGCACAGAATGAAACTTGGTAATGTTTTCTCTAAATGGGCAGTACTGGGAGGTGGTAGAACCAAGGTAGGTGGTAAAACCAAGGGGCGATGTTCAGAGGTGGGTAAGGGGGCAGAAACAAGGGTGACTCAGAAGTGGGGAGTACCTGCACCTATTCCCAAAGAAAAAAAGCCCTGCTGAGACCAATGATGGAAACTATTCCTCCCACTGACACCAATGATGGAAACTATTCCTCCCACTGACACCAATGATGGAAACTATTCCTCCCACTGACACCAATGATGGGGCACTATTCCTTCTACTGACCATGAAGTCTGAGACATTGCCTACTACAACCACTGGTGGGGCAGTTCTACTTCCACAGAACCACAGTTTTATCATCTCTACCCTGGTGAATTAACTACAATTCACACCTTCATCTATGTGAATCTGATGATTAAAGTGGTATTACACCCAGAATAAAACATTTATTACCAGTTTTTGTATGTGGTGGCTGCATTTGTTTTCTTTTTAAGGCTTTATTCTTTTATTTTGATCTAGTGATCTGGCCAAGAGACCTGTTTTACAAAAGACCAAGCTCTCCTGCATATGTAGCAGTTACAGGGATAAGGCATTGCCTTTACTGCTGACAGGGGTGCTTACAATTATCAGCTTTTATTTATTTATGTAAAACCTTTATCCCAAATGGGGGGAAAATGTTTTCTGTAACTGATTATAAAGTGTGAGCTGGAGTTTGGTTTCAATTCATTAGTGGATCTAGATCTCCTAGTCTAACACTCCCTTCCCCCCAGATTACTGTCCATAGGTGTCCCCTGTGCTCCTTTATCCAGAGAGGGGCGCTCTAATACAGGAGCATGTTACTGGCCAGATCACCAGGGGAAAACAGAGGGGAAAAAGTCTAAAAAAAAAAAGAAAGCTAATGAAGCCACTACATCTAATGATTGGTGAGCTGCAATATATTACATTTTTGGTTTTGGGTTTAATAACGCTTTGAGAACTATGCAGACTTCCTGGCACCAAGGATGAGATTATGTAACCAGAACTGGGGGGGTTCTCAACTTTCACACATCCCATCTTGTTCTTGGACAACCAGCAATCACCTTGACTCATTCCATGGTGACTTGATTAAGGTGTCTGTGCTATGTAGATATAAATGCTGGGATATGTTCCCAACATGCATTACAACTGAAGAAGTGGCTTGGAGAAGCTATGAAAAGTCTTCAACATTACAGAATGAGTTTGGTTACTTTTTTTAGCTACTACTAGCTATAGTAGTCTTTTTCTTGGACAATCAACTTTACAGAAGCCTTAGAGGTTTGGTTAAGGTGTCTGTGGTACTTGTGTGGATATAAATGCTGGGGTATGTTCCTGACACTCATTAGAGATGAAGATGTGGCTCGGAGAAGCTACGAAAAGTAGTCAACATTACAGAATGAGTTTGGTTAATTTTTTAAGCTACTGCTAGCTATAGTAGTCCTTTTCTTGGACAATCAACTTGACGCAAGCCATAGAGGTTGGGTTAAGGTGTCTGTGGTACTTGTGTGTATATAAATTCTGGGGTATGTTCCTGACACTCATTAGAGCTGAAGACGTGGCTCGGAGAAGCTATGAAAAGTAGTCAACATTACAGAATGAGTTTGGTTAATTTTTTTATAGCTACTGCTAGCTATAGTAGTCGGTTTCTTGGTCAATCAACTTGACAGAAGCCTTGGAGGTTGGGTTAAGGTGTCTGTGGTACTTGTGTGGATATAAATGCTGGGGTATGTTCCTGACACTCATTAGAGATGAAGAAGTGGCACAGAGGAGCTATAAAAAATCTTCAACGTTACAGAACAAGTTCTATTATTTTAAATAATATAATGAGATGGCAGGCTTGGAGCAGACGTATCTGTATGCACAAGAGAAAAAAAATGACTTGCTTTGTAAGTCACATGAAATCAGAATGTTAGGAAGATATGTTGTACGGAAAGGTACCAGAGGAATTTCAGAGTGAAGATGTACAGTAAATTGATCATGTGTAACCAATCACATCAATTGTTTATTTTTAACAGGCAAATCATCAGCCATTCGAGGATGTGCCCATCCAAGTGTTTGCAACAGTCAAACATACACCATCAACGGGCAAAGTATTTCCTTTCAGGGTATCTGCTCTTGTGGAGGTAATTATCACAATCCTATTAACCTCCTTGGCACTCAATTTTAATAGATCATTAAATAAAATAAATTGATTTCTGATGTTTTATTATAGACCACTAAATGGAAAAAAATTTAGAAAAATGGGAAGGCCGTACCAAAAGTCATGCAAAAGTGGGCATCACTTTTTTTTTTAATTACTTACCCAGGTCATTGGAATGCCACGTGCTTGTAGAGTAACTCTTCCTCTATAGTAACCTTTCTTTTTCTTCTTTTTCATTGCATTCATCATATATAGCAAAACTATTACACAGAGCAGGTAAGTATGACCGTTGGCCACACCCCTCCTTTTATTCAGGGGGCCATGGTTGCGTTCCTGCGCCTATTCAGAGAGAAAAAAAGCCCTGTGTAATACAATTAAAAACAACATCAAAATGGCTATAGTTTACATATAAACATATCTGGTACTGTTATTTTTTTCCAAAAAGTTAATGCGTTGCTATTTATACTTCAGGCAATGCCAGCAGAACCTATTGCCCAGAAACTAATGTAACCTGCCCTAGTGGCACTATATGTACCACTGTTCATGCCCTAACAAAGATGGGTAAGTTGAAGAACCACTTGAAGTATTTAACATATCCAAGACAGGTCCACTTGAGTAATTAATATTAATTGGCTCTGACATTCTACACAGGGGATGCCAGCTTTGAAAGACGTACCAGTTCATGTTTACCTATATACCAGTGTGGGGTCGCTGGTAGTGCTACCTTCCTCAAAGGCACAATGAAGCTGATTACCCTCTGTTCCACCAACAACTGCAACCTGTCTAATGATGAATGTAAGTGATCACCTAGAGATATTGTCATATATAGTTTGTTTAGAGAATACTGTATTATCATCCATGGTACACGTAGAGATATTGTCATACATGGTACATCTAGAGATATTGTCATACATAATAACCTTAGAGATATTGTCATTTATGGGACATCCAGAGTTATTGTCATACACAATACACCTAAATATATGATCATACATGGTAGACCTACAGATATTGTCCTGTATGGTACACCTAGAAATATTGTCATACATGGTACACCTAGAGAGATATTGTCAGACATAATATCCCTAGAGATATTGTTATTTATAGGAAATACTGTATTATCATCCATGGTACACGTAGAGATATTGTCATACATGGTACATCTAGAGATATTGTTATACATAATAACCTTAGAGATATTGTCATTTATGGGACATCCAGAGTTATTGTCATACAAAATACACCTAAATATATTATCATACATGGCAGACTTAGAGAAATTGTCATATATGGTACACCTAGAGATATTGTCCTACATGGTACACCTACGTACATATATTGTCCTACATGGTACTCCTAGAGATATTGTCCTACATGGTACACCTACAGATATTGACCTACATGGTACTCCTAGAGATATTGTCCTACATGGTACACCTACAGATATTGTCCTACATGGTACTCCTAGAGATATTGTCCTACATGGTACTCCTAGAGATATTGACGTATATGGTACTCCTAGAGATATTTGTCATATATGGTACACCAAGAGATATTGTCCTACATGGCACATCTAGAGATATTGTCATACAGGGCACATCTAGAGATACTGTCAGACATAATATCCCTAGAGATATTGTCATTTATAGGACATCCAGAGTTATTGTCATACAAAATACACCTAAATATATTATCATACATGGTACACCTAGAGATATTGTCCTACATGGTACACCTTCAGATGTTGTCCTGCATGGTACTCCTAGAGATATTGTCCTACATGGTACTCCTAGAGATATTGTCCTACATGGTACTCCTAGAGATATTGTCATATATGGTACACCAAGAGATATTGTCCTACATGGTACTCCTAGAGATATTGTCATATATGGTACACCAAGAGATATTGTCCTACATGGCACATCTAGAGGTATTGTCATACATGGTACGTCTAGAGATATTGTCCTACATGGTACACCTACAGATATTGTCTTACATGGTACTCCTAGAGATAATGTCCTACATGGTACACCTACAGATATTGTCTTACATGGTACTCCTAGAGATATTGTCCTACATGGTACTCCTAGAGATATTGACATATATGGTACTCCTAGAGATATTGTCCTACATGGCACATCTAGAGATATTGTCATACACGGCACATCTAGAGATATTGCCATACATGGTACACCTAGAGAGATATTGTCAGACATAATATCCCTAGAGATATTGTCATTTATAGGACATCCAGAGTTATTGTCATACAAAATACACCTAAATATATATTTCATACATGGTAGACCTAGAAATAATGTCATATGTGGTACACCTAGAGATATTGTCATATATAGTACATCTAGAGATATTGTCATATATGGTACACCTAGAGGTATTCTCATAAATGGTACGTCTAGACCAGGGGTGGGCAAACTTTTTGACTTGAGGGCCGCAATGGGTTCATATATTGGACCCGGGGGCCGGACCAAGAGTAGATGAATGATGTGTATGTGTCATCCATAGTAAGTATAGTAATATTCCCCCATAGTAAGCATAGTAATTCATCCCCCATAGTAATTCATCCCCCATATAGTAATTCATCCCCCATATAGTAATTCATCCCCTCTATAGTAATTCATCCCCCCTATAGTAATTCACCCCCCCTATAGTAATTCATTCCCCATATTAATTCATCCCTCATATAGTATTTCATCCCCCACAGTACTATTCCCCCCCAAGTAGTAAGCCAAGTCCCCCCTGCGTCAATTCACTTACCTTTGCTCCGCGCGTTCCTCTTGCCGTGTTCCCGCGCCGTTCCGGTCTTCAAGGCGGACTGTGAGAGGAGCCTAGCTCCTCTCACGTTCCTCACGCTGCCCCGCCTACACACATTCTGACAGCCGATGTTTGCCACGCTCCGCGGGCCGGGTTAAAAGGTCCGCCGGGCCGTATACGGCCCGCGGGCCGTAGTTTGCCCATTGCTGGTCTAGACATATCGTCATACGTGGTACACCTAGAGAGATATTGTCATACAAAACATCCCTAGAGATATTGTCATTTATGGGACATCCAGAGTTACTGTCATACACAATACACCTAAATATATTTTCATACGTGGTAGAACTAGAGATAATGTCATATATTGTACACCTAGAGGTATTGTCATCCATGGTACATGTAGAGATATTCTCATACATGGTACACCTAGAGGTATTGTCATCCATGGTACACGTAGAGATATTCTCATACATGGTACACCTAGAGGTATTGTCATACATGGTACACCTAGAGGTATTGTCATACATGGTACACCTAGAGGTATTGTCATACATGGTACACGTAGAAATATTCTCATACATGGTGCACCTAGAGGTATTGTCATACATGGTACACCTAGAGGTATTGTCATCCATGGTACACCTAGAGGTATTGTCATCCATGGTACACCTAGAGATATTCTCATCCATGGTACACCTAGAGGTATTGTCATCCATGGTACACCTAGAGGTATTGTCATCCATGGTACACCTAGAGATATTCTCATCCATGGTACACCTAGAAGTATTGTCATCCATGGTACACCTAGAGGTATTGTCATCCATGGTACACCTGGAGGTATTGTCATCCATGGTACACCTAGAGGTATTGTCATCCATGGTACACCTAGAGGTATTGTCATCCATGGTACACCTGGAGGTATTGTCATCCATGGTACACCTAGAGGCATTCTCATACATGGTATTCCAAGGGTTTAAAAACCACTGAATTTTTTTGTGAAAGAAAATTTGTAATGACCTCACCATGTTTCCTTTGATGAAATAAAAAAAAGTTGTCTATGCAGTTCACAATTTGTCAAATACTTCCAGTAAACATTTTTAGGACTTGATATTTATGTGCTTTTATCTGCAAATTATTTTAAGGTAACTACAGAGTCTTTTTATTTGATGTTCATTGATTTATCTGGTCTTTATGTATTTTCCCCTAAAGTTCCCGCAGACAGTTCAATTCCAAATGGAATGCAGTGTCAAAACTGCATGAGACAAGACACCGACTGCCAAACCTCAGAAAGACTACAATGCACAGGAAATGAGGAGTGGTGCTTCTTCCAGGCTTCGGATCTAACAGGTAGAGAAAACCAATCCCTATAGGAGCTTATCTATAAAGACATAAATGTGGCAGTCACCAAAAATTCACCACAGGTGAATCAATCACTGTGATTTAAAACACACACATAATGAAGATACACCTGCAGTGAATGTTTGGTGAATATCACATTCACTTCTTCCCCACTATATCTTGCTAATTGCCAAGCAAAAATGTCCAACTCCGGTTCTTGAGAGTCACATTACTGGTTTTGACAAAAAGAAAGTTGTTTTACTAAAAGTAACATTGAACCTTCAGGTTTTTTTTTTAATAAAATAACAAACATGGTATACTGAGCAGCCCCAATCCTCCACTTCACGGGTCCCCCGCTGGTGCTCCAGGCTCCTCCTATTCAGCAACTGCTCCTATGAAAATCCACTTTCCATAAGGGCACCCATGCGAGCTTGCTCCTGAGCCACCGTCTGTGTCTACTGACAGAGCCCCGCCCTCTGCGCCCTTATTACAGCATTTGATTGACGGCAGAAGGAGCCAATGGCTCGGGCTGCTATCAATTTGCCCAGTGAGGAGGGAGACAGCGGAAAGAGCTGCTGCTCTCATGCACAATGCTGGATCGGGCTCAGGTAAGAATAAAGGGTGGGGGGGGGGGATGCATTAAGGTAAAAAAACCTTAAGGCTTTAGAACCACTTTAGAACTTTGGAAGATTTCTAGGTATGGATGTTTCTACATATTACCATACCTGTGGAATCCCCCTGAAAGCTGGAAGGCTCTGTAGCAGTCACTGCTACTACAATTATCTCCATTAGCTTCTGGGTCTTGTACCGGTCTTGTCCTGCTACTTCTACTTACTGAACATAGGAGATTTCCTGCTCAGCATGGGTGCTATTCAGAGAACATTTTGCATTTTCTCAGTGAATGCAAAGCCTTTTCTGACTGGGCGAGGTTGAGATTGTGGCATCTTAGAGTCTCCTCTAAGATGCATTAAATTGCTGCCTAAAGGAGAAGTAGAGCCAAAGCCCTAGTCTTTTTGTGGGTCACTGGGGTGCACTTCGTTCTGCACTACTGTGACCTATATTCAGCCGATGGTGGAATAAAGACCACCGTTGGCCAACATCACTGAGCCAGTTCAGGCTCTGGAAAGATCAAGACTTTAAAGTCAGGACCATAGGCGGGCTGAGAACTCATGGGGCCCCTGGGCAAAAGGGGATCATGGGGCCCCTGTGTCCTTGCCCAAACTCAAAAAAGCCTATGAAAAAGGTACCAGGGGCATCTCATGGGGCCCCCTTCTGACCCCAGGCCCTCAGGCAGTGCCCAAGTTTCCAAATGGTCAGTCCGCCCCTGTTCAGGACCCACCCAGATGGCTGATGCGCCCCCTTAACAGCCCGACACTCCACTGGAGGGGCAGAGCACAGGGCGAAGACTCACAGTCACCACTCTCTACTCATTGAAGACTGAGAACTGAGAAATCAGTGGTCTTTGATTGCTCAGTTCTTGGGCATAGAGGCAGTGGGGCACAAATGCAGCACTGGAATGATGCTGCATCTGACTAAGTGAATATGTATGTTTGTTTTTTGAGATCCCAAACTTCTCTTTTAATGTTCATAGACAAATCCTAGGGTGAAAGTCCACTTTAAAGTTGGAAATGCACAGTGGTTCACTGATTTAATGTACGCCTTTTGATTTTCTCAACAGATAAGACGTCTGCTAATACTGCCATTCGAGGCTGCAGCACGAGAAACATCTGCGAACTTGGCACCCAGACTTACAACGCCCTCGGAATTGCATCAAATGTGAAATTCGTATGCTCTAGCGGGAGCAAACATTTTCTCACAAGTTTCTTCAGTTTGTTTGTTTTGTGTACTTTAACCCTGAAGTATTTTTTTTAAAGCCATTGTGTTATCACCACAAAGGTGCTCAGAATATAAGGATTCATGTGCCACTTGTATCTGGACCCCAACTGGAAATATGTCTTTCTCTGGGGGACATAAACTGTGCTTTCCAAAGGATAACAAGGAATTAACAGCTCAAACTCATCTTTTTGGGTACAGAAAAACAAGCACAGGATCCTGGTTTGGGATTAGCCAACTGGAATTCGAGGGAAAAAGGCATTCATTTATTTATTTGTAAACATTAATTTATGGTTCAACTTGCACTTGTAAAGAAAAATGATGGCGGTACTGGTTTCAGAGCTTTGACACAGTGTGGAGCTGCTGATTTTGACATGGGGGAAACCATTATTGATGTTCTGAGTCAGCCAACCATGTGATCTTCTAACAATTTTTGGTGGCTTGTTGGAAAGGAACATAGAAAGTGACAGCAGAAAAAAGATCAAGTGGTCCATCAAGTCTGCCCTTTTTTTTTTTTTTAAATAAGTTTTGTTTTTTTTGTAACTTTTTTAAACTGAGTATAAATCTATGTTTGTCCCAAGCATGTTTGAAACCACTTACTGTTGAATGACTCACTACCTCTGCTGGAAGCCTATTCCAAGCCTCAACTACCCTTTCAGTAAAAAAATAATTTCTAAGATTAGTTTTGAACATTCTTCCTGTTAGCTTGAGGTCAAGTCCCTGTGTTCTTGATCTTGGTTTCAAGATACTGCCATTTTGATCCTTTTCCAACCCCTACATGTATTTAAAGGTTTCAACTATGTCTCTTCTTTCCCTTCCCAGATTGTATTATTAAGTTCCTGAATTTGCTCTTGATATGCTTTATCCCCCCGTCATTTCACCATTTTTGTTACCTGTCTCTGGACTCACTCTGTCTTATCAAGATTATGTTGTAAGGAAGGTCTCCTCTAAAAAAGTCCTAATGGAATATGTATGTTGTATGTCAGTCCTTCTGTTTCCACCAAGATCCTCTCCACTATAATGAAAGGCTACATTTTTTTGGCCTATTTTGCCATTATTTTTAACTGATCCACTCCTTGTCTCAGGATGACATAAGCGAAGCTCATTGTTGGGGTTTATATGCCATTTAATGATGATGTTCTGTTTATGGCATTGGCTTGGGCTCTCCCAAATTTGCGGACAACCCTCCTTCGAAAAGAAATAAGAATAGAAGGCGAACCAATCTTAATCAAAACCAAAGCTCAAGAGATGGACCGATATAGTAAGACATTACTTTGGTCAATATCCGGGAACTTTCCATATGACCCAACCTACAGATTTTTTGCAACACTTACTATGGCTGTACAGGAAACCTAAGGGACTACCAACCTGAACTACGATATATTCTGATGACCGTATCTTAAATACAGTATATATAATTATAGTGTTCAATATATTCATTTAGTTTTTTTATTTTGCATCTTTGTTTTTTTGCACATTTACATGTAGACCAAGGTTTCCAACAAAAGCAACAGTGACATGGATTTGGGACAAACTAAAAAAAGTCTATTCGGGGCTTAGAAAAGTATATTTAATTCACGTGGTTGAAATTTTAAAAAAAAAGGAATGCCTGGCAGTGTTGTAGACCCAGTGTTCTGTTACTCTAGAGTGCTCCGGGAGCTGCCAATCCCAGACAACTGGCAGTATGCAAATTTTGTCTTTCTAAAAAAGTTGCCACCAAGAAGTGCCCCTAGGTTGAGCAGTCTTGTATTGAATTTGTTTCCTATCAAGCACACAATCTGCATAGAATTCGTTATTCCAAGGTTTGCCTGGGTTTTCCCAGCTGTACTTGTTTCTTATTTGGCCCCATCGTGTGAATGTGTATGACCACCCTAAAGGCCTTAGAGTGCACAGAATGCTCCTTTGAGGGTAAGAACTGATAAGAATGGTTAGATTTTCTTAAAGGACATTTTTTTCCAGTGTTATATAAATTAGTAATAATGGAAATGATAAGCATATCTATTGTACGATGGCATTTATAGTTTAGTGACCCATCACAGTCTAAACTCCTTTTCCATTACAGTAGACATGAGTCAAAATAATCATATCTGGAGAATAATTGTAATTTACAGTATTAAAAAAATGTTTTATCCTGCCAGTGACCCTTTTGGGGAGATATTCCCTCACTTCCTGTCCTTGTGCAATCATGACAAGAAATTGGAGGTAGCAGTTGTCACCTGAAAATAAAAGTACAGACAAAAAAAATTGTCAAAAGTTATGAAAGAGCTTTACCGAAAGGATGGGTTGATGGGGGAGCAGAGACACATTTGTTACCCCCATGACTTAACTTTTTTGGTAAAGTTCAGGAAGCAGAGACATGTTTGCTACCCCCATGACTCAACTTTTTGGGTAAAGTTTAGGGAGCAGACACACATTTGCTACCCCCATGACTCAACTTTTTGGGTACAGTTAAGGGAGCAGAGACACGTTTGCTACCTCCATGACTCAACTTTTTGGGTAAAGTTCAGAGAGCAGAGACACGTTTGCTACACCCGTGACTCAACTTTTTGGGTAAAGTTTAGGGAGCAGACACACGTTTGCTACACCCGTGACTCAACTTTTATGGTAAAGTTCAGGAAGCAGAGACACGTTTGCTACCCCCGTGACTCAACTTTTTGGGTAAAGTTCAGGGAGCAGACACGTTTGCTACCCCCATGACTCAACTTTTTGGGTAAAGTTCAGAGAGCAGAGACACGTTTGCTACCCCCCGTGACTCAACTTTTTGGCTAAAGTTCATTCACTATCATATACATAGGGATCAGTGAAAGAAACTCCAGAAGAACCTCGTTAGGCATTAAATGCCATTACCTTCTGTGTACCAGAGACAGCAATATTCCCCAAGTTCTAAAGTCATAGGTTGCTAGATCCCCAGGGGGGCATCCTGTCACCTTCTGGGTGTGAGTACTGACATTCAATATTAAGCAAGCAACAGTATTGCATGTATCTGCTTGTTGCCTAGTTAGCTGTTAAGTAAATTAAAGGATATTAATAATAAACTTAGCGTAACTAAACTGACATCACCGCTAGCTCTACCCAATTGTTTACTTCCAACTGGCAACTGTCAGATCTGTCATATTGCAGTGAGTGCTTGGCGGGTGTGGACAGGCTGGCGGATGTCGGGGTTTTTTTTTATCTCAGTGAGTCAGCGTCATCGTGACAATGCTTGATGCTGTGATTGACAGTGCATTACATCAATGGAACCATTTTTGTTTTTTTTTTTTGCTTTTATTAAATTAAAACTTGTTTTTCCTTTTTTTTTGTTTGATTAAGGGAATTTTTCAAAAGTCTAGCATCTTTATTTTCTTCTAAATTTAACCCTTTAGTGCATGGCTAGGGTTGTGGGGGTCTGGCAGGCAGACCCCCACAACCACCGGGCTAGGGTTATGGGGAAGAGGCTCTTGTCCCCATCGGCATGGGGACACTGCCGCTCAATCCCCCCCCCCTTTCCTCCCCTGCCAGGCCTTTGCTCCCATCAGGTGAAGACCATTAGTGCTTAGACCCCACACCCTTGTCCTCTGCATGGTAGTCCTACTCATGTACTTATCCTGCTGCCAGCGGAAGCTTCTCTACTGCTATGGCCAGGCCCGGACTAGCCATAGGGCAGAGGGGCATTTGCCCAGTGGGCCGGGGCCGCCTGGATAGGAGGCTCGGCTGGGCGGCACATAGAGGAATCGGCCCGTGCATTTCTCAGTTTCTCTATGTGCCACCCGGCCACCCCTCCTATTCATCTCCTGCATACCGTGGGATCCTGTATGCTCCTCCCGTGGCTTCCCCCCTCATCTCTTGCAGCGCTGACGCTAGGTTCTCTCCTCCCTGCAGCTGCCTCAGGGGATCTGTCAGGATAGACAGTTTCCAGTGATGACAGTTCCCCGCCCACCACAGATGGGAGAGGAGAGAGAAAACTGGTTCTGCCCCTCCTCCTCCCATAAGCTCCTCCTGTATCTGCCCCGCCCACACTCCCCCACAGTCTTCTTTCCTTTCCTTCCTTTCCTTCCTTCCTTTCCTTCCTTTCCTTCCTTTCCTTTCCTTCCTTTCCTTCCCTTCCCTTCCTTTCCTTCCCTTCCTTTCCTTTCCTTCCCTTCCTTTCCTTCCCTTCCCTTCCTTTCCTTCCCTTCCTTCCTTTTTCTCCCAAAAAATAATACAATCTAAAAACAAAAATAGAAACCTACGCTTGAGCGTTAATTCATTTCAATGGCCAGAATAAATTATTATTCTGGCCAATTAAATGGATTAATGCTTAAGCACTTGACGCCTGTAAACACGCCTAAACACTTGTAAAAGCATTAGACACTTTTACAAGCATCAGGAGTTTTTTTTTCTGCCGAAAGACTGCTGCCAAGAGGAGCTTGCCCCCCATTCTGTGGTGCAAAATTACAGGCTGTACATTGAGTACAAGATTCCTTGTATTGGTGTTAGTCATGCTATCATGATGTATGAGCGAGCTATGTGCCTTTAGTGCGACTTTTGCTGACCTATGATATAAAACAATGTATACCAGTTCTGATAATGTTGGGTGCAACTTTAACTAAAAGCTTTCTTAGATTATTCTTTGAAATGCTGAATTTATCTTGCTGCTGATTGCAAGAACATATCTGAAAGGTAGCGTGAAGTAATGTATGCTGAAGCTGATCTAAGTTATATGTAAGAAGCTGATTCTTAGTCACTGCATGGGGTGTGACGATCTGATATCTATTAGGTTATGTATTCAAACAAGCCTGTCTAAGTGGACAATTGACCTCTTATCCAGTTAGTCTTGTGGATATTTATGAAGAACTTGGTCATGGAAATTGTAAATGTGGATTGGTTTACCATAGAAATTGCCACTGAACACTGAGCACAGATGTCCATTTGTCCAATGATGAACTAATAGCAAGACTGGGACTCTGAATGTGCTGAGCATCAGTATTTGGACTGATTTTTTTAAAGGATAAGTTCACTTTTTTTCCCTCTAAATTCCAGTTCTCCTATGCACCAATAAAACATTAATGTACTTATTTTTCAGAAATTCAAAAGCTTTCCATTTATTCTACCCACCTTTATGCCAGTGTCCTGATGACTGTCCAAAAAGCTTCTCCATTACTTCTGCCTAATTTCCGCAAGAGACTTTAGGTCATGACACAGGATGGAATTGACCGGCTTGGTAGTGATGTTTGGGGAAGTGCTATAGAGCTTTCCAGTGAGTTCATACCAGCCAAGGAAATTCAGTATTAGGGCTTGGTGGCCCAATTGCAGTTCATACAAAACAGTTGCCCTTGCAAGGTTTTCCACCATTACTTCAAAAAAGGGAGAAATGGCTTCTTCTGGTAGCATCTCTGCTCAGGCCTCCACCTTAGGCCTTCTGTCTTGACCCTCAAGACTGACTTACAAAGACCCTGTGCTCTTGTACAACAACTGTACCTCTTTCAGCTTTCTCAGCTCTTCTCTCTTCTAGTGCTGCTTCTCTGGCCCTGAGGCTTAGAGTCTCTGTCTGCTCCCTCATAGATTTCACCTGGACTGTGCAGACATGGACACCTCTGGCTGCTCCCTTGTAGACTAAAGAACTTCTGAGGAGGGCAAAGCGCTGACGTCTAGACAGCTTCTTGATTATACCGGGTGTGCATACCTGCTGGTTTTCAGCAAAACCCAAACATGGGGTAGAGGCTTTGTCCCTCCCAGAGCTCTTCAAAGCCTTCTGGACTCCAGAACCCAATCTGGGAATTACAGACGAGGAGAAAAGTTTTCTCCACTCAGAACCAATACTTTGGAGCCCCTCACTCTGCATTTGTGAGAACCATGTGTAGACTTTAATCATATTATTGCAGTGGCAGGGCCCAGCACTGTCACAATATGTATACTGTATTTTAAAGTTGCTTGATCCATCGAACCTTCCTTGGGAATTTGTTTCTTAAACACCATGGATGATTTAACAGTAAATATACCGGTGTAAGTCCAGTGAATGTCACATGCAGGGGCGGACTGACAACTCATGGGGCCCCTGGGCAATAGGGGATCATGGGGCCCCTGTGTCCTTGCCCAAACTCAAAAAAGCCTATGAAAAAGGTACCAGGGGCATCTCATGGGGCCCCTACTGACCCCGGGCCCTCGGGCAGTGTCTGAGTTTCCAAATGGTCAGTCCGCCCCTGGTCACATGTACTGATTGATAAATATACCCCATAAAAAGTATTTCACTATTTCATTTGCTTTCAATATTCGATTTTGGAATGAATGGAATTTTTGTGATCGAAAACCACATACACGGTTAGAAATTCATTCTTTCAAGAAACGTTTTCCATTCCAGTCCTTCTGAATGTTCTCGTCATTGCAGTTGAAAATGAACATCAGTTTGACCCCACTAATGATTTCAAAATTAAACAAACAAATTAAAATATTTCAAATTCTGCTATTGTTTGTCCAGCTTAAATGAAGGTGCACATGACATCCTATCTGAGGAAACCTATGATCCACAGTGAGGTTATTCATAGAAATAAGCAAAAAACAAAAAAACTACATAAAAGTGCATCTAAACTTTTATTAATAAAATAAAGGATATCATATGTATGAAAAAATAAATAAACTTTTTTTAATCATCCCATCATTCCTAATCATCTCAAGCCATCTCCCTACCACCCTCCAGCAACTACATCCAACTCCAGCCATCTCCCATCTACCCTCTACCACCCCCCACCCAGGGGCGGACTGACCATTTGGAAACTCGGGCACTGCCCGAGGGCCTGGGGTCAGTAGGGAGCCCCATGAGTTGCCCCTGGTACCTTTTTCATAGGCTTTTTTTGAGTTTGGCAAGGACACAGGGGCCCCATGATCCCCCCTGGGGTCAGTAGGGGGCCCCATGAGATGCCCCTGGTACCTTTTTCATAGGTCTTTTTGAGTTTGGGCAAGGACACGGGGGCCCCATGATCCCCTATTGCCCGGGGGCCCCATGAGTTGTCAGTCCGCCCCTGCCCCCAATCCAAGCAATTTCAGGCCTTCTCACTGCCACCCCCCCATCCGTGGGGAACTCCATATCACCTTCCACTACCCCAACCCCCATATGTCTCTCTGTCAACTTCCACCACCTCCATCCACCTCCCTGCCATCCTCCACCACACCACCACCCATCTCGATCATCTCCCTGTCACCTTTCACTACATCCATCCACCTACCTGCCACTCTCTACTATTACCCATCACCAGTCATCTCCCTGTCACCTTTCACTACACCCATCTGCCACCCTCCACCATCACCCATCCCCAGTCATCTCCCTGTCACCTTCCACTACATCCATCCACCTCCCTGCCACTCTCTACAATCACCCATCACCAGTCATCTCCCTGTCACCTTCCACTGCACCCATCCATCTCTATGCCACCCTCCACCACCCCCCATCCACAGTCATCTCCCTGTCACCTTCCAGCACCGCCACCCCCATGTGTCTCTCTGCCAAATCCCACCGCCCCCACCACCTCCCTGCCACCCTCCACCATCACACATCCCTAGTCATTTCCCTGTCACCTTCCACTACCCTCATATATCTCTCTGCCATCTTCCACCACCCCCCACTCACCTCCCTGCCCCCTTCTACCACCCCCAATCCCTGGTCACCCCCCTGTCACCTTCCACTACTTCCACCCTCATATCTTTCTGCCAACTTCCACCACCCCCATCCACCTCCCTGCCACCCTCCACCACCCTTCCCTATTCATCTTTCCGTCATCTTTCACAACCCCCATATATCTCTCTGCCACTTTCCATTACCCACATCAACCTCCCTGCCACCCCCCGCCATCTCCAGTCATCTCCTGAACACCCTGCCCCCCATCCATGTCTAGCTATCTCTCTGCCACAGACCCCCCCAACCATTCTGTTTCCAGATTTGTACCTACCCAAAATGTCAGTCAATTGTAGATACAGATCTATGTATGGTGCCATGGCCTGAGAGAAGCTGATTTTAGGCAACCATTTGTGGTAAGATCTAATTAACACTGGATCCTAGATGCATGGGTTGATTTCTCATGTACCAGGTGTCCACTGAAGGGTCATCAACATCTCACATTTGGGACAATTCAACACAAATTGGATTGAATTCACAAAACAAATATTGTAAGATGTGTCTAGGAGATTGTGCTGATCTTTCCTGCTCTGTCTACCCACACAATAGGTTGATGTCTAGTCTGTTTTCTCAATGTTTCAACTACAAAAGACCTATCTCAAGAACAGGGGTGGACTGACAACTCATGGGGCCCCCGGGCAATAGGGGATCATGGGGCCCCTGTGTCGTTGCCCAAACTCAAAAAAACCTATGAAAAAGGTACCAGGGGCATCTCATGGGGCCTCCTACTGACCCCGGGTCCTCGGGCAGTGCCTGAGTTTCCAAATGGTCAGTCTGCCCCTGCTCAAGAATTAATTAGAAGCAGGACTTTTTTTCTTGAAAAATAGGTACAGTTACTCCCCGTTTCTGAGTCACCTCTTGCTTCCACCTCCTATCCACCTCTGAGCATCGCTCCTTGGTTCCACCACCTCCCAGAACAGGCGTTTTAGAGAATAAATAATAAAGTAACAATCCGTGCATTTGTATGGAATTTGTTGTTGACAACAAGAAAAGTAATAAAATAGATCCCCTGCAGCCAGCAACAGTAGACCCCCTAGCAGAAAAATACTGCCCCCCCCCCCCATAACAATAAATTGAACCCAGCAACAATATATCTCTCAGCAGCCAGCAGCAATAGATCCCTCCCAGCAACAAATAACTCCCCCAGCAACAATAGATCCATCACAAGCAACAATAGACATCCACGCTACAAAAGGTCCCCTAGCAGCCAGCAACAATAGACCCTCCAGAACACCCCATCATTCCTTGCCATTATATACATTCAGTGCTGGAGGTGCCAGAACTGCATTTGCCCATGTTCCTGCTAAAAAAAAAAAAAAAAAAAAAAAAGCTCTGATTAGAAGAATTTATGGTGAAGAGGATAGGTGAGATTTTTGTATTTTAGTTCCTACCTGACCTATCACCATTTATTAAATACCTTACTAGGGACTTATCACCATGATAAGGACAAAGAAGTCTTATCATCCCTTATCACCTTCTTTTAAGAGTTTTCTAAAGGTACACCAAAGTGTTTGGAGCTATAATGGGAACAGCACTCTGCTAAGTATACAAAAAGTAGTTTCCCACTTACATATAGAAGGGATCTTGACATCCCACCTACCCCTCCCTCGGTATAGTACATAAAACGAGGACTTGAGAATGAGTCTGCACTCTCTGAAGTTCTGGATCCTGGCATCATGGCAATGACTTTGGTAGGACTGCTGGTGCTGTTTGCTCTGGTACCTTCAGGTGAGGAGTCCAATGATTTTAGACTTTCAATCATCTAACAATTATTAGTGCATTCATTTCCTAATCAATTGAATTTCTTTTAGATAGTGATTTGTGATATAAACTAGAAGACACGTGGTATCTTTTATACTTATCTTTTATAATTATCATTATTATTATTATTATACAAGATTTATATATAATTATTATTATACAGGATTTATATATTATTATTATTATTATACAGTATTTATATATTATTATTATACAGGATTTATATATTATTATTATTATTATACAGTATTTATATAGCGGTAACAGTTTCCGCAGTGCTTTACAAAATAAAGGTAGACATTACAGTTACAATGCTATTTGGTACAAGAGGACACAGAGGGCCCGGCTCGTTAGATCTTACAATCTAGGAGGAAGGGTTGAGGGATACAAAAGGTAATAGCTGTGGGGGGATGAGCTGATAGAGGAAATAAATGGCGGTTTACTAGGTAGAAGCAGGATAGACTTCTTTAAAGAGAAAGGTTTTCAAGGTTCATCTAAAGGTAGATAGATTAGGAGAAAGCCGGACAGATTGGGGTAGAGAGTTCCATAGGATGGGAGAAGCTCGGGAGAAGTCCTGGAGGCGAGCATGGGAGGAGGTGACACAGGAACTAGAGAGCAGAAGGTCTTGGGAGGATCGAAGAGAGCGGTTTGGTTGATATTTTGAGACCAGGTTGGTGATGTAGCTGGGGGCAGAGTTGTGGATGGCTTTTTAAGTTGTTGTTGAGGACACTGAGTGGAGGGATTGGCAGAGAGGGGTGGAGGACACTGAGTGGAGGCCAGTGGAGGGATTGGCAGAGAGGGGTGGAGGACACTGAGTGGAGGCCAGCGGAGGGATTGGCAGAGATGGGTGGAGGACACTGAATGGAAGCCAGCGGAGGGATTGGCAGAGAGGGGTGGAGGACACTGAATGGAAGCCAGCGGAGGGATTGGCAGAGAGGGGTGGAGGACACCGAATGGAGGCCAGTGGAGGGATTGGCAGAGAGGGATGGAGGACACTGAGTGGAGGTCAGTGGAGGGATGAAGTGTAAAGTGATACTTACCTTACATCTTTATATACTTAGGCCCTGTGCACATCTGGGGCGATGCCCAAATATGCAACATGTGTTTGGATGCCATTCATTAAAAATGGCACCCTGAACATGCTGCCATTTTGCCAAGAATGTTGTCTGACAAAACACGTGATTCTCGGCAAAACGTGCCTGTAAAATCTCGTCTGGCTGAGGGCTAAAATTTGGTCCCTCAGCTTCAACAAATGTGCATAGGGCAGCCCAGGCAGCCCACTCGAGGGAGTGAGCTGCCCTATGTGCAACACATGGAAACATGTGTAAATCGCCCTTTGAACATCGCTAGCAGGAATGTAAGTGATATGTGAACAGGGCCTTACAGTACTTTATATACATGCGGCTTAAATATTTTTCATATATTTGCCTTTTTTCATTGATTTTATTTTATATTCCTTTATGGGTTTTTTGTATGTGTTGAAATGATTACGTAAAGCAGTATTAACCCCCCACCCCGAAAAAAAAAAATATTAAATTGCAGCTTACCATTTCATAGATGAGGTAGCTGCATTGGTTTTCTTTTTTTGTTTTTTTTTTCTTTATTTTCACTTAGTGATTCAAACAGTAATATTGTTATTTCCAACCTCCTTTAACAGACCAAACTGTCCAGGCAAAGTAGCAGTTAAAAGGTTGAGACAAACCAGTAAAGATAAAGCTTGATTCCACTTGTAATAATACTTTTTACTTCAAATGTGCAATTAATAGAAGTAGGTGCTCAAAAAAGCGCCAGAAAAGCTCAAGAAAAATGCTTCCCTTTGTCTCTCCTAGGTGGAGCCTTCCTGACTCCTGGGCAATGATCTCCTGTCTGCCAGGGTGGAGCCCAGAACCCTAGTTCTATCCAGGGGCGGACTGGCTATTCGAGCACTCGGGCACTGCCCAAGGGCCGGGGTCAGTAGGGGGCCGCATGAGATGCCCCTGGTACCTTTCATTGGCTTTTTCATAGGCTTTTTTGGGTGTGGGCGAGGACACAGGGGCCCCATGATCCCCTATTGCCCGGGGGCCCCGCGAGTTGTCAGTCCGCCCCTGGTTCTATCTATCTATCTATCTATCTATCTATTATCTATCTATCTATCTATCTATTATCTATCTATCTATCTATCTATCTATCTATCTATCTATCTATTATCTATCTATCTATCTATCTATCTATCTATTATCTATCTATCTATCTATCTATCTATCTATCTATCTATCTATTATCTATCTATCTATCTATCTATCTATCTATCTATCTATTATCTATCTATCTATCTATCTATTATCTATCTATTATCTATCTATCTATCTATCTATCTATCTATCTATCTATCTATCATCTATCTATCTATCTATCTATCTATCTATCTATCTCATATCTATCTATCTATCTATCTATCTATCTATCTATCTATCTATCTATCTATCTATCTATCTCTCTATCTATCTCATATCTATCTATTATCTATCTATCTATCTATCTATCTATCCATTCAGTTGTATCTGACCCTTATCGATTGCATGGACCGTCACTCGTAAGCGACTTTTTCCATGAATTCTCTTAGCAATTATTTTACAGGGTAGGTTGCCAGGTCTTTCCCCAACCCCCACCATGCAGGAAACCGGAGTACCCGGAGGAAACCCACACGAACACAGGGAGAACATGCAAACTCGGGCTTCACTATGTATGTGAATGTATATCTATGTATGTTTTCACACTGAGGCTGTAAAAACTCCTGCTTGCAGCATCTTTGGGGCATGTTTGGTGTGTTAAAAAGAATGCCCCAAAAATGCCTCTTCCCATTGAAATCAATGGCGAACGCCTAAAAAAATCACCCAAAAAGCACCTCAAAAATGCCTCTGGGAAGTGTTTTTGGTGCAGTTTTTAGGTCAAGTGCAGAGGCAGACTGACCATTTGGAAACTCGGGCACTGCCCGAGGGCCCGGGGTCAGTAGGGGGCCCCATGAGATGCCCCTGGTACCATTTTCATAGGCTTTTTTGAGTCTGGGCAAGGACACAGGGGCCCCATGATCCCCTATTGCCAGGGGGCCCCATGAGTTGTCAGTCCGCCCCTGGTCACGTGTCCTCTAAAAATGCACAAAAATGCAGCAAAAGCGTGGTAAAGATGCCTATGCCTTTTTGCTGTGTTTTTGCGGTGGATCAATGTGAAAGTAGCCTTATGGTATTTCATAGTTATTTTGTATGATTTTAACTATGGTGCTATTTTGGTGAGCGCCTGCCTCTATTATTTGCACATTTATGGTAAATTTTGGTTCACCTAAAGGGGCAGCTGCCTAAATCTTTATAAAATGTTTATTTTAGTCCACAATTTGACTGGCTTTGGCGCTGCTTCATTTTTTGATCAGATTGCATACTTTTTACTTTTCCTAATATCACATTTTAGCATGCTGGTGTATAAAATATACTAGACCTAAATTTTTCTCCTTTTTTTTTTTTTTTTTTAATAGGTCTTTCAATCACTTGCATTCAATGTATCAGTTTGTCTGACGCTGCCTGCGCAGCAAGCATAGAGAGCTGCCCTTCAGGATACAGTTGTTTCTCCTCAATATCTGAGACATCGATCGGTATGAGATCTGAATTTACTATTAAGCCACAAGAGTGTGCTGTTTTACTCTTTTTTATGCCTTTCAGCTCAGTTCTTCCTTTTACTTATCATGTTTTCAAAGAGACCCTGTCCTTAGACCATTTATTTCAGCCTCAGTTTTTCCATATTATTATAGTATATTAATTTTACATATTTTATGGCATGTTATATTGCACCCCCGCAGACACTCAAGTGACACTATAGCACTGCTCTTCACTTGGACCCAGCAGCTACATTAAAAACCACTTGCTACGCATAACATGTACCTGTACGTCCTTGGGTTTCAGTGGTTATACCAGAGTCATGGCTGCAGCTGCATTCATGACCCTGGTATCTTTTTTTCAGCCGGCTATAGAGCCACTGGATTGCTTTTACCTGTGACAGACAGGGATCTCCCCGTCACAGCCCTCTGCCTTTTTGGGCTCTCCGATTCCAATGGGGAGCCCGAGATTGAAGCCAGTGGTTCCACCGGCTGACCATAGAGAAGAAGGAGGAACTAAAGTTCCCTGATCATCATTTCTATGGTCTATGAAATGGGAAGCAGCTGCAGTCATGACCCTGGTGCCTTTTTTTCAGCCAGCCATAGAACCGCTGGATCACTTTTACATGTGGCAGAAGGGGATCCCCCCCTTTGCATTCCTCTGCCTTCCCACGCTCTTCCATTTCAATGGGGAGCCCAGGATTGAAGCCAGTGGTTCCACCGGTTGACCATAGAGATGGGGGAGGAACTAAAGTTCCCTGATCATCTCTAAGGTGTATGAAATGGGAAGCAGCTGCAGTCATGACCCTGGTCTCTTTTTCAGCCGGCTATAGAGGCGCTGGATCGCTTTTACATGTGGCAGAAGGGGATCCCCCTCTGCATTCCTCTGCCTTCCCAGGCTCTCCCATTCCAATGATTGAAGCCAGTGGTTCCACCGACTGACCATAGAGATGGAACGAAGGTTCTCTGACCCTATTTATGGTCTATGAAACGGGATAAATGTGAAAAAAAAGCAATATAAAATGTGATCAAATGTGACTGATAGAATAAATGTCCAAATTATGAAGCAATAAAAAGTGTATACAAAAGTGTCCAAATGGTAATTGTGTGTTTTCCAAAACGTTCAGATCCTTTCTGGGTAATGACACTCTATTGTGCTCACCTTCTTGTTAGCCTAATCCTATCCTAGCCTTATTTCCCCCAGACAAAGCCAGGAGACCCTGTGGAGCAACGCGTTGGGGAGGGGCATTGACATCACCGAGAACCTGACTTCAAAACGGCGAGTATACACTGTGTGAAGAGGACACACAGAGGAGGCTCATTACAACCGAGCTGAGTGGTTTAAATTGTATTAAGGCATTTTTAACATACTATACAATGTGAGTGCAAATTTTATAGAGCACGCAATAAATTTCACATCAAAAGGATAAGGCACTATATATCTCTTTCTTTTCCTATTGCTTTTACGAGGAGAAAAACAGAGGGATGGAGCCAAACACAGCAGCTTAAAAAAGCAAAGATCTCTATACCCACACAAAGTGTAATAGCAGTGATTTAATCCAGGAGAATACAGCAAAGTCTCACTTCTCATTTTACCTTGAAGGAGTCCAGCTCATTACCATCTAAATGGATTTAACACCTTATTTAGCCTAGGATTAGGCTAACAGGAAGGTGAGCACAATAGAGCCCAGAAAGGATCTGTTAAACATTTTTGAAAACACGCAATTACTATTTGGAAACTTTGTATGCACTTTTTGTTGCTTCATAATTTGGACATTTATTTTATCAGTCACATTTGGTCAAATTTTATATTGCTTTTATTTCACATTTATCTTTGGTATTATAATATTAGAGTTTTCACATATGCAAATTAATTTTATTTTCTTTATTTATTTTTTCTATTTTATTTTTATTTTGAGAAAGTTTATTTATTGCACTAATATAGATTTCTTATATTTCTATTAGTTTGATCTTAAGGGCGCGGCACTTTTACAAAATATTTTGAAAAAAAAGTTGCTCTGTGTGCACTCCTCTTCTCATGCTGTGACATAACATAACTACAACTGCGTTGGAAATATCTACAAATATATGTTGCGCTCCTAAATACTTCTCAATAAATAATAATTAAATTATTACCATTAAATTAATTCAAATTATGATACAACATAACTGTTGATAACAGGCAAGTCTGTTTACAATGTGAGCAGCTGTGATTGGACACAGCTGAACACATGGTAAAGGGCCGCTGTGATTGAGGCAGTGTGCATCCGCAATCTGTGAGCTGGGTCCGAAGGACGTGGTCACTGGTGTACAGTGTGTTCTGGGAAGACATCTATAAATGCCCTCCCAGAACTAGCTGACTGCCCTGTAGCCGTCTTTTGACTATAGCGTGGTCAGAAAGTGGTTAAAGCACCCATACTGCAAGGGTTGGCTTCTCATTTCTGTCTAGGGGCAGGAAAAGCAGTCTTACCTACCAGATACTCCATTCTCCCAACAGAAGGCGCTTCCCCATGCTACAGCATTGGACTGTCTCTTAGCATCTTCACATCCAATGCAGGGCTATGGTCCTTGAGAAGAGGATGCAGGGATCAGTCTAGTAGCATGGAGGATCAGGTAAGAAAAAGTACTTTAACCAGTTCCCCTAGACATAAATGAGAAGTTAACCCTTGCAGTGCGGGTGCAGCCGACTGTAAAGGAGGACTTTCAGATTTCAGCTTTAATGTCGATTCACTCTCTATTGCCAAAAGTATTGGGACACTCCTCCAAATCATGTGATTCAGGTGTTCCAATCCCCTCCATGGCCTTGGCTGTATAAAATCAAGCACCTAGGCATGCAGACTGCTTCTACAAACATTTGTGAAACAATGGGTTGCTCTCAGGAATTCAAGCGTGGTACCTTGAAAAGTGGCCACCTGTGCAATAAGTCCATTCGTGACATTTCCTGGCTATTAATTATTCCACGCTCAACTGTTAGTGGTATTATAACAAAGTGGAAGCAACTTGGAATAACAGCAACTCGTAAACAGCAATGTAAAATGACAGAGCGGGGTCAGCGCATGCTGAAGCGCACAGTGCACAGAAGTCTCAAGCTGTCTGCAGAGTCAATAGCTAAAGATCTCCAAACTTGGTGTGGCCTTAGGATTAGCCCAACAACAGTGCGTAGAGAGCTTCATGGAATGGGTTTCCATGGCCGAGCAGCTGCATCCAAGCCTTACCTCACTAAGTACAATGCAAAGAATCAGATGCCGTGGTGTAAAGCATGCCACCACTGGACTCTAGAGCAGTGGAGACGTGTGCTCTGGAGTGACCAATCACGCTTCACTATCCGTCAATCTGATGTATATGTCTGGGTTTGGTGGTTGCCAGGAAAACAGTACTTGCCTGACTGCACTGTTCCAAGTGTAAAGTTTGGTGGAGGGGGGGTTATGGTGTGGGGTTGTTTTTCAGGGGTTGGGCTTGGCCCCTTAGTTCCAATGAAGGGAACTCTTAAGGCGTCAGCATACCAAGACATTTTGGACAATTTCATGCTCCCATCTTTGTGGGAAGAGTTTGGGGATGGCTCCTTGCTGTTCCAACATGACTGAACACCAGTGCACAAAGCAAGGTCCATAAAGACATGAGTGAGTTTGAGGTGGAGGAACTTGACTGGCCTGACCTCAACCCGAAAGAACACCTTTGGGAGACTGCTAGCCAGGCCTCCTCCCCGACATCAGTGCCTGACCTCACAAATGTGCTTCTGGAAGAATGGTCCAACCTTATCATAGACACCCTCCTAAACCTTGTGGACGGTCTTCCCAGAAGAGTTGAAGCTGTTATAGCTGCAAAGGGCGGGGCCAACTCAATATTGAACCCTACGGACTAAGACTGGGAGGCCATTAAAGTTCATGTGAGTGTAAAGGCCGGCCGACCAATACTTTTGGCAATATTGTGTATAAACTACTCACATTTCTTTCTAGTGTGGATACATGCTGACCAACTGACTTTTACAAACTATTTGTATGCAGCTTCAGTCCCTGCATATTCAACTTTCGCGCGAGGATGTACCCCCAATATCCAATGCAACATAACTGGAAGCCTAACATTTATAGGCGGCAACTTAAGAATCTCAACTTCATGCTGTGACAGCGACAACTGTACAGCCATCACACCCACTTGTGAGTACATTTGTAACTTGCCTTTCTCTCTCCGTGAAGTCAGGTTGTCCATATTTGTTAATAGTGGTAGATTTAGCACACTATGATGTTATACCCAGAGCAGGAACGTGGGGGAATGCAGTTAATATCCAGCACTGAATATATGTAATGGCAAGGGGTGCTGGGGTGATGCTGGCTGCTGGGGGTTCTATTGTTGCTGGAGGAGATCTATTTTGCGTGGGGATCTATTGTGGCTGGGAAGGTCTATTGTTGCCGGTGGGGAATCTATTGTTGCTGGAAGGGATTTATTGTTGAGGGAGAGGTCTATTGATGCTGGCTGCTGGGCGTATATTGTTGGTGGGAGAGTCTGTTGTTGCTGGTGGGGAATATATTGTTCAACTATTGAACTAAGTCCTAATTGTAAATCATCATCTTTGGCAAACAACACATCTAATTGTTGTTTGCCAAAGACAGGGAATATATTGTTGCTGGAAGGGATCTATTGTTGAGGGAGAGGTCTATTGATGCTGGCTGTTAGGAAATCTAATATTGCTGCTGGGAGGGTCTTTTGTTGCTGGGGGGGATGTATTGTGGATCAGGTGAGTGTATTGAGAATGTCGTGAATGTATTGCTGCACTTTGTTGCAGGGGATCCATTGTTGCTGGGGAGAGTCTATTGTTGTGGTGGGATCTATATTTAATGGGGGGGATCTTTTGTTGATGACTGCAACATATTTATTTTACTGCTTTTCTTGTTATCATTAACAAATTCCATACAAGTTACTTAACATCACAAAATGATGCTCGGTTCTCTATTCTCTAAAAGAGGTGGTACTGGGAGGTGGATAGGTGATGGAACCAAGAGAAGATCCTCTGAGGTGGGTAGGTGATGGAACCAAGAGACGGTCCTCGGAGGTGGGTAAGGGTTGGAACCAAGAGACAGTCCTCGGAGGTGGGTAGGGGACAGAACCAAGAGACGATGCTCAGAGGTGGGTAAGGGGCGGGGACAAGGGGTGACTCAGAAGGGGGAGTTCCTGCACCTATTCTCTGAGAAGAAAAGCCCTGGTTATACCCATATGGGATAGCAAAATGTGCTAAACCAGCCCATATAGGACAGCATACAATGTAGGGAGAGAAGGGTGGTGGGTGTGGGCTCACATGGAACATGTTCCACTTTAAAACCATAATTTAGTTTTTTTGTCCTCATAAAAAAGTCAACTAACGATCGCAGAAAATAATAATACTTTTTTTCCACAGTGCCAGCAATTAATTCTACATCAAACAAACTGACGTGTAGCACCTGTGCCTCAGATAAAAGCGACTATTGTAGTTCCTCTGAAACCCTTACGTGTACCGGCAGCGAGACAAAATGCGGACGAATGGCTGCATCTGTTACAGGTACATTCTCTGTTTTGTGGGGGCCAGAACAGGGTCGGACTGACCATTCAGGTACTCGGGCACTACCTGAGGGCATGGGGTCAGTAGGGGGCCCCATGAGACGCCCCTGGTACATTTCATAGGCTTTTTCGGGTGTGGTTTGAGTGTGGGCAAGGACACAGGAGCCCCATGATCCCCTATTGCCCAGGGGCCCCATGAGTTATCAGTCCGCCCATGGGCCAGAAACATACTTTGGATCTGTTACTGTTATTGTATGGTAAAAACTCAAAAGCACTACAAAGCCTCCTCCTGCATTCCAAAGCACAAATCGGGGTCCGGCGTTCAAACAAGCTCATCCAGGCTAGCAGAATCAGAAGACAGAAGGTGGAAACATCTCCATGATTAAGCCCTATGGATGGGTGAAACAGGAGCGTAGTCAGGAGGAGCTTAGGCTGAAGCTGTATCTTCACCTTTCTGTATAGCACCTGGGTTTCAGTGTTTAGTGTTTCCACCTTCTGACTGCTGCTTATTGTATAATGATAGATGAATATCTGTGCGTTGCTTCTGGGCATTGGAGGTTTTCATTAACATGCTGTAAAAAAAAACAAAAAAAATCAATTTGGGATTTAAAAAAAAAAATTAAAGCAGAGTTTCACTCACCTTGTCAAAAAATAAAAGTCAGCAGCTACAAAAACTGTAGCTGCTGACTTTTAAAAAAAAAGCCACTTACCTGTTCCTCGGTGTGTCCCTTCGCAGCCCGTTTCACCGGCCATCCTGTATTCCAGGAGGCTGGCATCTTCTGTGGGCACCTGGCTGTGATAGCTTGTGGCTTCACAGCCGGATACCCACTGCGCATGTGCGAGTAGCTCTGCGCTTCTTGAATGGTCCTGTAGTCTTCTGGGACCTGTCACGTGTCCCAAAAGACTACAGGAAGGGAGGGAGGATACCTTCCGTTTCCAATCGCCTAGGCGATCGGACCAGAAATGGGAGCTGGTACCTGTCAAATTCGGGTACCCGCTGCCCCCCGCCCCCCAAAGGTGCCACCCTTTAGGGTGGAGCTCTGCTTTAAGAAGAGGAACTAAGACAGGCCCACCAAGAAAACAGCGGGCTCATCAGGAGTAGTGATGGACTGAACACACCTCCCTGTTTGGTTCGTGGACGAACATTCGAACCTAATGAAAGTTCAACCACGAGCTTCAAACTGGGACAATTCACCAAGCGGTATCTTGCCACATCCCAGTATGCAATAAGATACCAGGCAGCCACTAAAATTCTAGTATTTTAGTAGTGAAAACATGTGACAGCTGAATGCAGAAAGAATTGCCGGCAGTTAAAAATTAGCAAAAAAAACAGCGTGGGGTTCCTTCCCATCCATATCAAGCTCTTCAGGTCTGGTATGGATTTTGAGGGGAACCCCCACACCAGAATTTAAAAAAAAATGACATTGGGATCCCCCCCCCAAAAATCCATACCAGACCCTTAACCAAGCATGCAGCCCAGCAGGTCAGGAAAGGTGGGGGATAAACCATTGTGAAGTGGCACATCTGTAAGATGTCTATAGTAAAACCAACACTTATAAAGAAGAAAAGAGGTTTTCAAATTGCTGGCAAAATGACAGCTCCCGGCCTCTATGTTCTGCTTGCAACTAAAACAGACAGTGTTCCATCTAACCTCTTGGCGCTGGCCGAACGCAAATGTGTGGCCTCCCAGCGTCTGGACCTAGACGCTGAGCGGCCGCACATTTGCGTTCTATTAAAAAAAACATATGTGCTGAAAGCGCGCACCACTCACAGAAAGGTCCCAATCTCCTCTTGTGATCTGGAACTTTCCCGATTATGTGAACGCCATGATGGCATGTCACGGCGGTCACATGACCCTAAACTCCTCCCCTCCTCCTGGCTTCTGAAACCCTTAGAGGGCCGGGATGCGCTGGCACCAAGGGGTTAAATGTAATAGACTCTTATCCTAGATGAGGGTCTTATATAGATAATAATGGGGGACCCATACACACAAAAACTAAAAATACATGGGGTTCGCCCCTCTGATTAATACCAGGCCCTTTGGGTCTGGTATGAAAGTTTGGGGGGGGGGGGGCCCAATGTGAAAAAAAAAAAAAAGAAGTGTGAGATCCCCCCCCAAATTTTAGTACATAAATGTACTATATGGCCAAAACTTTGTGAGCCTCTGACCATCACCCCAATGTGGGCTTGTTGGACATCCAATTCTGAAACGTATTATTATTTCAGGTACTTTTATAAGGCCGTCAATGTACGCAGCGATTTATATGTATATTGTACATTCACATTAGTCCCTGACCCTCAAGGAGTGTACAATTCATACATGCACATACTAGGGCCAATTTAGAGAGGATCCAATTAACCTACCAGCATGTCTTTGGAGTGTGGGAGGAAACTGGAGTACCAGGAGGAAACCCACGCAGGCACAGAGAGAACATGCAAACTCCAGGCAGGTAGTGTCATAGTTGGGATTCAAACCAACAACCCTAGTACTGCAAGGGGGAACTTAACCACATATACTGTAGCTGGCCTCCTTTATGACAATAACAGCCTCCATTCTTTGGGAGGGCTTTTCACCATGACTTTACAATGCGTTAGAGGAAATTTGTGCCCATTCAGTTAAAAAAATAATAGTGAGATCAGGTGCTTACTTTATGTTGGATGAGAAGATCTGCCATCTAACTGGTGTTCCAATTCATCCCAAAGGTGTTTAGTAAGATGAGATGTTCCTCCAAATCAAATTTGTCTAATGTTCAATATCAGCAAAAATGGGTAATAAGCTGAATAAACAAATATCTGATTATACTTTTGAATACATTTATACACTCACCGACCACTTTATTAGGTCCACCTGTTCAATTGCTTGGTAACACAAATTGCTAATCAGCCAATCACATGGCAACGACTCAATGCATTTAGGCATCTAGATGTGGTGAAGACGACTTGCTGAAGTTTAAACCGAGCATCAGAATGGGGGAGAAAGGGGATTTAATTGACTTTAAATGTGGCATGGTTGTTGGTGACAGACGGGGTGGTCTGAGTATTTAAAAAACTGCTGATCTACTTTGATTTTCACACACAACCATCTCTAGGGTTTACAGAGAATGGTCCGAAAAAGAGAAAATATCCAGTGAGCAGCAGTTGTGTGGAGGAAAATATGTTGTTGATGTCAGAGGTCAGAGGAGAATGGGCAGACTGGTTTCTTAGACATTCAGATGGTAGGGTCAGAATTTGGTGTAAACAACATGAAAGCATGGATCCATCCTGCCTTGTATCAATGGTTCAGGCTGGTGGTGGTGTCATGGTGTGGTGGATCCATCCTGCCTTGTATCAACGGTTCAGGCTGGTGGTGGTGTCATGGTGTGGTGGATCCATCTTGCCTTGTACCAACGGTTCAGGCTGGTGGTGGTGATGTAATGGTGTGGTGGATCCATCCTGCCTTGTATCAATGGTTCAGGCTGGTGGTGGTGGTGTAATGGTTAGGTGGTTCCATCCTGCCTTGTACCAACGGTTCAGGCTGGCGGTGTCATGGTGTGGTGCATCCATCCTGCCTTGTATCAACGGTTCAGGCTGGTGGTGGTGATGTAATGGTGTGGTGGATCCATCCTGCCTTGTATCAATGGTTCAGGCTGGTGGTGTCATAGTGTCGTGGATCCATCCTGCCTTGTATCAATGGTTCAGGCTGGTGGTAGTGGTGTCATGGTGTGGTGGATCCATCCTGCCTTGTATCAATGGCTCAGGCTGGTGGTGGTGGTATCATGGTGTGGTGGATCCATCCTGCCTTGTATCAATGGTTCAGGCTGGTGGTGGTGGGGTCATGGTGTGGTGGATCCATCCTGCCTTGTATCAATAGTTCGGGCTGGTGGTGGTGATGTCATGGTGTGGTGGATCCATCCTGCCTTGTACCAACGGTTCAGGCTAGTGGTGGTGGTGTAATGGTGTGGGGGAGATTTTCTTGGCACTAGCAAGGTGGACCTAATAAAGTGGTCGATGAGTATATTTCTGTTTCAAAGTTATTGATGATTTTTTTCTTTTTTTTCTAATCCCCCAGGATCTGAAACATCTGCAAGCGCTATTCGCGGCTGTGCCACACCAAGTGTCTGTGACTTGCTCGGAAACTACCAGGTCAAATTTGCAGGGTCAAATATAAATGTAGCCTTGGAAACCTACTGCAGTAATGGAAGCTTCAACCTCCACAGCTCCAATCTGCCCGCCATCATCGCTTTCTTCTTATTTCAATTCTTATTTTAAAGATGTTATGTTTACTTAGCCATTGAGGAATGCAAATATTTTAGAGCCATTTGCTTAAAATATAAAAAATGTTTGTTTTTTAAATAGCTTGGGAAGAATACATTTTTTTCAGGGTTCATTGCTGTCTGTGACCTTCATTGGAGAGATTTTCCCTCACTTTCTGTTACTGTGACCAGAAATTAAGGGGAGTCGCTGTCACGAGGACAGGACGCCATAGACAGTGGTAATAACCCAACAGAGGTTCTTGTTTTATGCTTTTTATTTAAAAAAAAATATTGTTAAGCCTGTATTCCCATTGGAGAGATTTCCCATAAAAAAGAAGAAATGACAAATGATTTCCCATAATTAAAAAAAGAAGAAATGACAAAGATTTCATCCAAATTTCATTTGCTCACCCCACGAGAAAAAGTTTGTTGAGTCTCAGTTCCCACTGGAGATATTTCCCATAAAATTAAAAGAACTGATAAAGATTTAATTCAAATTTCATTTGCCCCCCAAAAACAGTTTTGTTGAGTCTGTGTTCCTACTGGAGAGATGCCCCATAAATATACAAATAATACAAAAAGAAATAACAAAGATTTCATCCAAATTTCATTTGCCCTCCCCCACCCCGCGAAAAAGTTTTGTGGAGTTTGTGTTTTCACTTTAGAGATTTCCCATTAAAAAAAAAAACTGGCAAAGATTTTATCCAAATTTCAGTTGTCACCAGGGATGTCAGTGGTAGTTAGTCAGTTCCCACCCCCCCCCCCCCCCAGTGTCAGAATGCCCACCGCAGTCCCACTGTAAGTCACTGATTACTTTATTATATGTCCCCAAAATCTCTCAACGCTAGTACTCACAAGACCAGAATGGTAGCGTCCTTCCTATCTTCCAAGACATATATTTGTAAATGCATTCCAAAAATGTAGATTTGTATTTTTAAAGACATACAGTATATTTGAAATGTATTTTTAAAAATATTTTTCATATATTTTGTAATAAAAACTCAACATACAGTATATTTCTATATTTTGTATTTTTATATATATATATATATATATATATATATATATATATATATATTTAAATATAGTTTTAAATACATTGAATATGGCCAATATTGTAGCATTTCAAATATATGGTAATATATTTGGGAAGAATATTTTTAAAATGTATTTAAAATATATTTTCCTTCCATGTGGGTAAGAAAGAACATTTTTTTGAAAGACTGCTATTCTAACTGACTTTTCAACAAAACAAAGCATGGAGAATTGGATGGATTGGGGGGGGGGTTGTGTTAAATATTGAAAATGATTGAAATCACGTTTTCAGTTTGTGGGGCTCAAATTGGTTCTGCTTAACACGTGAGGCCTCAGGTGGGCAACCTGAGGGCCTGAAGTAGAAGAGAGTGATCTCCGGTTCTTCGGCAAGCTGACTGAGGGGAGCTGTCTGCCAAAGATCTGTCTGGAACTGTAGGAGAGAGTCACTTGGAAGATTTGAAGGAGGCTACCATTCTGGTCTTGTGAGTACTAACGTTGAGAGATCTTGGGGACTTTGTGTGCTGAGCTACCCCTCTGGTGCTTTATAGTCGGCGTGAGTCTCGAAAAAGGAGATACCGGCTGGTGTCCTGAAGAGCTCTGTCCATTTACTCTTTGCTACCAGGGACTTCGTTCTACTTTGAGGCTACTGGTACTGTTGTTGAAAAGGAGGAACCTTTATCTGCTCAACCAAGGACTTCACCTAAAGCTTTACTAAGAGACTAGATAGTATCCTTGGCCAACACTCCATCCAACAGAGAAGAACCTTAAAATGCCAAAACATCTCAGTTTGCATATTTCCAGTTTGCATGGTGGAATCGTGCCGGTGGAGCAAGTTGTGTGCTTAAAGTGTATCTAGACCCAAAACCAAAAATGTTACAGTATATATTGCAGATTACTAGTCATTGGTGTGGTGGCTGCATTTGTATTCTTTATTCAAGCTTCTTTCACTTTACTTTAAGCAAATAACACACTTCCTATCCCTGGGTGGCTATGTCACTCCTCCTGGAAGGAGCCATGGTTGTCACCCTAGGCTGCAGAGCGGATCATATGGAGAAAGCAACCAGGAAACAGGGGTAGTCCATGGAACACAAGGCCGGCCGGAAGTGCCGTCATGCTCCGAGGGATGCACGGGCAGGCATGGCTACGCATTTCGGAGCCACCAGGCTTCTTTCACAAGGCTGTCTGTCATGAACCAAGGGTCACTCCTCCACTGTACCCATGGAAGGAGCCACGGTTGTCACCCTAGGCTGCAGAGCAGGTCAAGTGGAGAAATCAACCAGGAAAAAGGGTTAGTCCGTGGAACACAAGGCTGGCCGGATGTGCCATAATGCTCCTAGGGATGCATAGACGGGCATGGCTACACATTTTGGAGCCACCAGGCTTCTTTCACGAGGCTGTCTGTCATGAACCAAGGGTCACTCCTCCACTGTACCCATGGAAGGAGCCACGGTTGTCACCCTAGGCTGCAGAGCGGGTCATGTGGAGAAAGCAACCAGGAAACAGGGGTAGTCCGTGGAACACAAGGCCGGCCGGAAGTGCCGTCATGCTCCTAGGGATGCAAGGGCGGGCATGGCTACACATTTCAGAAGCCACCAGGCTTCTTTCACAAGGCTGTCGGCCGTGAACCAAGGGTGCTACTTATATGTCTATGGGACTACAAATTCGGCAACATTACGAACTACTCAGAGGTGTATAAACAATAAAAACAATAAGAATTAAGTTGCTAGGGTTACAAACACATATAAAAATGCATGATTATTCATTAGATTAAAAAAAAAAAAATAATACATTTACACATATAAAAGTTCATGATTTATTTAAGAGGGAAAAATAATTAAATAAAGACTAAAAAGATAGCAAGTAAATTAATTCATGAAGTATAATAACTAATGGAGAGTTAAGATAGATTTAAAAAAATAGTAATAAATGGAAATAAATAAATGAATAAAATATATAACCATTAGGGGTATAAATCACACCGAAATAGATGGATGTATCACAACTAAAAATTAATCACGTGGTTATGTACACCTATATGCCACCAGAAGGAACAGTGGAATTCTAATGCCTGTGTATTTTTTAATTATCCAAATCTACTGTAAAGAAGATGATACATTTACGTTGTTAAAATAAAATGTGTAAAAAATATATTACATTATAATAAAAATGTGTAACAAATACATTAAAATTTAATAAAAATGTGTAAAAATGTAATAGTTTTTATACAAATTTTAAGAATTTTTATAATGTTTTAAAAAAATGTTTAAAATAATTTTTACATATTTTTTGTGTAAAAGAAAAATGTGTTTTAGGTATCATCTTCTATACAGTGGTTCATCTGTTTGTTATTGCCTTTGTCCCTGATTAGAGATGAGCGAATTATTCAAAAATTCGATTCGGCTGATTCGCCGAATTTGCGGAATAAATTCGATTCGATGCGAATTTATTCGCTGCGAATTTAACTTATTAAAAGGGTTTCTAGGCTTCAGAGAGCCTTTATATTAGTGCAGAACACTGTACCTTTAATTTAAATGCCCTTGGAGTCTGCTGGGGAAGAGAAATAATACTGTCAGTCAGTACGACATGCAGATGAGTGCCGTCGATCTTAGAATCACCGCACACTTCACTCATTTGGGCAGTCACGGGGCACGACAAAGAAGATGAAGAAGAAGATGAAGAAGAAGAAGAAGATGAAGAAGAAGAAGAAGATGAAGAAGAAGAAGAAGATGAAGAAGATGAAGAAGAAGAAGAAGATGAAGAAGAAGATGAAGAAGAAGAAGAAGATGAAGAAGAAGATGATGAAGAAGATGATGATGAAGAAGATGATGAAGAAGAAGATGATGAAGAAGAAGAAGATGAAGAAGAAGAAGAAGAAGAAGAAGATGAAGAAGTAGAAGAAGAAGAAGATGAAGAAGAAGATGAAGAAGAAGAAGAAGAAGAAGATGAGGATGAGGAAGAAGAAGAAGAGGATGAGGATGAAGAAGTAGAAGAAGATGAAGAAGAAAAAGAAGAAGATGAAGAAGAAGAAGATGAAGAAGAAGAAGAAGATGAGGATGAGGAAGAAGAAGAAGAGGATGAGGATGAAGAAGAAGAAGAAGAAGAAGATGAGGATGAAGAAGAAGAAGAAGAAGATGAGGATGAGGAAGAAGAAGAAGAGGATGAGGATGAAGAAGAAGAAGAAGATGAGGATGAAGAAGAAGAAGAAGATGAGGATGAAGAAGAAGAAGAAGAGGATGAAGAAGAAGAAGAAGAAGAAGAAGAAGAAGAAGAAGAGGATGAGGATGAAGAAGAAGAAGAAGAAGAGGATGAGGATGAAGAAGAAGAAGAAGAAGAGGATGAGGATGAAGAAGAAGAAGAAGAAGATGAGGGTGAAGAAGAAGAAGAAGAAGAAGAGGATGAGGATGAGGATGAAGAAGAAGAAGAAGAAGAAGAAGAAGAAGAGGATGAGGATGAAGAAGAAGAAGAAGAAGAAGAGGATGAGGATGAAGAAGAGGATGAGGATGAAGAAGAAGAAGAAGAAGAAGAAGAAGAAGAAGAAGAAGAAGAGGATGATGGTGAGGGGGAAGAAGAAGAAGAAGAAGAAGAAGAAGAGGATGAGGATGATGATGAAGAAGAAGAAGAAGAGGAGGATGAGGATGAAGAAGAAGAAGAGGATGAGGATGATGAAGAAGAAGAAGAAGAGGATGAAGAAGAAGAGGATGAAGAAGAAGAGAATGAGGATGAAGAAGAGGATGAGGATGAAGAAGAAGAAGAAGAAGAGGAAGAGGATGAGGATGAAGAAGAAGAAGAAGAAGAGGATGAGGATGAAGAAGAAGAAGAGGATGAGGATGAGGATGAAGAAGAAGAAGAAGAAGTAGGATGAAAATAAGAAGAATTCCAGAACAGCAAAAAGTGTATCTGCAGAGAGCTCCGCTATTTCTGACAGTTCTCTGACAGTTCCTTCACATTTACAGCGGTTGAAACATTGTATCTATTTGTTTCCGAATAAAAACATCTGTATCCTAAATGGAAACAAATAGATACAATGTTTCAACCGCTGTAAATGTGAAGGAACTGTCAGAGAACTGTCAGAAATAGCGGAGCTCTCTGCAGGGACACTTTTTGCCGGCTGTAGAAGGGATGAAAATCGGCCGATCGGGAAAAATTTGATTCGTGCATCCGAAGTTTGCTAATTTTCAGATTCGACGC